>NC_067401.1:459978219-460278219 GCF_016432865.1 Antechinus flavipes
CCTCCTCCAGGAAGCTCCCTTTGGGGTAATTAAGGCACATGCATGAAATGTCCTTTATGGAAGCAGTATCTCCTAATGCCTTCCCTCTTTTATTTTTTATTTAGCTTGGACGTGCTTCATATGTACTTGTGTGCATCTTGTCTCTCCCGGTAGATTTAAGGTTCCTTTAGAGCAGGGAACTGGCTTTTGCCACTTTATGCAAAGTGGTGGAGTGGATAAATTGTGAATAGATTTCCTGGTGTTTAGTACAGTGCCTGGTATATAGTAGGAGCTTAATAAATGTTGACTGATTGAGGTTGATTTGATTGATTCCCGTTGCAAATTTTGTCTTTGTCTTTGACCCTTCCCACTGATTATCTCTGGCAGCCTTCTAAGTTGTAGAAGGGTTGCACCCCTCCCTGGAAAGGGAGTTCCCTCTCCCAGGACCTACTTCTGGCCTTTCTAAGGTCTAAGGACCATCTAGCTAAGGCGAATAGTGTGCTGTGCTCGGGGGAGGGGAGGCACGCTGTATCTGTGTTTTGATGGTAGGATAATAAAGTCTGGTTTGTTTTTACCAGCTAAAGGAAGAGTGAGGGGCAGCCAAGTAAATGAATGAATGAATGAATGAACGAACGAACAAATGAATGAATAAATGAAGAGGGAGAAGATGAGGATTTGGGAAAAGTGGCCACCAGGAATATTCTGAGCTTTTCTGCAAGTAGTGGTAGGAAAGAACTAAATGTGACCTTCCACTCCTCGAGCAAGCAAGCCTAGCTATCCGGAATAATTCTCACAGTAGATTTTACTTTGGTGGCACTGAAGATAGAGTGCTGGCACTGGGATCAGGGAGTCCTGGGTTCAAAGGTGATCTCAAACACTAGCCAGCTGTGTGACCCTGGGCAAGTCATTCAACTTTTATTTGCCTTAGTTTCCTTATCTGTAAAATGAGCTAGAGAAGGAAATGACAAATCATTCCAGTATCTTTGTCAAGAAAACCCCAAATAGGATCCCAAAGAGCAGGACATAACTAAAAAGCAACTGAACAAAAAATTAGTTTACAAAGAATTATATATGTATGTGTGTGTGTATGTATGTATACAACAATGTAGTTAACAAAAATTATACATACATGTGTACATATGTATATATGTATGTGTACAAAATGTAGTTAACAAAAATTATATATGTGTGTATGTATACAATTTAGTTAACAAAAATTATATATACGTGTGTTTATATGTATATATGTATGTGTACAAAATGTAGTTAACAAAGAATTATATATGTGTGTATGCATACAAAAATTTAGTTAACAAAGAATGATATACGTGTATATATGTTTGTGTTCATACATATACATTTGTGTAGATATGTATGTATATGTACATAAACGTGTGTTATGTATTATCTCATTTGAGTTTTAAAGAGCTAAAAAAGATCTCTCCAAATCCAGGCTGTGTTTACACTTTCAGAGGAGACTCCCTCAAGCCATTGGATTCTTATTTCAGATAAAATTCCAAACAGGCCGATTGTCTGCTTCTGGAACCTACAGTGTTTGTAGTGACTCAGAAAGTTGGGCCTGAGTGGGGAGAAGAGGGAGCAAGAGGCAGGCCAGATTTGTGAGGCTGTCAGGGAGAGCAGAGACAGACACAGATCTAGGCTTCCTCCACCCAGGGAGCATTAGCTCTGCCCCTTGAGTTGCCAGGGTCTCATAGCCTGTCTATTAGAGCTGAGACTTGAACTTGGACTTTCTGGTCCGGAGGCAGGCTTTCTGTGAGTTTCCTCACGCTGCCTTTCCTGGTCCTAGGACTCACAAAAGCGCAGCAGTTTGGGAAGATTTCCTTTAGGGGCAAAGTTGCTTACATGTCTGTGAGTCCGGAGGATGTCACTGTTAAGTGCTCTGCAGTTATCCTTGAAAGGAAAAGTGCCTCTGAGTCATTCAAAAACATTTTAAAGGTCCTTTTTAAAGGTCAAAATGTTGTGCCTTAAAGGAATAAACTTTCAACATCTGGAAAATTCATATGTGAATCTCTAGCCCATTTCATTTGTCAGGAATCTTTAGAATGGGAGGTGATCCTCAATGTTGGGTCAGTGGACCCCAAAATGGGTGGGGTGGTTAGATTGCGAATAGATTTCAGGAGGTCCATGGATTTGGATGGGAAAAATGACTTATTTTCATTAATCCCAGACGGAAATTTAGTATTTTCTTCAAGTATAAATTAAAAAAAATTATTTTGAGAAGGGATCTATAGGCTTTCCCAGATGGCCATGACCCAAAAATAAGACAAAACAGAAAACCTCTTAGAACCTCTCTTTTAGAGGGACTTTTCCAGTAGGCATTGATATAGTTGAAAAAGCACAGAATTAGAGGGAAGAAGACCTGAATTTTAATCATGGCTCTGCAACTTGCTGCTCATATAACCTTTGATAAGTCACTTACCCTCTCAGCCTCAGTTTCCTCATCTGTAAAATTCAAGCCTTGACCTGGAGTGATTTTGTAGTCCAGTTAAATGGAGTTGTATTGGTTAATCTTGGATAATTGCCCTCACGCTTTTTCTGTGGAATTAGAAAGTGTTAGGATTGGAAGCAATCTTAGAGCCCCTCTAAGGGTATAGCCCCAGAGGCGAGGGCAGCGTCTCACCTCCTGTGATTGTGGATTGAGGGAATGCTTTCTACTCCTGAAATCCCAGGAGTTCCCGCTCTGCTGAAAGACCCATTCCACAGCCTTGCCAAAGGCTCTTGCGCTGGTTGACCAGTGCTGTGTGTGTGGCCTAATGAGTCTTCCTGGATGAGTAATAACAAAGCAAGACCCATGGGATGGGGCATTTCGGAACAGAAGGAAGCTGAGGTTATGGTAGTAATTTTGTTTGGGGTCTAGGGTAATGGCTGGGCAGCTCCCTTTAATCAGGGATGAGGCCTTGGACTAACTAAGGATCACATAGTCTTAATCGACTAGCTTTTATTAAGCACCTATTGTGTGCAGACTCCATGCTAAATTCTAGGAGTGCAAAGAAGGAGAAAGTCAATCCCAACCCTCAGGAAATCTCACTTTCTTAAAGGGGAGACAACAAATACGGGGATGAATTGTTATTTTTCCTTTGTTCTCAAAAAAGGACCCCGACTTTAGGGAAGTGAGACCATGACATGCAAGTGACTTGGATTTGAGGGAGGGAAGTCTGGGCAAGGTCACTTACCTCACTTTCTGCTCCAGAGATCTCTGAGTCCAGTGGCCCGATGTAGGTCAGGACAATGGAGATGGCCCTGGACATAAATAAAGATGTTTGCAATAAACAGGGTAATTTATGGTAGGGGGGATTTTTTTTGGAGGGGGAAGGTCTTTTCCCTCCCAGAAATGTCCTTTCTGCTTTGAGGCTTAATGAGCACAGTTCAGCCACCATCTCCTTTTGGGACACCTTTTCTGATCCCTCCGCGTTACCTCATGAAGTGACTCAGTCTAACTCAGCTGCATCCCCAGAAGCCCAGCTGAGAGGGTCGAGCCTATTTAGTTCCACTTAATTCAATGAGCTGCCCATTGTACACCATGCCAGGAGGGAGACTGCCTCAGAGGTGTGTGTGTGTGTGTGTGTGTGTGTGTGTGTGCGCGCGTGTGTTTGTGAGTGTGTGTGTGTGAGGATGAAGAGAAGGGGAGACACTGGGTGAGGGAGCTGGCGTTGGAGCCACTCCGGGAGAAGCCCTGGGCTCCTGCCCGGTGGGGCCGAGCTCACCCCCTCCCTGTTTCCTTTCCTAGGAGTTGGGCAAGTACGGCCTCCTGTACTACAACGCACTGTTCATGATCCTTCCCACCGTGGTCATCGCCTACTTCACAGGGGATGCACAGAAGGTAGGACGCTTGCTAATCTTGGCCGTCTCGGGTCGGGCTTTTGGAGGGTTTTGCAGGCCCCGAAGCCGGGCCCGTCCGCGGTAGGAGGAGTGTGCTCGTCAGGGGACGGAGCGGAGGGTTTCCTCCCAGCCCTGTCCAGTCCCTCTGTGGGCGATGGTGCCAGAAAGCCTCAGAATAGCTGCTGCCGGAAACAAAAATAGCGCCCCGGCTGCGGGACACTTTGCAGGGGAGGAGCAGGAGAGGGAGGATTCTCTGGGGCTTGAAACACTCACACTGAACTTCTCCCTGCCTCAGTTTCCTCATCTGAGGGAAATGGAGTCAAATTAGACTGCCTGGGGCCTTTTGCTTCGGATTATCCGAAGCCCAGTCAGCCCTAGAGCTTTCTTTTGTTATTGTTTTCTGTTTTGACTGCTGCCCCACAATGCACTGTTTGCGGAGCCCGAGCCCCACTCGGAGTCCCGACGGCACAACCGGCAGCAGCGCTTTCCTTTTAGTATCTAATAGTCCTGCCCCACCCCACCCCCACCCCCACTCCGGCTGCAGATGTTTGCTTGGTTCCTCACCAGGGCCTTGATAGCCAGGCTGCCCCAGACAGGAAAAGGCCCCCCCATGCTGGGAAAGCTCCGGGGTACCACGGAGGAGACGAAACTCCGCGTTATTGTCTTACTAATATGGCTTGCTTTTTACACTGAGGTCACTTCCTGATAGATACTTCCCTTTGCCCCTTTCTTTCCCTACCTCTCAGTAGAATCTTCATTCATTTAAAAAATATTGGGCAAACTAGCAAACCCTCGGATGGTCTGGGGATTTGCCGGTGTGTGTGATGCTTTGTACCCGTGGGCTTCCCTCTTTCTGCTGAGAGAGTGGAAGTCTATTCCATCATCTCTTCTCTATAGAGTCAAGGCTCCCCTGAGCCATAAAGTTTGAGCTAGAAGGGACCTCAGAGGTCACCTGGACCAGCCCTTTCCTCTTCCAGAAAAGGAAACAATCCGAGCTGGGGAGAATCTGCCCAAGCTTACATGGGTCCTAAATGGGCAAAGTGGGCTCTGAATCATTTCTGCCTTAGTGCCACTGCACCAGGTGCCTCTATAGAACTATAATGGGCTGAGTTTGTTCTCTTCCCCTCCCCCTTTCTCTTCTTCTCCCCTCTTCCCTCCCCCTCTTTCTTCTCTTCCTCCTTTCTTTTATTCCCTTCCTCCCTCCTCCCTTCTTCCTTCCATCTCTTTCTTTTCCTTCACCTTCTTCCCTCCCTTTCTTCCTTCTTCCTTTCTTCTTTTCCTCTTTCTTCTCTTCCCCTTTCTCCTCATTCATTCCCCCTTCTCCCCTCCTTCCCATGACTCCTCACTGCTATTGTCTCCAGAGGATGGTTAAGAGTCTTTACAGCTGGATAGATGTGGAAATTCTAAAATGTTTGTTGAAGTAAAGTAACAAACCACATCCTCAGCATCTCCTATGTGCTATGGTAGAAAAAATTGCTCTTCAGACCAGTGGGAATCGCTCCCAAGACTATATGGAGGCTTGTTTATGGAATTACTTTTGTTTGTTTTTTTAAAGAACCATCATAAAATACTCTTAAGACTTTTAAAAATATGACAACCAATTGTCAGTCAGTCAATGAACAAGCATTTGTTATGGAGACTAAGCCCCACTACTGGGTAAAAAGACAAAAATGCTTTCAAGAAGCTTATGTTCTGTCAGGGAGATGGGAACTACCCGTGTTTTCCCGATAATAAGACACTGTCTTATATTTTTTTGGACAGAAAAACACCAGAGGGCTTATTTTCAGGGGAGGGCTTATTTTAATGAACAGTGACAGCAATTTTAATAAACAGGTAAATGTGAACAAAAAGAAGTACCTTTATTCAATAATGATTATGCCATCTTCTTCAACAACATCGTCATAAGTGTCCGTACCCTGAATTCCATCCTGGATGTCTTGTGCCTCTATTTCCTTCAGAAGAAGTGGGCCCAATCTGTCATGTCCAGCAATCTAGCTCTCTTTAAATGAACATGTCTTATCCAGGTAACCTGCTCGTAGTGCCTTGGCGACACAGCTGTCAGTCATTTTATCCCATGACTTCTTCACCCAAGTCACGCCTTCTTGCAGACAGGGCTTCACAAAGTTTCCACGCTGATTTCTTTCCATTCTATTTTCAATGTAGTCATTGACTTCCATGTGCAAATGGTCCTTGAGGGTACCGTAATGTAGTGTGTAGAGCAGGGGATCACCTTCACTACAGTAGCAATCTCAATAGGGCTTATTTTCGGGGGAGGGCTTATTTTAGAGGAATCTTACACAGTAAGGGGAGGGCTTATTTTCGGGATAGGTCTTATTATCAGGGAAACACGGTACAATACAGATGCAGGTGATTTGGGAGGGAAGGGGCAGCTGAGACTGGATCCTGATCCAGGAGGACTTCTTGTAGGAGATAGTGCTTAAACAAAGTCTCTCTTTGATGAATCATCTGAATTCACAGGAAAATGATCATTGTTGCAGATGGTTCTCTCGGTAACACGATGGCTGTCCAGGGAGGGTTTCAGCCCTTGAATTAGACTCTGGCCAAGCAAGCAGAGATTCTAGCACCTGGCCTTTGTCAAGTGCAGTCTGAAGGGTGGCCATTTACTGAGAACAGCTGTTTCCTCTGGCTGGGGACACTAGTCCAGCAGTTGAAAAATACATTTGTTGCAGATCTTTGGTTTCTCTCTCACTTCTATTTCCCTTTGATTCCTTCCCATCTCCCCTCCCAGAAAGCCATCCCATAGAACAAAGATTCATGGCTCGCATTTATATAAGACTCTTAAGGTTTGAAAGGTGCTTTACATACTTCATGTCATTTGAGCTCATAATTATAATACCCATTTTAGAGATGTGGAAACTCAAGAGACTTGCCCAGAGTCAGAGTGTCTTGAAAGCAAGCTGTGTCAAGAGGAGCTGGAGAGGCAAATATTGAAATATCTGGGGGCCACGGAAGCCTGGGATTTGCCTGTGGGAATTAAAAAGGGGCAGGCACAAGCAGGGCTGTCCAGCTGGCATTCCCTGGATCTACTGAGTTAAAGTCAGCAGGGTAAAAAATACAGATCTTAATGTGCTTATGTGAATCATAAGTGGCAGAAATAAAGGGGCTTTGTAGTCAATCAAGCAATGAGCATTTATTAAGCACCTATTCTATACCAGGTATCATGCACGTGCTGGTGAGGGAAAGAAAGGCAAAAATGGTTTCTGCCTCCAGGAGCTTACAATTGAAGGGGGTGGGACGGGGAGACAATATACAGCTGGCACATCCAAGGGTGTTGGAGATGATCTCGGAGAGAAGGCCCTGAGATTCAGGACTGGGAAAGGCTTCCAGGTGTTTGAAGGGAGCCAGGAGGTAGTGAAGGGGAGGGGCAGAGAGCCAGGAGGCAGGGAAAATTTCCAGAGCTGAGAGACGAGAGTCTTGGGGGGAGGAACGGCTCACTAGATCCAAGAGTGATATGAGTAGATTTCAGATAAGGAGGACTAAGCATGTTGGGGAGGACTTGAAAGCTAGAGGATTGTATTTTTGATCCCAGCAGTAACAGAAAGCCATTGGACTTTATTGGATAAGTGGTGATTTAGGAAGATCACATTGGAGCAGAGGCTGGGATGGAGAGGGACAGGACTGGAGGCATCCAGATCCCCCTTCACCCCGTCGCTATCACAGTAGCCCAGAGGAAAGTGCGCCTGCACAGGCTACTGGGTCAGAGGAGAGAAGGGGGCAGTTGGGAGAGATGCTAGGAAAGCAAAATCAGCAAGACCTGACAACAGATTGGAAATGGGAGCTAAGAGGGAAGGGGTGGGTCTGGTCTGCGAAGATGGAAGTGCCCTCCTCAGAAATAAAGAGATTAGGAAGAGGGGAATGGTTTGGGGGGAAGAGAAGGAGTTGGGTGGGATGTGCTGAGCTTGACCCGGCTGTGGGACTCCTGCTTGGTGGTTCTGGTTTGGAGTGTTAGAACTCAACCAGGAGAGATGAGAGCTCAGCTCCTGCTCCTAGGAAACCCAACTTCAGGGCAGCCTGCTCCCTGAGGCCCTACCCCATCTCCTCCCCCTCTTCATAGGTGCTCAGTGCTTCTCCACCCTCCCTAGGAATTATCGGCTTCTCCTTTATCTGTATTTTGTATTTACTTGTCTTGGTAATTGTTGCTCCCCCCAGAGGAATGCAGACTCCTGAGGGGCAAAAATGTGTCTCTCTCCTATTCCCAGGCCTTGGGTCCTGCTGGGTCCCCAGGGGCTATTTCATGGATGTTTGCTGATTGATTCCATCCATTCTTTGTGTTTAAAGATACAGAATCTTAAGGGAGGTGCTTGTGTCTGCTAATAAAATTCCCCAAATTATGGTGCATTAAAAATTTGTTTTTAAAGAACTAAGAACTCAAGTTCAGATAAAAAAGGAGGGGGCTAACCTCTTATCTAGGAGAACACATGGCTGTGCCAAATGACAAGGTCCCAAAGCCAGTAAGCACGTTGGCCATCTGTGGTGGAAGCTTTTGTTTCCTTGAATTTCTAGAGGGAAGCTGCCAAGAGATCTCTTTTGTGTCCTTGGAGTTTGGGCCGGTTGGTTAAGATTTGCTCCTGGCTGTTATTTTGTGGGCTGTTTGTGGACTTTGGGCCCTGGGGCTGGTCCAGCAATTATACTGGGAGAAGTGGAGACAAAAATAAGTGAATTTCACTGACACATGAATGTTATTTTCATCCTCCCTGTCTTCTTGAGACCTCATTTAAAACTAAGATTGTGATCCACTTTCTTTCTTTCTTTTTAATAGCTTTTTATTTACAAATATATGCATAGGTTATTTTTCAGCATTGACAGTTGCAAATCCTTTTGTTCCAACTTTTTCCCTCCTTCCCTCAACTCCTTCCCCCAGATGGTAGGTAGACCAATACATGTTAAATATGTTAAAGTATAAGTTAAATTCGATATTAGTATACACGTCCAAACAGTTATTTTGCTGTATAAAAAAGAGTGGGACTTTGAAATAGTGTACAATTAGCCTGTGAAGGAAATCAAAAATGCAGGTGGACAAAAATTGAGGGATTGGGAATTCTGTATAGTGATTCTTAGTCATCTCCCAGAGTTCTTTGTGATCCACTTTCTATAAATAATGGTAAGAATAATAATGACAGTAATAGCAGTAATGCTTATTGGGAGTGAGTATAGTATGGGGAAAAGTGCTGAAGTTAGAGGCAAAACACACGAATTCTGACCTAAGGGCCTCTGTCATTTATTTATCTGTATGATCTCGTCACACAACTTTTCTGTCTCTGTGGTCTCATCTGCAAAACAAGAGAGTACAAGTCAAGGATGTCGATGGTTCCTTTCTTTAAAGCTTTGATCTGTTGGTGTAGTGATCTTTTTCTTCTTTAAAATATAATAATGGTTTTCTCTGGGAGAAGGTAGGTTTCTCGGGGGAGGTTTTCTGGAGGCAGTCTTAGTTGCAGTTGAAAGTAATAATCACCCAAATGCAGCCAGCTGGTAAAAATACAAACGTTTATTTTCTCCTTTCAAAGTAGCCCGGTTAGTTGAGGCCTATCTCTCTGGTTCCAAGAGCTTTTGCAGATTGTCCTTTGCTTCTGCCTCTGCTTTCTTCAGCCTTCAATCCAGCTCCACTCTTCATGTAATTCTGCTGAAATCTGTCCGAGAGCCTCTGTCTGTTTCTTTTATATGAGAGAGAGAGGGATTATGGGTTTTCTCCCATAGTGCTCTCTGGCTCTAAGAGCTTCAAGAGAGGTGTGAATTCACAAAGTTACAAAGTTTACTCTGTGAATCTCTCATACTTGTGAACTCCAATGAGTAAAGGTGCAAACACAAGCATTGTATTAATTAGTTCTACTTAGTACCTTGTTTCAGGTTCTGGCCCAAAACATCTTCTTGTAAGAGCAGATCAATAATCTATCAACTCTAATGAGTTAGCAGTTTGTAAAGATTCCAACATGTTGGGTCATAAAAAATCGTGAGTCAGGTTGATGAGTTTATTAATTAGTTGTCACATGCAGTAACCATAATGGGTACCTCTTTTGGTAGCCCAGGCAAGGGACCACAGAATTCCCCTTGATTACCCCAATTTTGGTAGCCCTGCTCAGACAACATTGGCTCTTTCCCTTTACCAGTCACTGTTCCCCACCTGACAAGGTGTTGACGTGAGACTTTTTCCTTCTGCTGGAGATATTCTGTTTTCCAGACCATCCAGAGGTCTCCTGTACACACAATCCTGTAGTTTATCAGCAACTTCCTTGGCTCCTTTTTCTGTTTTGCAACCTTGTAGATCAGCCCAAATTATTCTCCCTTATTACAATATTCTGTCATATCCAGTGCAGAAGTTTTACCCTTCAGATCCTAAATCCTGGTGAAGTGAAGACTGCAGGATCTCCAGATCCTTTCCACCTCTAAAATCTCTGAGCCCATGAAAGGCAGCGTGGGGCAGTGGGAAGTGCCATAGATTTGGAGACAGAGGACCCAGATTCAGCCTTAACTCTACCTGGCTTGCTTTTGAGCTCTCTGGGCTTTAGTTTATTCCCTGGAAAATGAGGGTTTTGGACTGGATCATCTCAAAAGTCCCTTCTAGCCCTGACTCTGAGATCCAGGCAGATAAAATATAGCTCAGAAATTTTAAGGCTTGTGAATTCTCAATTTGAACTGACATCGATTTCGCGTGTATGGAACAGGGTCCCCAGACAGTTTCCGCTGTATTCCATAAGTTCTTAGAAGTCTAATCTTGCCACAACTGGTAAATTCGTCCTCCTAAATCAGGTCCCTCCCCCACTGAAGAAACTGGAGTTGCCCCAGGTTTCAAGAAGCCAGTGTAGACATGGCCTTAAGGCCCCCAACAAGCTGGCTCTAACCTCTGAACCTTCAGCCTTGTTTCGCTTTCAGCCCTTTCCTGGAGCTGTGCTCACCAGCGTCCTGGGCTCCCTCCCCTTAGTTCTCCTGGCTTGGAGTGTGCCCTCTCCCCAGCTCAGCCTTCTCAAAGACTCATTTCCTCAAAGACTGAACTCTGGTCTCAGGTGTTGTTCATCCACTGGCCTGACTTTCATGTACATAATAGGTTCTTGACAAAATTTCAGTCTTTATTAAGTGCCTAAGCTAGGGCTGTAGAGAGAGATAGAGGATGCAACAGACGGTTAAGACGATGTATTTATGTCCTACAAAGCACCGGGTTTGATTGGGGCCGACCACGTGGGATTTCCCCTAGTGCCACAGGATTATCCATGCGCCATCGAGGAGAAGCCCCTAGATCTGGGCCTAATGCTGGTGTCCTCCCTGTTCATTTGGAAGGCGGCTACCTGGAGCATCTCTTTCCCTTTACGAAGGAAGAAGGGCAGAACAAGAGACTTGGCTTAAGGCCATAAACAAAGGACTAAGTGTCAGAGGAGATTTGAAGCCTGGCCCAGAGCAGCCTGGCCCAGCGCCTGGCCTAGCTCTTTCCTCACTTGCTAACTGGCAAATTATCTGACCTCTCTTGAAAAGGAGGCTCCAAATCCTTGCATCCCGCCCTTGCCCTGAGCATCATTCCATGCCCTGGAGTATTCTAGTCTTCAGATGATTTATTTGTCTTCAATAACCCTTGGGTAAAAACCAGTCCCCAGGGAGATAAAAGCAGATAAAAGGCACCTGTATCAAAAGACAAATCAGTTCACTAGGAAATTCCCTGGAGGCTCTGAGGAGGCCCCTCCAAAGTCTTGGAGCTCTCTTTAAAAACCCTTGTCCAAAGAACACACGCCTAGAGCCTAGATCAGCCACCTGGGCTGAGCGATCCCAAATGGGCCCGGGTGCACTCCTGGCCCATCCCATGTACTTCGTAAGTCCCTTTCCCGAGATGTTGTGGGCAGGAGTGATTCCCTGAGTGGCCTCCCGTTGGGGCTGAGCCACTCTGCTTCTGTCCGCTGTTCCTTGGAAAGCGACTTGCTTTCTCGTCCTCCACACTTTCCGATAGCTCTTCCAACTCGTCTGGCCTAGATCTGGAGATCCGGATTCACCTCCAGGCCACAGTGAGCTGGGGAGGAGAACTCTGTGGGTGGAGTTCTAGGGAAACAGTCTGAGAGCCGAGAATAGGGAAGAAAAGGCCTCCTGGAAATGAGTGGGATGGGAGTTGAGTTTGGGCCCCGGCCGAGCGGAGTCTGAGGGGTGGGGGCGGGTGAGAATGGGCCGCAGAGAGCCGGGAAATCCACGCTGGTGTGGCCGGCCTGGGCCGCCTCTGGGTGGGCAGCGGCCCGGAAACGGCGGAGGCAAACGGGCGATTGGAAGTTTCCAAAAGGCAGGCGGACAGAGGCCCGGAGCGGACAGAGGCCCGGAGCAGGCAGCCCGGCTCGCTCCCGGGGAGACAGGTTACAAAGTAATCCGTGGGGCGCTTGTGCGAGAGCAGAGTTCCAGCCCGGCTGGGCGGGGCCTTCTCTGGGAGGAGGCTTCTTCCCGAGGGGAGCTCCCACACACTTTCACTAGAAACTGACTAGTTCAGGTGATACAATGTAACTCCGTGCCGGAAGCCGAGCTCCTTGCGGCCGCCCCCAGCTTTGTTATGGGTGTGCATACATATCGATTCGTGCAGAAATCGTGCCGGGGAAATCTAGTACTTACATGTTTATTTCTAAGTAAATCAATTTCTTATTGTAAATATATGTTTATTTCATGTAAATTGCTAAACACATGCTAATTTTATAAATATATAATTGTCCTTCATTAGAATTAGTTTTCTTTGTAATCTTGGGCATTTATTTTATGCATTTGAAAACCTGATTCTAAGGAAGTGTTACACGTATTAATTTTATAAATATATAATAATTGCACTTCATTAGAATTAGTTTCCTTGGGTATTTATTTTATGCATTTAAAAACGTGATTCTGAGGAAGTATAGCAGGTGTTAATTTTATAAATAAATAATAATTGCACTTTATTAGAATTAGTTTCCTTTGTAATCTTGGGTATTTATTTTATGCATTTGAAAACCTGATTCTGAGGAAGTATTGCACGTGTTAATTTTATAAATATATAATAATCACACTTCATTAGAATTAGTTTCCTTTGTAATCCTGAGTATTTTATGCATTTAAAAAAGTGGTTCTGAGGAAATGTTCAAAAATTCCACCAGGAAGCCAAAAGAGTCAAGGCCACACAAACATAATAATAATAATAAAAATAAAAGAATTTTCCCCTTAAAGTACTTACAAAAACCTCAGCAGTTACCTAATTTCTGCTTCAGTTTCCTTATTTGTAGAATGGAGATTAATAGCACCTCCCACCCAGGATTGTAGGGGCCAAAGGAGGTAATAGTAAGTAAAGTGCTTAGCATGTTGCCTGACACACAGTAGGTCTTGTTCAGTCGTGTCCCATTTTTCATGATCCTATTTCAGGTCTTCTTGGAGAAGATACTGGAGTGGTTTGCTATTGCCTTCTCATGCTCATTTTATAGAGGGGGAAACTGAGGCCAGTAGGGTGAAGTGACTTGAATTTGGTCACCCAGTTAGTGAGGGTTTAGGGCCAGATTTGACTTTAGAAAGATGAGTCTTCCTGACTTTCTCGACTGTATCTTCTATCTGCCCTGGACACAGTCAGTGCTATGTCAACATCAGAATTTATTATTATTATTGGTAATGGTGGTGATGGTGATAGTAGTAATAGTGGCACTCATAACAAACACTGATCATTTTTAATCATTGGCTTATGGATTTAGTGCCATCTAGTCCAAGCCTTTGACTTTTACAGATGAGGAAAAATGAGAGTAGGTGACTGGACTGGCCCAGGTGATAAGTAACAGAATGTTAATTGAACCGGGCACCTTTTAACTCTGAATTTATTTACCTTTCCACAGTCCTATGGGGTTATTTTGGAAAAAGAAATACCCTGCTTAAAAGAGACAGACACATGTTCTCATTCTCATATTCATCCATTCTCTCTCTCTCTCTCTCTCTCTCTCTCTCTCTCTCTCACACACACACACACTCTGAAAGTAATATGTAGAATTTATTCCATACTTTTGTAACCAAAAAACCATCACAAACCCATGAGAAATGTGTTGCCAAACAGAGCAAAGGGAAAAAATGGCATCCTCATGTCAGAAGGAATCCATGTGTGTGGAATTTGTTTTCCTACTGTTTAAATTCAGAATTAAAAAAAAAATTATTTTCAGAAAAGGGAAAAACCCTCTTTTTTTTTTGCCAGAAAAAAAGTTTTTCATTGAAGTGATTTCCCTTGGAGTGGTTTCTGACTGGTGCTAGACAGTTGTTAAGTACTTAGCTGGGATCCAGGTTCAGATGGGGAACTTTCTGCTACATTTATATTTTCCATCTTTGCCTAGGACCTGGGGCCTTAGAAACTAAAGAAGAGGTCTGGGGCCTCTTGTTTTGTTTGGACAGAGGGGGTCTCGGCTCATTGGACTCCTGCTATCCTTTCAGTAGGTAACCATCAGGACAGCTGAGTTCTGGACTCTTGGGCTTTCTGTATGGAGGGAGGGGGAGCTGCATCTGATGCTCCCCTCCTGTACCCCCATACTTGAAGCCGGAGATTCTTTTGGCTTTAGGTCAACTCCTCTTCCAACCTCACTGTCCCTTTTAACCTTGAATCCCTTTGAAATGTTACCTAATTGGAAGGATTATCGGATTGTAGTGGGATCCTAGAACTTGGCTAGCAGGGACCTTTAAGATCTGGCCCTACCCCCTCACTGATGGCTGAAACCAAGACCCAGGTAGGTTTAGTGACTTGTCCAAAGTCTCACTGATAATGATCTTGAGTTATTTCTCTAAAGAAGGCAAGAACTCAGTTGCCAATTTGGTAAGCATTTATTAGGCCCTTAATATATGCCAGGCACTATGCTGAGTGCTGGAAGGATAAATAACACAATAATAAACAAAAAGAAAGTTCCTACCCTTAAAGGGCTTAATTTTTTTTTTTTGGGGGGGGGAGGAAGACAGCACTTAAAGGGGACTGAAAAGCCCGTATTTTCCCGAGCCAGAGGCATCTTCCAAGACTCGAAGGCTGTATGTGAGGAATGGATGGGAAGCCTGAGGAGGAGTGGGGAGAGGATGGAAAGAGTGAGCCAGGAAACCTTGGGTTCTACTCTTGCCTCTGAATTGCCACAGCTATGACTGGATCTCACTGTCTCCCCTGTGCTATGGCCAAAGGTGTCAAACTCACACCCCCGAATCCACAGAACTCCAGACCTCCAGGCAGAAACAGAACAAAATCGAATTGGGAAGTGTTTAGCTAAATAAATATACACTGAAATGGAAGTAATGGGTTTTCGAAGTCACTGTGCTGCCCTCCTGTGCTTTTTGAGTTTGAGCCTGCTGCTATTAGGCAGATTATTGTCTCTGATTGGCTGTAATGGAGGATATTTCCTTACTGGGATTTCCTTCTTGCCAAGGAAATATAGTAAATATACTATACTATAATATACTACACTATACTGTACTATAAACATACTATATATATAATATAAATAAATATATAACTATAAATATACTACACACACACACACAACAGAGATATAGTAAAAGGACAATTTTTACTCCTGGCCCAATGCTAGGTGTGGGGTACACAAAGACAAAATTAAACAGAGTTTGCCTTCAAGGAGTCTATATTGTCCAGGGGGAAGGAGGAGACAGTGGCAGTCAGTGTATAAATATAAAATGTCACCCAGGGGCAAGGCAGTGGGAGGGAGGGGTAAGACATGCATTAACACTTGGGAGAATCAGCAAGGGCCTCCAGGACTGGGTGCTCCTTGAGCTGATAAGGAGACCTGGGCAGGAAGAGGAAAATTTGGCATGCAAGTTTGTAGTCCTAGGGACTGGGCAGAGAATGAAAGCCTTGGAATTGGCTTTCTATTTACCTTTAAAAGGGGGGCACTTATTTTTATTCCAGGTTCCTCAGTAGGTCCTAGACCTGCCAGGAAATAATCGACTTTGTCTTCAGTTTCTACTTATAAAATGTTCCGTATTCTAGTCCCGGAGTGTGAGAGGGAGGCCGGCCTGCCTTATGCTTGGAAGGAAGAAAAGTCACCTGGACTGACAATGGTGGGCAGCTTTGCTGAGCATCAGTCAGTCCAGAGGATCTGCTGTGCTATTCCACTCTCCTTGCCCACAGCCAGTGGGTGTCACTTACCAGGCTGGGGGGACTGCGTCTCCTGGGCCTGCTCCCAGCAGGATGGGCTGGAGAGGTGTTCTCCAGGAGCCATCGGAGAACAGAGCCCATCTGTCTGGCCGCACAAGGGCGGCCCTGTAGCCTGCCAGTGTGGGATAATGTCTCCATTATGCAACCTTATAAATTACAAGCCTTGGATGAGTTTTATGGGAGCTGGCCGCAGCCTGAATTCCGTACCTGGCGGCTGCCTCCTAAGCTCTGGTGACTGAGAGAAATGAGTGTTCTTGTTTTTATTTGTTTACCTAAACCTTTTCACAGCGCCTGTGCCAGGGCCAGCAGCCTCTCCAGGGCAGCCCTCGTAGTCTCTGAGCCTATAAATTCCACTGACCTGATAACTGCAAAATTGTAAGGCGATTCCTTCTCCTTTGATGATTAGGCAGCCTTTTGAAGCACTCCAGCTATTTATCCAGCCGGTAAAATAAAGTCTCTTGGCCTTCTGGGATATGTGTTACTTTAAAATTTTAAAAAGAAAATTCAATTCAGTTAAAAATTTTGAAAATTAATATCTTGTATTTTTACATCGCCTTCATTTCTTTCATTATCCCTCCTCTTCCTCCTCCCATCTGATATCCGTTGTTATAAAAATTTGTTTAGAGGGAAAAAAAACTCACTTATATCAACTCTAACAGTATTTACAGTTTAGCAAATAAATATAGGAGACTGACTCACTTCATCTCTGCCTCATTTTCCTCATCTGTAAAATGGGTAATAATAGCATTTTCCTCTCAGGGTTGTTGTGACAATCCAATGAGATAATATTGATAAAGCAGTTGGCAAACCTTTTAAAAAGCCATTTAAATATGAGCTCTTATTTTTAATAATAATAATAATAATCAACCAAATTGGTCTAGAGCCAAATTGTGCTTCATATTATTATCTTATGTTCTCAGAGTTAGGAGAGAACCCAAACCCACCTTTGTGGGGGTCTTTAGGGCACAAAGGTAAAATAACATGTAATAAGTTGATGATGAAAGTCATCATGTTACTGAGCCACCATCTGCAAAAATGATCATTTTCCTGCTCCTTTGTCTTCAGATGATTCATCAGAGCTTTGTGGTACTTAATCTCATTAAGTTTTTCAGGCCATTCTATTGCACAAATAAACTAGAGTTTAAGGACTAGAAGAGAGCTTAGTAAGAGAGCTGTAGCTTCCACTCCAGGAGGCCCACTGTGCTCTTCCCTTCTCACCCCAAGGCTGGAGTATTAGGCTCAGTCAGTTCAGCTTAGCAGAATTTAGGAAAGTGAAAGCTTCCAGAGCTTCCAGGATGGAGCCCCCCATGTGGCAGAGCTAGACTTGGGAGAGGTCTTAGAGGTCCCTCCTACAGGATGGTTAATCTGGAAGGACCATCGTTGGGTACTTTGTGGTGTAATTCTCATCCAGGTGTGGCTTGCTAAGGTCTCTTCCCATTCTAAAATTGTGATCATCCCAATTTGCCCAAGGTCACACAGCTGATAAGTAGTGAAATACTAAAATGGCAGAGTTGGAAGGCCCTCAGAGGTCATTGCCAGGGGCCATTTAACCTAGAGAAGAAAAGTTCTGCATGGATGGATGTATATGTGCCGGGGGAAGGATACTGAGCGTTGTCTCTAAGTAGGTGAAGAGCTGTGAGAAGGAAGAGGGATCGGATTAGCAGCACTCCTCATTTCTTTGTTGTTTGTCCATCTTGGAAACGATGAGGGACTGGCAAGTGATTTGGAGTTAAGGGAGGGAAGGTGTGCAAAGTCATCAGTCTCACTCTCCTCCGGAGCCATCTGGGTCCAGTGGCAAGATACAGATCAGGCTGAAGGTAGAACTGGAAAAATAATAATGATAAGAATTTCCAGGAAGCACATTTACACTCGACGTAAACAAAAATGTTCTAACAAGTTGGGGCAGCTCAAAGAGCTTTGGAAGAGTTGCTTTGGAAGGCAGGGGCTTTCTCATTGCTGGGGGGTTCAGTTTGAATGACCACTTGCTAGGGACGTTATTGGGGGAAGGGATGGGGAGAATTTCCTAGACACGGTGTACTCCTCTTGTCCTGACAACTCAAATCCAGGGTTTCTGACTCCCAAATTTATGTCAAACTCTTTCTGTGCTGCTGCCATTACTCGGTCATCGGTCAGTTGGGGAACAAACTATGTGTCAGTAATATGGAAATATGATTAATATATTTGCGTATATATATATATATATATATATACATATATATATATATATATATATATATCAGATTACTTGTCATCTTGGAAAGGGCAAGAGGGAGAAAGAAAATGTGGAACTCAAAAATCTCTAAGATGGAAAACTATCTTTACCTATAATTGGAAAAAAATAAAATAACGATTTACATAATAAATGGAGGGGATGAGCAATGAGTCAGGAGCTTTGCTCAGCATGATATGAAGAAAGGGAGAAACCAGTCTGCTGTCACAGAGTTCACATTTCTAATAGATTAGAATAACCGGGTAAATACAACATATAGACACAGTAGAGGAACCTATATCTCAGCGGGGATGGCTTTAGTGACTTGTTGGGGAGGGGTCTTTTCTTTAAGATGGCGGGGTTTGAACTGAATCTTGCAGGGAGCTGGGAATCCCGAGAAGGTGGAGGTGAATAGGAGGCTGAGAGAAGTGCCAGTGAGTTGGAGCTGCTAGAGCTTAGAATACATAGATGGGTATCAGGCTTGGGGGTCTGGCAAGGTGGGAAGGGACCTTGATTTAAGACAATACTTTTAAAAGTGAACCTTGCTAGAGGCTGCTAGATGGCGCAGTGGATAGAGCACCAGCCCTGAAGTCAGGAGGACCCGAGTTCAAATGTGACCTCAGATACTTGATACTTCCTAGCAGGATGACCCTGGACAAGTCACTTAACCCCAATTGCCTCAGCAAAACAAAACAAAAATAAACAAATAAAAACCCTGAACTCTGCTGCCCTTGGCTGTAGAGAATTTCTAGCATTTATTTCCAAATGGCAGATTGGAGGATCCAGGTTAGAATTCAGTTCCTATCTCTGGATTTCTGGTGAGAGAATCTGCAAAGACCTACAGAACCATTCTCATTCAGCCTCTCTCCTTTCCACCCATTCAAAGATGATTGGTTCATTTTTAGATTTTCAGGAAACTAGCTTAGGGTCAGGGTCAAAGCTACGGTTTGGGGATGAATTCTGTAGAGGACCAGCAGTGGAAATGGCTCCACATTTGGAGGCAGAGGACCCAGGTTCAAATTCCTGCGTCCCTGGAGAGAGCCCTGAGGACTCCCCTTGGAGAGGTTTGGGAAAGCAGCCAGAATTGGCAAGGATTCAGGGAAAATCACTGAAGCAACCTTTTGCAATAGAAAGGATCAGTAAACTTGGAGACAGAAGACCTGGGTTTAAATCCTACTTTTTTGTCACTACTTGTATGTTCTTAGGAAAATCGTTCTCCTCTGTGTCTCAGTTTCCTTATTTGTAAAATGATCTTTAGATTTCCTTCTATTTTTAAATCTTCTGTGTTTAGCTGTGTTTTTCCTCCTTGGAGATCAAGATAGAGACTTTTATTTCAAACTTAGTAAAAAAAAACCTCTTTTATCTTTATTCAACACCAAATAAAATTTCCACACAATAGGACAAAGAAGGAGGATGGTACTTGAAATCACAAATCCCTATTATCTGCGAGTTGGTTTTCTTTTGTAAATGTATACTAATTTTGAAAATTGTTTCTAAGAGAACTCCAGCAAATCCTGGAAACTTCCCATGCTAATGAGTGAAGTGTTTTGTCTCTAGACCCCAGCTTCTTAAACTATGGGTTGCACCCCCATAGAGGGTCTCATCACGGAAGATGAGGGTTGGGAAACTGACTTATTGCCAGTAAATGTTTGATTTGTATGCCTGTTTTATATACCTATATTCCCTGGGTCATGTACAAATTTTTCAGGCAAAAAGAAGTTGCGAGTAGAAAACTTTAAGCTCTGCTCTAGACAATGAGCCCAGTTTCAGCACCCAGGAAAAGCAAGGCTTCTTTCTACATCTCCTAACTCAACTACAAAGCCTCTGTATAAACAGTGCTCCCCCTTTCCCTCCTCCCCTCCCATCTTTAGCCAGGAGGTAGCAGATCCAAGCAGCTTCTGGCCAAAATTTAAACTTAAAAACTATAAGAAACCCTGCTCTAGCCAATGAGCCCGGCTTCAGCACCCAGGAGAAGCAAAGCTTCCTGACTCAACTACAAAGGCTCTGTACAAACAGTGCTCCTCTCTCCCTGCCCCCTCTCCCATCTTTAGGCAGGAGGTAGCAGATCCAAGCAGCTTCCGGCCAAGGCAGCCTGGGCCAGCTCCCCGGCTAATTATGCTGCGTTCCTTTGAGCTGGGTAGGTGTGCAGAGGTTCTCTGGGTCATGTTACACTTTGGGAACCGGAGCCCACATTCAGCCTGAGCAGAAACCTCAAACCAAGCCCTTTGTGGACTTTTTCTGTAATCATGGCCCCAGCTCAACCCAGATTTCAGATTGTGGGCCCTGTGGCCAGGATTCTTGCCAATTGTAGCTGCTTTGGGGCTCACCGGGAGATGGACGTCTCCAGGGGAAGTTCTTCTCAGGGCTGTCTCCAGGGGCACAAGCTGCAATCAGTAACCTCTTTGAATAAATGAATGAACAAGTGGAAATTCATTTGTTTTTACTAAGCTTACTGTGCTACATGAAGGGTCAGCGTCTGAAGGCAGAGGCAGCCCTGCTCACAAGAAGCCTCTGTTCTAATTGGCAGGGGCTGTTAGCCCTTTTTTTTGGGGGGGGGTGGACCCCTTGTGTGGGTAGTCATTTTGGGGAAGTCTATGAATTGTGTTTTTAAATGTAGAAAATAAAATGCATAGAATTACAAAGAAAACCAATCACATTGAAATGTAGTTATCAGAATTTTATTTCTAAGTACGAGGATCCCAGCTTAAATCTGGTAACAATAGGACACGACTCATCTAAAGCACCAGACCTGAGAAGATGGAAGCCAGAGAGAAGGGGATGGATACCCTGAAAGATGGTGGGGTACCCTGCAATCGTGGGCTTGGGGAGAGCTCCCCACTCACGACCGCAAGGGACCCAGGGCTGCGAGGAGACACATTTAGACCAATGGTCACAAAGTCACAGAGCTGGACTGGCCCTTGGAGGTAGCTGAGTCCCCTTTTACAAGGGAAGAAACTGGCCCAGGAACATCATGTGATTTCTGTCTTGCTCGCCCAGCAAGATCCGGGTGGTCCAACCAGGAGCCGTCTTGTTCCTGGCTCAAGGTTTTGTGCGTGTCCCCGAGGATTCTGCCTTGTATCTATCGGCACATCTGTGATCAGGGAAGGAAGGGAGGAGAATAAGCCTTTATTAAGTGCCTACTGTGCTCCAGCAACCAGAAAATTGGGAAAACAGATTTTCCCCTCTGCCATGTTCATTCTTTCACTTATTTCCAACCTCCCTGTCTACTGGATCCTTCCCTGCTGCCTCCAAACACGCCGTCTCCCCATCCTGAAACCCCCCTCGCTTGATCCATTCTTCTCTCATTCCATTTTTTCCTTCTGCCCTTTGTAGCTATCTACAGCGAGCAGCTCCACTTTCCCTCCTCTTCCTCCCTTTGTAATAGGAATCTATGCTTCCCTTGGCCACAAAAATCAAGATCAGGTCTGACCTTGCCTCTCCCCAGCTCAGTAAATTCCTGTGGCTCCTTCTTGTTTCCAAGATTAAATACTGCTTGGTTGGCAAGCCCTTTCCAACCCCTCCTCCCCCCTTCCCAGTCTTATACCTCATTCCCACCGCCAGGTTCTTGGATCCAAGACATGGGCTCCCTGGCTACTCCAGCATTTTCTGACTGCCCCTCACTCCTGTCCTGGAAGGCCCTCCTGACCTCCCAGGCTTCCTTTAGGCAATCCCCCTCCTCTAGGAAGCCTTCCCTGACCCCTCTGAATCCCAGCCTGCCCTCTGGCATTTGTTTCCTATTTATCCTGGGTTTATAGAGCTTATTTCTAGAGATGTGCCTGTCTCCCCCATGACTAAGAGGTCTCTGCGAGCAGGGACTGTCTCTTCTGCCTCTCTTTGTATCCCCAGTGCTTGGAACACAGTAGATGTTTAATCTATGCTGATTAATTAATAGATCTTAGCCTCCCAGGACCTCAGTTTCCTTACCTGTAAAATGAGAACATCGGATCAGGAGGCTCTTCAGTCTCTCCCAGGTCTAGGATTCCGTGACCTCCCTGAGCCCATTTCTCATATCTGTAAAATGGAGCTGGGGACCCTGTCCCGTTTATCCCCCAGGTGGTGGCTGGGCTCATGAATGCCAAGTGCTTTGTAGACTTTAAAGTGCTGTTATCGCATCAGGAACCAGAAGGGACCTCCGGAAGTAGCCAGCCAACAGCCGAGAGAGAGACAGAGACAGAGACAGAGACAGAGACAGAGACAGAGACAGAGACAGAGACAGAGACAGAGACAGAGACAGAGACAGAGAGAGAGAGAAAGAGAGAAGGGGAGGGAGGGAGATAGTGAGAGAGAGAGAGGAGAGAGAGAGAGAGAGGAGAGAGAGAGAGAGAGAGAGAGAGAGAGAGAGAGAGAGAGAGAGAGAGAGAGAGAGACAGAGACAGACAGACAGACAGACAGACAGACAGACCTCTCCCCCAGGTACCCAGGTTAGGGAACATCAGCTGGTGTGATCTGAACTCAGGCCCTCCCCCCTGCAGAGCCAGCTCCCTTCCCGCTGCCCATCCGCCTCATTCTCCCTTAACGTTCTGCCCCCCGTGCCCCAAGGCCCGGAGTTTGGGGCAGGCAAGTTGTCGTTCTAGAATCTGTCACCGTGACTCGGAGTCACAGATCTGTTACAGAAAGGAAGCTGTTGAGTCCCCTCCTTTCTCCCCATTTCACAGATGAAGAACTGTAGATACAGGGACTTAGCCAGCATCCCTCAGATAGCAAGTGATAGGGGAGGGTTTGAACCCTGGCCCTCTGCCTCCCAAATCCAGCGTTCTTTCTGCAGGTAATGACAGCTAAGCTTTATCTAGCACTTAAGCAGCACAACAGGCAGCGAGGCAGCCTGGTGGCCAGAGCGCCAACCCTGCATGCAGGAGGACCCGAGTTCAAGTGTGGCTTTAGACCCTTCTAGCTGGGTGATCCTGGACAAGCCATTGTCCTCAGTTTCTTGTAAAATGATCCAGACAAGGAAATGGTCAACCAATATCTTTGATAAGGAAACTCTAAATGGCGTCATGAACAGTCAGACACAGCTAATTGACTAAACAACAAAGGGTCTCTCTCCCGCTCCCCTTTGTTCTTCCTGCTCCTCCACTTCCTCAACCTTCTCTCTCTCTCTCTCTCTCTCTCTCTCTCTCTCTCTCTCTCTCTTTCTCTGCCCCCCCTCCCCCCTTTCGCCCTCCATGCCTCCATACAAATAGGTGCTGTTATCCCCACTGAGGAGGCTGAGTCTGGGACAATTTTAAGTTATTTGAAGTGATACTATATAAAATGTTTTGAAAGCTTTAAAGTTACATCAATTGGTTACCATTTATTAAGATTAATTACTGTGTTTCAATTCTGTGCCTTAACCTAAGGTTAGTTCATTCCTTAGGTAGGAATCATCA
The DNA here is from genome assembly GCF_016432865.1 of Antechinus flavipes. Taxonomy (NCBI): domain Eukaryota; kingdom Metazoa; phylum Chordata; class Mammalia; order Dasyuromorphia; family Dasyuridae; genus Antechinus; species Antechinus flavipes. The sequence goes on from NC_067401.1 coordinate 460,001,732, forward strand.
CTATTATTTCAAGCTGCCATTATTATCCCCATTTATCAGATGAGGAACCGAGGCAGACGGCAGTTAAGTAACTTGTTCTGAATGACTCAGTCATTAAGTATCCAAGGTAGGATTTGAATCCTCCTCCAAGTCCAGCACACTCTTCTTTGTATCTTTCTTTTCATGTCTTTCTGTGTGGCTTATTTGCATTTTTTTTTATTATTATCCTAGAGATTGTTCTTAGTTCTCATATCCCTCTGTATCAGCCCTTACAAGACAGTTTGGTGAGAAAGACTTTTCTCTACTCGTCCCGTGATCTTTCTGGGCCTCAGTTTACTCACCTGTGAGCTCAGAAGGCTGGGTTGGGCGCCTTCTCAGTTCCCTCCCCGTCCTGCATTCACCTCTCCATAGAACGCAGGTGAATCCTCTCCCAGTCGGACTCCATCTCCACATCCACGGGGACTATTTTCCCTCTCCAGCCTGGGTGGCCGTCTCCAAAGCGCTGATGTCTTGATTTTTCCACCCCTCCCTCATTTCACTTTGCACAGGCTATTTCATCAAGGCAGGTTCTCTCAGTGCGATCTGGCCCTGCTCCTTGGCAGCCAGATGGCCTTTAGGACTGACTTTGGCAGCAGGATCAGGGCCCTGTAGATGCACCTCCTGGTGCTTCCATCTGAACCCATTTCTAGGCCCGTCCTTGGAAAACAAAAACATGGAGCCTTCCCCGGAACCTTTTGCAGCTTGGGTGCCCCATCGCAGTTTCCTGGTTGTCGGTACAACCTCAGCCAAGGTGGCCCTTTGGAAGCCACAGGAGAGCTTGGAAGCTCTTGGGTAGATGACCTTTTTCTAGTAAGGAGGATTCTGGGAAGGATCTTGCCAGCAGGGACTGAGAGAGAGATCCCCCCCTGTGATTGTCACAGGACGATCTATTCCCATTGCTTTGATAAAGATGGGACTCCTAGGACATAACTTCCTCTTGCCATATAACCTGGAAATTCCGACTCTACTCCCTGGTTCCGGCCACACTGTTTAAATGCCAAATGTATGCTTGCCCCAAAATTTATTTTCTGGAGAACTCACACGGGGCCGGCGCTCACAAGGACGTCAGAAAAACAGCGCAAGGACACCCTTGAGGTCTCTCTGAAGAGCCTTAGATTGGATTGTGTGACCGGGAGATACGGGACCACCGGGCCCGGTGGCCCCTCCTCAGGAAGGACAGAATGAGCCCAAAGGAAGCGTGGGACGGGCAGGATTAGAGAGTCTGTCCCAACGTTCTCGGGGATTGCTGATGTCCGACCCAGGGCGGAGCGTTTGGAGCTCGTCCTGCTGGGATCAGCCACGGTTGGGCCCTGTAACCCTCTCTAACATGGGGTGTTGTTCGCGTCCTCTGGGAAAGGAGGAGGGGACAATAAGCAGCCATTGCGTCAGACACCCTGCTGAGTCCTGGGGGTACAGAGAGATTGGGAGACAACGTGTCCTTCAGTGCCGCAGAGATGGAAGGGAAGCTCAGAGAGGAAAGGGCCACAGCTGGGGCTGCAGGGACACAGGAAAGGCTCCTGCAGGAGGATTTGGGCCGAGACTCCAGGGAAGCCAGAGAGCTTTAGCGGTGAAGGCACAGGGACGTCCCCGGCGGCACAAACAGTCCATCAACACCTAGCAAAGCCGCTGGTGGGCTCGGGGTCTAGAGCTCTGAACCTGGAACCAGGAAGAGCAGAGTTCGAGGCCTCCACACATATCTTTGTGACCCTGGCCAAGTCACTTACTCTCTGTCTTCCTCAGTTTCTTCACCTATGTGTTTTATTTTGTGTTTGAAAGCATGATTCTGAGAAGGGACTCCTAGGCTTTCCCAATCTGCCAGAGGCGACCGTTACTCACAAAAGGTGGAGAATCCTTCCGGGTGGTCTTTGAAGGTGGAATCATCTCATAAATGAAGAAGCTGGGAGCCAGGGGAGGGAGGGCACTTGCTTCCTGCCATGTTCATCTGGTTTGATGATCATTTACAGTGGGGTCTCTTCCTCCATCTGCCTGGCAGGGAGATCCTTTGCTACGATCTCATTTCAAGAACTTTGCTTCTTAAAATTGTTGTCCCTATTGGTGAGTCTCTCTCTCTCTCTCTCTCTCTCTCTCTCTCTCTCTCTCTCTCTCTCTCTCTCTCTCTCTCTCTCTCTCCCTCCCTCCCTCCCCCTCTTTTTTTGCTGAGGCAGTTGGGGTTAAGTGATTTGCCCATAGTCACACAGCTAGAAAGTATTGTCTGAGGTGGGAGTTGAACTCGGGTCCTCCTGACTTCAGGGCTGGTGCTCTATCCACTGCACCACCCAGCTGGGGCAGCTAGATGGTCCTGAATCTCTTTTGCCTGAAATTCCTACACTCTACTGTGGGTGGAAGGAAAACATCATTTTTTCTGCTTCTGAAAATATTTCCTTCTTGCACGTTGGACGCCATCTGGAGAGGGACGATTAGGGAGAGGAGCCAAAGATGCCGTTGAGTTGGCCCAGGAGCACTGGTGCCCTCAGCGGGGCTCAGCTTGTTTCCCTGTGGGGAGGAGACTGGGGAATCCAAACCCTCCCCCACAGCTGCTGCTCGGTTCTGCTGTCCTTGGAACGTCCCTGGGGCGCTCGGGGGGCCGCGGGAAGGAGGTTCGGCTGGATGATCGAGTGTTTGGTTGTGTTTTACAGGCAATAGACTATGACGGCTGGACTGACAGTCTGTTCCTTCTGCAGTTTACACTGTCCTGTGTGATGGGGTAAGTGTTGGGTGCTTTCTGCTGCTCTTGCTACCAGTTGGGAAGCTTGCTTTCTTGGGGAATGATAACCTCTTCTTCCTGCCCCTCCATTGGTTGTATCATAGGAGCTTGTTCCAGGAGCCACCTGACAATGGTTTCAGGGGGTTCTGGGAGCTGCCTGCCAGGGGCTGCAGGGGGTTCTGGGAGCCGCCTGCTAGTGGCTGCTGGGGATCTACTTCTGACCAGCAGAACAGATCATGTGAGAGGATGATAACAGTACAAGGAGACTGGGTGGCAGGTGCAGTCTCTGACTTCCCTCCTCTTCCCTCTTGCCTCCCATTTATTTCATTCCTGATCCACGAGCAACATCTGGTCAGGAAAGGCTGCTTTCCAGTCCCTTCAGGGGCGTTATGATTCCCAGCTATGGGGGCTTCCGAGAACCAACCGGCCCCTTAATGGTACAGTCCCCTTTAGCCCTTTACAGGCTTTCTGGGTTTCACACTGAGGTGTGGTCCTCAGAGGAGCGGAAAGATCCAATCCCATCATTTAATAGATGAGGAAACTGAGGCAGAAGAGAGAAAATGACTTGCCTCTTGTCACAAAGAGCCAGGATTCAGACCCAGCTTGTTGTCTGCGGCGTATCACGCTGTTCCTCAAACACGGTGGCTTTGCAGAGGTCCAGCCTTCCTGCTCTTCTTCAGATCTCTCAGAGCCCTGTCAGTGGGGAGACTTAATCGAGCTCCTTGGTCGTGTTTCATGGCGCGTACCGACAGAACAAAGAATGGGCCATGGCTGCGGAGAGAAGCAGCCCTAGCCAGTGGGAAGAGCATTGATGCTGGGGCGAGAAAACTGGGGTTCAAATCCCACCTCGACTGTCAGAGGCTCAGTGCAGAATGAGGTGATTGGGCTGAATGGCCTCCAAGTGCCTTTCTAGGTCTCCTCTGTGATCCTTGGGAAAGATGTTTCAAGATTCAGGACCCAAGCTACGTGCTCCCTCTGTGTCCTTGATAGTGTGAGGAGATAGAAAGAACTGCAGAGGACTTGGCTTCAAATCTCTCTCTCTATTTTACAATTTATTTTTAATTTTTAGAATAGAGCAAGCATTTCCATAATATAGTGCAATTAAAAAGATTATGGCCCATGAAACTTTAAATCTTCTATGCACAACTTGCTGTTCCTTTCAAGTCTATAACAAAATTATCATGTCATTTTTTTACCCCCCCCCCCATAAATGGCTACCATTAGACACACATATATATTATATATGTTTATATAATGTATATATGTATGTATGTATAATACATATTATATATGTAAAATTATCCTATACTTCTATTAATTGGTTCTTTCTCTGGATGCAAATAGCATCTTTCTTCACACGTCCTTTACAATTCATTTGGGTATTTACAGCAGACAAATGAATCTATTTTCTTAAAGTCATTTTTGGGGGGTTAACTGAATTTCTTTAGTTAATTAATTTAATGATTTCCCCCAGGTACATTCAAAACAATGTTTTTTACATTTTTTTTTTAAAGATTTTTGAGCTCTAGGTTTTTTTCCTGTATCTCCACCCACAATTAAGAAACCCCACATGAAGTTATACAGAACATTTCCATAAAATGGAAGTTGTTGGGTTCAAATCTTACCCGGATTATTTACAATCTTTGCCATCTTGGACTTAACCTCCAAACCTCATTTTCTTCAACATTAAAGTGAAAGATTTGAATGAGATGACCTCAGAAGGCCCTTTTCCCTCCTAAATCTGTGCTCGACAATCCCGTAAACTTCCCTGGGTCTCGGTTTCCTCAAACTGTAAAATGAAGAGCTTGGGCCAGATGATCTCAGGGCCCTTTTCCCTCTTAAATTTGTGCTTGACAATCTTGTGAATCTCCCTGGGCCTCAGTTTCCCCAATTGTAAAATGAAAGGCTTGGACGAGATGACCCCAGAAGGCCCTTCTCATGCCAAAACTTATATATTTGATAGTCCTAAGGGAGAACAGTTGGGTGGTGCAGTGGATAGGGCGCTGGACGTGGTCTCGGGATGACCTGAGACGCCCACTAGTTGGGAGGTCCTGGGCAAGTCACTTAATGCTGTCTGCCTCAGTTTCCTCATCTGTAAAATGAGCTGGACAGGGTCATGTGTTAGGAAGCATCTGAATCAGGATTTGAACTCTGGTCATCCTGATTACAAGTGGCACTCTTACCCACTGAACCCCCAGAGCTTACGGTTCACTGAAACCCCCAGATCTCTGGGAAATGTCGGTCTAGCCAGTCTTTCAGTTAATGTTAATACTCTGGACGTGCTACTGGGCCATGCTGGATACTTAATGTGTCTCCAGAAGGCAAAGGACTCGGCCTGGGCCGGAGAGCCCATCACTCCCCTCCAGATGAAAGCCCCCCGAGACAGTGATGGGACCGAGAGCCATTCAGCCGGAGCCCCCACGGAAGTTTTCCTGGGCCCCTTTTTTTCTGTTTGTTCTGGCCGATGGGCGCGTGGGCACCCTAGATGGGCAAGACGGGTTGGCCCGGCCCAGGCCCCGTGGGGGGAGACTTAGCTCCTCCCGGCCGAGGACGTCAGACCGGGGCTCGGACGAGCATTTTGTGCCGGAACCCATGGCGGGGATGGAAGGGAAAGCGTGTGGCTCTGCGGCTGCTCCAGTTTGGGGGTGACTCCGAAGGGACCCCCTCGGTGGGACCACTGGCTTTTCCACACTGATTCTCCTTAGTCTCATTTTGCTCCCTCCCCTCACACACAGACAGAATCTCTCATCATAATTATAGTTACCCATATTAGATTATAAATACTTATAATTATATCTAACTTATAATTATATTTAATGTTACATGATTACATTTAACTTTATATTATTACAAGTAGATATACGGTAAATACATAATATACATGAGTATGGATATACACAAACACTTCTCTGGGAGGAGGCTTGAGCTAGGTAGCTAATGCCTTTGACGCTAGTTATGTGACCCAGGGCAAATGACTACCTCTCTGGACCTCAGTTTTCTCATCTATAAAATGGGGAGGGTGATATCACCCATTTTCCAGGATTATTGCTGAATCAAATGAGGTGCTATGTATAAAGTGCTTTCCGTGCCTTTAAGCTGTAGGTTTTTACACACTGTTAGGATTACTTAACTTTTCAGAGCCCCACAAAACCCTTCAGATAAGGTTAATGGCTGATCGGCCTTGGGGGATGGAGTCTCCACACTGGGAGCTCTCCGGTCTGAACCACACACACAGACAACCTCACCAACAAGTCCAAGCGTTGCAGAATGGAGGGAACCCTGGGCTAGAACACGTCTCCATGATTTTGCCAAACTTGAGTTCGGACGAGACCCCTACCTCACTGTGATGGTAGAAGAGTGGCTCTGCCTTTCTAAGATACATTCATTCAATAATCATTTATTAAGCACCTACTGTGTGCCAGTAGCTTACATATGCTATTGCATTTGATCTTCCAATAAGAGGTGATTTATTAAACCCCATTTTCTAGATGGAGAAACTGAGGCAGACTTGCATTTAGTAAGCACCTGGAGCAGCAGGATTTGAATTCAGGTCTTCCTAGTTCAAGTTTAACCTTCTGTCTACTGTGTGTTAAGCTCTGGGGGTACAAGAAGCTTATAACCCGAGCAAGCAGCTTACGACCTAAGGGGAGACACGACTGCAGACACGTTTGTACAAAGCTCACTTAGAGGCAGGAGTAACAGGACACAGTGAGCGGAGGGAGGCACCGGGATTAAGGGGCTGAGATTCAAACCCAGAGCCCCCGAGGCCCAGGCCCGGCTTCCTTCCACGGTTTAGACTTAGCTGGGAACCTGTTAGTAAAGTCCCCCTCCTTCCTCCTCCCTCCCCCGCAAGGATGGGTCACAGTGAGTGGGCAGCAGCAGCCATTGTGGGGGGGGAGTCATCTGGACCCCCCAAAGGCTAATGGACCCTCCCAAGGCTAACGCGCTCCCCTCTTCCCCCTCCAGGTTTATCTTGATGTACGCCACGGTGCTGTGCACGCAGTACAACTCCGCTCTGACCACCACCATAGTGGGTTGTATTAAGGTGAGTTGGAAAAGCCCGGTTCCCTCGGGGGCCGGGCCTCCGGAAACCCTTTTTGCTCCCAACGCCAGCCTGGGTGACTCCCTCAAGCTCAACCCCAAACCCGCCAACAGTTTGCAAACAACTGATACTGAAATTTGTCTTCCACGTAGCTTTTACTGATATTGGTGGGCTCTTTTCTTTAATAGTCTTTTTTCTCGCTTCAGTATTTGAATCTCCATCCCTTCATCCTTCATTCTGCCTCAGACGTTTTCCAGCTGGGTGAGCTCTAGGTGCCTCAGTTTCCTCCTCTGTAAAATGGGGTTATATAGCCTTCCTCAGTAGGGTAGTTGAGGGGATCAATTGAGATAACCCAAGCAAAGCACTTTTGAAACCTTTAATCACTCCCTAAGTGCTGGCTATTATGAGTTTAAAGATATAAGAACAAAAAAAGATCTAACAGACGTAAAGGCGCAGGGCCAGGTGGATGGAAGGCAGTGGATTCTGCTGCCCAAGAAGGTTTGCAGTTTCCCTCCTGAGATCCCATGTGGCCGGGGAAGGCGGGCATGGGATGGGGAGACTCTCCCCTCCAGGGCTTTCCGGGGAGTCTCGTTTGGGGAGCTGGTCTAGGACTGGAGCTCCACAAGAGCTGTGAAAGGAAACCATGGAGAAGGGAAACCGGGGCTCTGAATTAAGCTAGGAACAAGTCATTTGTGTCAACTGCCCCGGGAAGCTGGAAACCCACCGTCTGCAGAGCCACGGCCGCCATTGTGGGAGCCCCAAGTGAGCTCTGGCGGCAGTGATGAGACCCCTTTAAGAACCATGAGATGACAGAGTGGGAGGCTCCGGCTCTCCAGAAGAAAAGGAGCCGAGGGCTGGGGAAGGGGACGGGCTTGTCCCGAGCCTTCTTTCTCCGTGGGCTCAGAGGGTGAAGTAGCCAAGGAGCAGTTGAGTGCCAGCAGCCACATCCTTGGGGAAGGAATATCTGCCATCGAAGCAGATCAGGCGTTGATGGGCTTTATTTTGTACCATTCCCTGTATCTCCGGCCTCTCCCAATTTGTGGGACCGTGGAGAGGGGATAAACTTGGTTTGAATCCTGGCTTGGCTGTTTCTTGTCTTTGTGACCTGAGGTAATTTGCCGGATCTCAACCAGTATATCCTGACAAATTGTGCATCTGTTGTTCCTAAATTTAATTGAGAAAAAAGTAAATCTGCTATTTTATTATTTTAGAGCAAGATGGGCCTTTATCTCTAATTAGTAGCTAGCACCTATTTAAGCTTTAAAGTGACTAAAGTGCTCTTACATATGCTATGGCATTTGATCTTCCAACAAGACTGGGACAGAGGTGATTTATTAAACCCCATTTTCCAGATGGAGAAACTGAGGCAGACTTGCATTTAGTAAGCACCTGGAGCAGCAGGATTTGAATTCAGGTCTTCCTAGTTCAACTTTAACTTTCTGTCGCCTGTGGGCCACCTGGCTGTTGCCATGATTGCATCTCATTCTTCTGGTTTTGCTTGGTCTACAGTATCAGTTCATACAAGTTTTCTTGTGCTTCTCTGAAGTCCTCATTCTCATGTCTTATAGTTCTTAACTTCCATGTCAGCATCACCATTTCCCCAACTGGCAGGGACTTGCTTTGTTCCTGCCACAAAAAGTGCTTCCACGTTTCCATTACCACAAAAAGTGTCTCTGGATATTTTATCCCATACCCATTCTCAGAGATTCTGGTTAGAATATAGGAACATTTATTGCTTCTTCTTTTAAGTACCCCCCCTCCTTCTCTCCCTCCTTCCCTCTTCCCTTCCTCCCTTCCTTCTATTTCTTCTTTCCTTCTCTTGCACCTTCTACTATATCACTTATTTTTCAATGACTCATCCCCACCATTCTTGTTTTTTTTATATTTTGTCTATTCCATTTTTCTTAATAATAATAGCAAAGTGGTCTTAACCACTTATACACACGCAGGAGTTTTCTAGTTTACAAAGCGATTTCATATTCCTTTTCTTTTTCTTTACCTTTTAAAAATCACAAATTGGCAATTTGTGGCAATCATCTACAAAGGGCAGAAGGGAGGATTGCTTAGGGAAGCGTGAGTCTGGTTCTGTTTCTTGTTCTGACCCTCTGTGGCCCCAGTTAGGGTTTTCTTGGCGGAGATACTGGAGTGTTTGCCATTTCCTTCTCCAGCCCATTTTACAGATGAGGCAGCAGAGGCGAACAAGGAAGTGACTTGCTCAGGGTCACACAGCTAGGCTAAGTCTAAGGTTGGATCTCCTGCTCTAGAGCTGGTGCTTTATTCACTGTGCCACCTAGTGGTCTGGTGGAGTATGTAATTCAACGGATGGGAGTGAGCCTGGCCAAGTGACGAGCTCTCAGCTTTGTCACTTGGAGAGAAGGTGCCAGCCTGTACTGGTGGAGGGACTTTCCTCCTGTGGGAGTCCTCTCCGCCAGTGATATCCCACGTCTCTTTCTCTGATTTCCACCACTTTCTGAGCTCCCTTCTTGTGGGCATTTTAAAAAAATGTTCCATTGATAATGTTTTTCCCCCTCCATCAGTATCAGTCTCTAACCTTTCACCTCCCCCAGCCCTTATTATTTCAGCGCCAAGGACAGGAGAAGTGGGGAAACACATGATTGAAAGACAAAAAAAGAGCACCCCGTGTACTTCCCCACCCCCTTGGGGACCTGGAGGTTAAGGCAGGCCATTCAGAAGATAAGAAAACTTTTTTTTTTTTAAAGAAAGAAAGATTATTCCATTACCGAGGAGAGTTGTCTGGACCTGCTTGGGGGTTCTTAGGGTGAGGAAACTTCGTTCCAGTGGCAGCTCCCAAAACTGGCCCATAGAGACACAGATGTGGAAAAACTGGGGAAAATGTCTTGGATATTCAGAAAGGGGCGTGGTCAGATCAGTTTCCGACAAATCAGCCGGGCTTTTCCTTGGAAAAACCCCATTTCCCTTAGCTCCTTGGCCTGCCAAATCTGGCAGGATGTCCTTGCCGGCGAACAGCGTCCAGGGGACCTGGGCAAGGGAAACTTGGGTGTCTCAGAAAGAGAGAAAGATATGAGAGAGAGAGAGAGAGAGAGAGAGAGAGAGAGAGAGAGAGAGAGAGAGAGAGACAGAGAGAGAGAGACAGAGACAGAGAGAGAGAGAGAGAGAGAGAGGAGAGAAACAGAGACAGAGACAGAGAGAGAGAGAGAGAGAGAGAGAGAGAGGAAAGAGAGAGACAGAGAGACAGAGACAGAGAGAGAGAGAGAGAGAGAAAGAGAGAGAGAGAGAGAGAGAGAGATGATGCAATGAGATCCCACACTAAGAAAATCTTGGTTCTTCTTCCTTTCAGAATATTTTAATAACTTATATTGGAATGGTGTTTGGTGGAGACTATATTTTCACATGGACAAATTTCATTGGATTAAATATCAGGTAAGCCATCTTTGTTCCCCAGTCTCTGTCTTGACAAATGAAGCTTGGGGCTTTGAAGGATAGGGCCCGTCAGGAGAAACGGCTGGGAACGAGGTGATGACTGCTGGGGCAAAAAAGACCCGGGTTCCAGTCCCACTTGGAGGCTCGCTGGCTGTGTCCCAGAAGATCTTGGGCTCTTGGATGAGGGGCATTTCAGAGGCCATTTAATCCAGAGATCTGGCCAAGATCAGACTGTCATTAAGTGCCATTAAGTGGCAGAGGTGGGATCTGAACTCAGAATCTCGGGGTCCTTAGGTTTGTTCTGCTTGAGGAAGGAAAGAGGAAGAATAGAGAGAGCTCCTAGCCTGGGTCCTAATTTCCCCTGATTGAATTACTCCCCCCTTCTCCCCTTCTGGACCTGGACATCTTCTGTTAATGTAGACTTCTGACGGATTATAAGGCCACTAAGAATACAAACAATATGATATAAAATAAATATAAAATATAATTTAAGTCTTTATTATATATATATATACATATATACATTTGTGGATCGATGGTCTGGGTTCAAATCTCACCTCTGACACTAGGGGCCCTAAAGATATCACTGAACCTCTTCCTCCTCAGCCTAAGGAGGGGTTCTAGGACCACTTGTGTCCTTTCTGGATTTAAAGCTGGGCTCTTGTGATGTCACTGTGCTGGCCGGAGAGAAGGAGCGAGGATGCCCCTGGCACTGACCCGAGAGCCTTTTCAGACTCTTCCTCTGACAACTCCCATAACAGTACTGGATCCGGAGGCGGAAAATCCACCCTTTTGGATCCAATTCAGCAAGCATCTAGTAAACACCTACTGCATGCCCACCGCGGTGCTAGGGTTGAGAGTACATAAATCATCCCTGCCTTCCACGAGTTTTCTCTTCACTAGGGGAAACTGAGGCTTAAGGAGGGCCGGTGATTGTCCCAGATTCCACTCCGGTATTAAAATGCCGAGTGAACCTTGGGAAAGGCGAGCAGGAGCAAGGCCCTTTCCACTGGCTGGGCTTCCGCAGAGTTAGGAAGTAGAATTGCTGCCGGCTTCCTGACGCCTCAGATGGCCGAGCGTCACCCCAGGCTCTGGCCCCCGAAAAGAAAACCCTTTGCCCTTTAGAATGTCACCTGGACCCCGGCCTGGACCCTATGCACACAAGAAACAATGGTCCCTTTTTTCCCCTACTTTCCTCCTTCCCTGTCCCCTCCCCTCCACCCCCCTCTTCGCCATCATCTCCCAGCCAGCATTTGTGTTAGAGAGGAGAGTTTCCCTAAGCAGGACTTCCCTTGGAAAGAGCGTTGCCTGGCCGGCCTAGGCGAGCCCTTTAGCCAGAGCTTCGAGTCTCAAGAAGAATTCCCGAAAATTCCTAATTTTTTTTTGGGGGGGTCTCTCTCCTTTCCTCCCTTAGTTCACTCCTGCTCCTCCTTCTGACTTGTGTGGGGGCGGGAACCTCCCCCCTGGGCCGAGCTTCTGAAGCCCTTTAATTCTGGGGCTATTTAAATTCAGCCGCAGTTTGGAGAACTCAGCGCTGTCATTCCTTCCCCCGAAGGCGCTGGCATCCCCATGAGTATGTAAAAAAGGCTCCCTCCCTTCCCGAGTTGGCCCCCGGTTTCCCGGGATGCTCGGGGGTCCGGGCTTTGCTTTCGGAAGCCCAGCTCTGTGAATGACCCTTCCCAGGCGGCTCCTTTAGAATGCTGAGCGACCTTGCGGGACGCCGAGGCTCCTGCCGGGAGAGTCTTTCGCATGCTAAGAGCCCGGGGCGGAAGTCTCTTTAGCATGCTAAGGCTTTCCCTGGGAGGCGCTTCTCTAATTGCCTCAGACTGGTCTTACCCCGGAATCAGCTCTCCTTCTGGGAGAGCCGGGGCTGGAAATCCTTCCCTTGGAGCCTCGTTCCCACTTTTACCTTCATTTTTCATTCTGCCAACATGGCGAGTCCCCGCGTGCTCAGCCCGACCCCCTACTGGGGCGGGGGAGGGGAGGGGGGGGAGCTCCACTTGTCGGGGCGCGCTCTCTGCCTGGAAGAAACTTAGAATTCCATAGGGGAGAGAAGCTTCTACTGCAGCGAGGCAGGAAGAGGCCGAAGGCAGAGGGGGCCTGGGCTTTGGGGGCTTTTCGCCATCTTCCGGCCAATTGGGGGGCGTTTATTGAGCGCCATCTCTGCGCCTGAGCCGCGGGATCCAGAAACAAACCCAAACTCTGCCAGCTTCAAGGCATCGATGTTCCGACGCGCGTGCAAATAGAGCCCTGCGACATTAGCTTCGCTCAGAGGCCCGAGTCCGTGCGCAGCTCTCCTTTACGCGCCAGGGAGTTTATTTTAGTCAAAGGTCTTTGAGTTCAATCATGACCCGAGATCTCGCTTAGAACAGTTTTTGGCATCCAGGCCGGGTCAGGCTCCGGTCATCCCGCGCCCGATGCTTCCTTTGGGTCACTTTTGTCCCCAGTGCTCGGCCCAGACTGGCTTTGCGACTGCATCCCCCGGCTCCAGCCCTCAGAGAGCTTGTAGTCCCTGGAAGGATGGCGATCAGCGCAGTGGGAGACGGACAGGGCAGCGTGGTCGCCCTTTGGGGTCTGCCCTCGTGCCACGGTGGGAGGCCGGGCTCTGCACTCCGACCTTACTCTGTTGTGTGGCCCCGGGACCTCGCCTTCTCCTCTGAGAAATGGGAATAGAAACCGCACCTGGATTTGTGGGGAGGATCCGAGAGGGTGTTTGGGCTTTTGATCTAGACCTGGCCGCGGCCATTGAGAGACTAAGTCACCATAGATGAAGCGGCTGCGGGGGCGGGGCACGGGGGGACTGTGCCTGCGTGCGTCAGGATTAGGGTCCGAGTCCCAAAGCCCTCAGAGGCTGCCTCTGTCCACTAGAACACGGGGACCCCTCTCCATGAGGGGCCTCAGTTAAAATGAAACTGCCTCAGTTTCCTTATCTGTAAAATGAGCTGGAGAAGAAGATAGCAAGCCTTGCCGAGAAATCACAGAGTCACAGAGAGTGGGCAGGGCCGGGAATGACTGAACAGCGTAGCAACAAAGGGTAAGATGAGTGAGATTTCCCTCCTGGCCGGTGGGCACCTGCTCTGCCAGTGACCTAGAGAGTGCGCAGACCCTGGGACCACCAAGTACGACCCCAATCTTCCTGAGTCCACAGACAGCTCATTTTACAGATGAGGAAACTGAGGCAGAATCCCGCAGCTGCTAGCGTCTAGGGCCATATTGGAACTCGGGAAGAGGCTGCTCCGAGCCTGGGCTCTCCCCCGCCGCCCTAAGCCGGGTCCTGGTTGGTCAGGAAGGACTGTGGTTATTGATCACTGCGGACCTCCTTCTCTTGCAGTATTGCCGGGAGCCTGGTGTATTCCTACATCACTTTCACGGAAGAGCAGCTGAGTAAACAGTCGGAGCCGAGCAGCAAGCTGGATGTTAAAGGGAAAGGCGCCGTGTGAGCCCGGCTCCGCGCCTTGAGCGGTCCACCCTGCACGCGGGCAGTGCCGACGGAGACCCGCTTTAACGGCCGGCGGCCCCTGGTTCCAGCGAGAGCTCGGACCCGGCCCTTGCACGATCTGAAGATTGCTGCCTTTTTACATTTTTATGACGAATCTTAGAGTTGATTCTATTTTAATTCTGCAGTTTGCATTAATTTATACCAGACTGAGAGACGGCGTATCTGGCTTTTAATTTATTGTTTTTCCCGCTCCAACCACGGGCCTCTCTGTCCACAGCGAGGGGCGTCCGGCCTTCTCTTCCTGCAGACAGGGGTGCCGCGATCAGAGCCGGCGCGCGCCGAGAGCCTCTGGGAGTCCCTCGTGCTCCCTGCAGCCGGGCTGGGCGCCCCTTCCTGCCAGCTCCCTCTTAGAGTTCTCTCTCTCCCCCTTCTGCCCCCACCCCCACTCCCCACTGGTCACTACAACCTGGGCTTCTCGCCGTCTTCAGAGACGACCTCTTCCTACACCGGAGAGAAGCCACGTGTGGAGCGGGGCCTTGGAAGCGTCCGGGACGATTGGGCTTTCGGTTTTTAGCCCTTCCCTTGGGCGGCTCTACGGAAACGAGGCTGGAAAGGCAGAGCTGCTCCACAAAGCCCTGGGAGGCGCTGGCCCCGTTTCTGCTCCGGCCACTGTGAGTGACTTGGAGGAGGGAGACGCCCCTCCTCCAAGAGCAAGTCCCCCCTCCCCTTCTGAGGCGGTGGGGGTGGGCGGCCCCTTTCCTCTCTCTGCTTTCCGGGCTCAGCCACCATTCCCTCTTTGCGTCTTTTCCTTGGGTCTTCTAAGCCTCGCTCTGATGCTTGTTATTTGATAATTTGGGGGCAAGTTACTCATTTGGGGCCTTACTATGTTTCTCTCTGAGATGAGGTGGGCGAGGTCCTCCATCAAGGAGGCGATGAGGGGGAGCTGGTGAAAGAGCTTTTCCCTTGGGTCGCCCGCTGACTCGCTCCTCGGCCTTACACCAGAACTTGGCCCCTTCTCTGCACGACCCCGAGTCAGGTTTGGAAGCTCTCTGGACCGATGCCTGGAACCGACTGCCCTGGTGAGCTTCCCCATGCCGCCGGCATCCCTGCTTCGAGCTCTGGGAAGCCGCCTACTGGCCCACCAGGGACAGCGCCATTCTTTACAGCCCTTTAGAATGGGCAGGGCAGATGGCTCCCCGTCAGACAGGGGCTCAGCTTGGCCTGTGCCATACTGGGTGATGGATCTTCTCCTTATGCATTAAGGTGGTCTCCTTTAGCTTTAACAATAGGACTGCTGGGTAGTGGACCAATTTCATAAGTTTCTAGATTTTAGAAGTTTGGGATGACTGTTGGATTTGTAATTAGGGAGCCTGGGATTTCCATTTAATACCCATGAGCTCTTGGGCAGGCCGCTTCTGGGCCTGTCATTCAGCTCCAAAATGGCAGGGTCTGGACCTCAGAGAGCCCTTTTTAAATCTGGAGATTCTGTGAGCTGGAAGCATTTCCAGAGAAGGAAAGCCAAGGGGGTCAAGGGATCGGAGGACCCGCTAATGAGCAGTTAAAAAAAACCGGGTGAGGAGAAAACTTGGGGAGAGCGTGGGAAGCATCTGCCAGTATTTGAGGATGGAAGGGGCAGGAACGTGGACTTTGACGTAAGGTCAGTAACTGCTTGCTGATAATTAGGCCTGGCCCGGGAGGAGTCTGGGAGAAGGCTGGATTCCTCATTTTCAGGGATGATGCACGAGGACTCCCGCCTGAGGTTGGGAGAGTCTCCGATTCCGAGGTTCTGTGATTAATCTTAAGGTCTGAGGTGGTTTATCCCAAGGGGGCTCAGCCTCCCTTTTTTTTGTAAGCATGGAAATCCTCCAGCAGCAGGAGGGCGGGCGAGCATGTGCATTCGGAGTCGAGGCTCTCGGCGATAGTTATCATGGCAGCCGGCTTTTCTAGGGCATTTGAAGGGCTGCCCGGCACTTTACATTCATGTCATTTAAGCCTCACGACGCCCCGTGGGGCAGGTGCTGTTCCAAGTCCTCATCTCACAGATGTGGGGACTCCGGGCTCCCTATCTGGAATAGGGGAGACCCCTGCCCTGCCGGCTTCACGCCGGACTCCGGCGCCAGCTCTCCCTGGCTGCTGGACCCTCACCCACTTAACACCAGTCAACAAGTGTCTGTCGGCATCGGGCTCTCGTTGGACCTCGGTTACGTAGGAAGGTGAGCGCCTACATTTCAGTTCTGACTTACTCAGAAGTCTTTCTCCCGCTGCTCCCTCCCGTGGCCCACGAGTAGCAGATGGGGGGGTTAATTACCATCTGCAAATGGGTCATTTTACTGTAACTTAGGGAATGGCCAGAACTGAAATCACATGTGCCTTCTAGAATGTCCAGACTTTGGCCCAACAATACACCACATTGTGACCTGTGAACTTACTCCTTCAGCAGGTAGAAGCCTTATAGAACTGGGAAACTGAGGCACAGAGCTGGCCAGGGATCTGTACAAAGCTAAGGCGAGCCGTGGGCAGAGCTCTGAACTTCCATCACTGTAACCAATGAACAGGGTCAGCCCAATTTTGGTTCAGCTCGAATCAATCCTCTTGGGGCAGGATACGCTGCCAGCAGAGGATGGAGACATTTGTAGCCGCCTTTCTGTGCTAATCGCCTAATTCAGGGTGACCTGCTCGGAATCAGTCACGGGGCTGGAAAAAACCTCCGCAGCCATTTGGTCCAGCTGCCCGCCATCTGGGCTCCCACTTCTGGCCCCATCTTTGGCAGCCATTTGCCAAGAAAGCCCCAAGTGAACTTGAGCAACGAGCTCCGCTTTTTCCATCTTGTTCCTTCCCTCATGCTGGTTTTCAGGCCCACGAGGCTTCCATACCTTCTCTTCGGGCTGCTCTCTGGGTCCTTTGCAAAGCTGTGTCCTTTTCCTTATGTGGCCACATCCGTCTTTGGAAAATTGGGTGCCCCCCCAGGTACTCCCCTCTCCTCCCCCTCCCCCCCCCTTTCCTCCACTTGTGTGTGTCCTGAGAACTTCGTTCGGGAAATATGCTTTCCTCCCTTATGTAGCGTTTAGCGCGTGGTTTCCTGTCCTTTCTCTGAGACCTTTGAGTAATCAGCTAAACGTAGAGATGATGACACGAGTCTGTGGCCCCTCTCTAGACCCTTTCCGTTAAGTAAAGCTAAAGTGCGGACTGTTGTGGTCAGTAAAATGGGCCAGGGCCTTTCTCTCTGAACTTCAGCTGTGCTTGGTGCTTGGTGGTTGGCAGGGTCTCTCCATTTAAACTGTCTGATGCCCAGAGCTGGCTTTGGGTGGGCACAAAATGGCCTCTGGGGCTTGGAGGGAGAAAAGAGTTTATGGGGATGTTAGTCACCAAGACGAGGTTGCCGATCCCACTCTGGTCATGCTCCGCCGGAGCTACCTAAATGCTGCCTAAACATTGTCACTCTGGCACCTGGAAAGGGAAGCTGCCAAACACTTTGAGAGTGGGGAAGCTTTAAAGTTGGAGTCCTGCAGAATTCATCATCATGGCTCACATTTTAAGGTTTGCAAAGGGCATCACTTATGTCCCCTTTGGTCCTTATAAAGACTCTGTGAGGTAGATGTCCCCACTTTACAGATGAGGAAACTGAGTTTCAAAGGGGAAGTGATTGTTCCGGGGTCACACTGTGGGTTCAAGGCAGAATTTGACTTTGGGTCCAGGGCTCTGCCCGGAAGCTCCCCGGCCCCACTCAGTACAAGCTGAGCTCTGAATCTGCAGGGCTCGTTTCTCTCTAGCCAGCTGCCCTCTGGAAGATTCCAGGCTCTCAATGAGCCTGGCTCTGCCAGTCTAGAACCGTCCCGTCCACGCAAGTGCACAGAGCAGCATGAACCGGTGGATGCCTGGCAATCACTGGGCAGAAGTCAGCCGAGGAACATGGGCTTTAGAGGGGGCGGACATTCGGGTCGGGTTTCTTGTTGGCTACTGCCCTCTGGGGTCGGAAATTTGCGTCACTTTACGTTTTTAAGGATTTCTGCAATGTCGTCTTTGTCCTTAAAGAAATTGCTAGTTAGATTTATCATCCCTGAAAAATGTTTTTCAAGATAATTTTGTTCTTAAATAGATGCTTCTTCAGTGCCAGAAACCAGATGATATTATTGTCTACACTGGGAAGGTGAATAAAATGGATGCCATCATATGTTTTCTATGCTGTTGATCTCCTGGAAATATTTTTTTCAATATAGATTCTATTTACAAAAATGACCATTTTGTGTTTTGAAACAAAAAGGTATTACTGCAGGCTAGAGATTTGTAAATCGGGTCATGGTGAAAGAAAATTACTGAGCCTGCTTAAGTATTTTTGTACGGGCTTCAAATAAATACTTTTCTCCTGAAAACACGCGTTTCGTTTCCTTTTGGGGGACATCCAGGCCGAATGGAGCGTAAGGGAGCGGTCTCTCTGCCCGCATGGATGAGAAAGGAGTTACGGTAACGTAAACGTCATTTCTGAACGAATCAGAAAAGGCCAAATACAACGTGTCGGCCAGAACTGGTCCTTACTGTTAGCAAGGAAACAAAATGTTATTCGTTCTGGCCATTACGTGGGCATAGGAAGGGTCAAGAAGGGAAGTATCTGAATACGCTGTCCCAAATCAGACCAAAGGAAATAGACTGAAGAAATTCAAAATGAGTTCCCATTTTTCTTCATTCCCCTCTCCCCGTTCCCTTTTCAGTTGTGGTGCAGTGTTCGGAGTGGCAAGGAGAGGGTTCAGTCTCACCTCAGAGTGGGAGGAAACCTCATCTGCATGTTGGTTCGATGAGAGCTTCTAAGAACCCTGTAATTTGTCCCTCAAATTTCCCCTTCCTATTTTCCCCTCCATCCCTTCTTTCTCCCTCCCCGCCCCTTGCCAGTGCATTTTGGGGACCAGTCTTTTACATCTTCTGGCATGTTCTGGTCGTCTCTGAGCCTCTAGAAAGAAGAGGTGAGACTAGGTGGGTTCTGAGAAAGCCACCCGATGGGGCATGGGACTCCAAGGAGCGCAGAAGGGAATCCCACGCTGAGCTGGAGAGGAGGGAGGCAGAGCCAGGAGCCAGGCCGCAATCTGCCCAGAGGCAAACCTAGGGGTGAAGTCTAGAGATGGACTTTTTGCTCTGAAAGGGGGTCTTCAAAGGCAGCCACTTAATTCCCAGGGGTAGAATGGACCACTTTTTCCCACTCACGATCTCCTTTCCACTGAGAACTTTTTAGACAGCTCCATCTCAATCTGAGTCTGGATGTTTCTGGCAGTGTTCACGCGTGAGTTCTATGTTCAGAACAAGATACAATACCAGCTAGTGCTGCCAGAAACACCTTGGATTCATTATGTTTGATTTTGGGTTAATTGGGGGGCATTCCGAGACCTTTTACAGTTGCCAAATTTTTGGCCACCCTCACCTTCCGTTACATGATTCCCCATATGAGGATGAGACCCACAATTTAAGAAGCTTGGGACTAAGGGACTGTGGACTTATTCCTATTTGACTCCCAACCCCCTTCCTTTCTTGTTTTCACAGTTTAGCTGATACTGGGGCTCAGACCATAAGATCTTAGCTTTCCCTTTCTTGGGATCTATGTCTCCACCACAGAGTTTGGGGAGGGGCTCCTCTCCTTATCTATTACAACTCTCGAGAGGAAGCGGTCACAAGGTATCGATGGAAAGAGAATGAAGAGGGACAAAAACTTTCACCATGAACTTCCAAATGAAGAACACCTGTAAGAACCCAAGAAGAGTAAGACCAGAGAGAGATGCAGGTGTATCCTGGTTTTTGCTATAGCAAACGTGTGGATCCTACGTGTGGCTCCCTCACAACATCACATTTAGAATTAAGCCCTCTTAAAGTCGACTGAAAAATACAAACAGAATTTGGTTAACACAAGGACATGTTTAAAAAAATATTTTAATAAGTTTTTCAGAATTGCAGACAGGGATTGGGGAGAGAACTGGAAATTACTTACAGTGCAAAATTACTATGCAGGAATTTAAAAAAATCTAATCCATAATTTTTCAATGCCTAGTCTTTCAAAATATCCCTTCAAATCTATTTTAAAGCTCAACCAAAGATTTCTGTTGAACCGAATTTCTGATTCTGCAAACATTTCAAAGAAC
This sequence comes from Antechinus flavipes, assembly GCF_016432865.1. Taxonomy (NCBI): domain Eukaryota; kingdom Metazoa; phylum Chordata; class Mammalia; order Dasyuromorphia; family Dasyuridae; genus Antechinus; species Antechinus flavipes. Next base: position 460,021,456 of record NC_067401.1, read on the forward strand.
TCCATAAAAGAGAACATCATTTCCTGGCCCTTATCTGCCCGGACACCGTGCGCCACGCCAAGGTGGAACTGGTTCTGGATCAGAGTGAATTTTACTTAGGCAAATTAAACTCATGACATTACTAAAAATCTTAAAGTACTAATAGTGCAATGACCTCTCAAGTTATAGTGGCTGTATGCTGAAGAACAAGAAAAAAAAATATCATGTAAAATACCTGTAATAAACACAAACAGGAAAATACAATTCAATCCTTCTTCGGGAAAAGCTGAGCCTCCGCCATGAGAGCACCCCATGGAATGTCGTCCTCTAGGGACGCCTTCAAACTGCGAGAGTAAAAAGCCATCTCTGAACCCAGGCCCGACAGCCCCAGCTGCAGACGGGCCCGAGGACAACTTACTTCTGGATTCTCCTACCAAATGAGTTCGCTGTTCCCAAACTTGCAAACAAAGATGCATTTGAGTCTTAAAATAAAACAAAGTGACAATGGGTCTCTGACACATAGCACCAGCCTTCTCTCGGAACCCTTTTTTAGACCATCTTTGGACTTGACGAAGAATATGGATCGCGATCCCTTTGCTAAAGCTACCGCCATTCCGGAGGAATGGAAATGTTAGGTCGCCAACCTCTCGGGCCTCTCCTCCACACACGCTACCATTCAGACTCTGGGGAAAACCTGCAAACGTCCACCGTGGGAAATGAAACTGTTCTAAAATGGCTTTTAACACTGATCTGGGGCAGGAAGAAGAAGAAAGGGTTGTTCACCCTGGTGAGGGAAGCAGCTGTGACGGGGGGGACCAAGGGCTCTGTCGTAGGCTCAGGTCTGGGCAAAGACGGAGCCATTCCAAGGACCACAGACTACTTGGCTGGGTCATTGGTCCTGCCTCCTGAGCTGCTGGCCACCAGAGGTAAAGAGAGGAGGGGTTTATAATACATCGGTGTGGTACTTAGCAATATTACTTCTAATAGTCTGTACAGGAGTGTCTAGGTGGCCCCCCATCCCCCACTGCCTAAGATTGTTTTCAGCAAGAATCCCGTGCGTAAAGCAGGAAGACCCAGCTGCCCTTTCAGCAAGACTCCAAGGTTCCTCTGTTCTCTGTCATTCTGTACTGATGGCTACTTAATAAAGTCTCTGGATCTCAACGTCAGGAAAGACTCCTCCCCAAACCGAAGACGGAAGAGTTGTTTTGGGGAAGGTCGGACGCTTTCTCCAACTACTATTTTCCTGCGTAAAATCAATGACAATGAGGTGACCTACCCACAAAAGATTCACACTTCTTCCAATGACCAGAGAAGCCACCGTCCTTTCATTCCCACAAACAGAATCACTTCTTCTCATTCCCTCCGTGCTCATCTCAATGCAAAAAATGGGGTCCTTTTGATATGTATATAAAAATAACTGAGCAGGACTCTGGCCAACACGTTTGAATTAAAGTTAAGCACTTAAACTGACATTAAGCTCTTGTTGCTGCAAAAATAAAATGGAAAACAAATGCAAAAGTCTGTGCAATACAAGCATCATGCATCACTTCAGAATTCTCGAAACTCACGATTTGTCCTAAAGTAGAAATTAGAAAAATCAGATTCTCATAATTCTCTATGAATGCTTTAACCATCTGAATAAGAAAAGATGACTCAGATACTACACAAACACTTAAAAATTCATTAGAAAAAGACTTTAGCAAAATAAAATGAAGCTGACAGACTCAGAATATCAACTCTTCTCATAAAAGTTTACCAACTGTACAAGTTAAGAAAATTATACAAGCTTTTGTATTAAGAAAGGACAGCTCAATCAAGACATAAGTTCTGTAAAAATCTTCCAAAGGCTACAAAGAATCTGGAAAAATACAGCATGTATTTCTTAAGCCCAGATAAGAATATGAAAGACATCACTGATGTCAACAATTGTACATACACAAACCTGACTTGGTTTATTTTTTAACTTCTATATATAAAAAAATCATGCTAGCATAACTTTCAGGATTCATAAGGGTTTCCTCGGTAATATGACACCCAATTCGTATGGAAAGAAAAATGGCAATGTCTATTTTCTGGTCTACTAGACATTAAAAAACAAATAAAAACAAAACAAACAAAAAAAAAAAAACAGCAGAAAAGCTGGTGTTAAGCAGAAGATTTTTCAAATTAAATACAAACCAACCTTCCCCACTTTCCCATATAACCCCGCCCCTCCACCCTCCCCAAATCACAATCTCAGAATAACAGGGTTTTTGGTATTAAAATACGTCTCTAAAATTCTGTAATAGGCTTCTCTGTTGTTAAAGATAAATGTACAGCCTTCACTGACTATAGGAGTTCTCAATATTTAAAAGGGTCTTTAAAACAGCTGAAGTAAAAAAGTCTGCCCGAGGCAGAAATACGAACTCACAAAAAATTAAAATCCAATTTAAAATGTCAGATTTCAACTGAGTGCTTCAAGGAAATCAACTTAAGGTAACCCATCAACCCTGAAAATTTTAGTCGCACCAGAAATTACTCCAAAGAATAAAAAACAGCCCTCACATTTAGTCATCTAGATTTTCCAGTTCCTCAAACTTCCCATGCGAGATGGCTTCCTGGAAGAACTCCGAGGAGCCTGGGCTTTCTCTCCCGTTGCTGCTCACCCTTCGCCTCTTGGCGGGTCTCTCGCTTTTATCATCAAAATAACTTTCACTCTTGGTAGCCACGTGAGCGAGTTTGAGCTCGCCGGCCAGGCTGTCGGCGTCGTAGCCGTTCGTATCCGCGTCCGCGTGGACGGGCTTCTTGTTTCCCCCGGTGGGCCCGTTCATGTGCAATCCTTCCACCTTGACTTCATCCTTGCTGGAGACTTCGGCGGGGCCGTTTGAGGCTATGCCTGAGCAAAGGAAACACAAGGAGAGATCATTCGAGAAGGTCACTTTGACCGTTGCAAGACTCTCTGAAAACCCGCAGGGCCGAAAAACCAGAGCAGCGCTGCGTCCACCTAACTGCCAAAGTCGCAGGAGCTTAATTTCGCACCCACACACATCTCTGACATTCTGACGGGAAAAGCCCTTTCCGCAGGCTGATGTGATGCTGAGAAAAAAAGGCCAAGTGTCCAGGCCAATCAAGCCCTGGACTGAAGTGGACTTTAGCCCATCCGATGTGCTCAAGGCTGCCAGTGTGGACAAGCAGTGTGGCCCCCAGATCCGCCAACGAGGCTTCTTCCAACAGGGGGCCCGACCACCATCGGCCAGGGCCACGGCCTGCTCTCTAGGGGCGCCCAACTTTGGGTGAAGGCCTGCAGCGCCGGCTCCAGGAGCCTGGCCTGAGGGGTTCGGCTGCCCATAGGGACCACGCCCACGGGTGCCCAGAGACCCAGGCAGAGCCAGCCACGAGGCAGTGGGCGTCCAAGCCCAGAATGAGGCTATCAGAACTCAGGACACAAATAGAGCGACATCGTCATCACAGTGACCCTTACGTTGTTCAGTGAGATCCATCCAGGGCTTTACAAATGTCACCTCACTGGAGTCTCATACCTCCTGGTGAAGGGGGTTACATGGAGGAACCTGAAGCTGGGAAGCCCCCGGCTACCTGCAGCTGCACTGTGACCCAGCTGAGGCCTGTGGGTCACCTAGCTGAGGGCAGAAGGGGCTGGGACACCAGAGGACCTGGCTGCGAGGAGCCTCCCATGCTGGCAGGGCCAGTCCTCAACTTCACACTCCTCCCCTTCGGGAGGGGGGGAACATTGAGTCTTCACACTCACTGGCTGGTGTGGGAGAAGCAGGCCCTGTGTGTGTGGGGGAAGCTCTGTCTCCTCCAGGAGCACACCGAGACATACCTGAAAGGTTCCTGATTAGAAAGTGTTTCTACAGGCAATGAAATCCCCTGAGGATCAGTACCCTGACCCCTGGCCACAGAGTCAGAGAGCCTGCTCTCGTGCCATAGTCAGGGTCCCCAGACCCAGGGAAGGCCTTCCACCGAGGGCTCTGGTTCCCACATTGGGGCACCAGTGACCTGTGCGGGGAATCCAAACCGCCCCTTTGAGCCCAACCAGACGCGGGCGCCTCGGCTGCTTACCATTCTGGTTACTGTTATTTGTGCCATCTTCCTTCTCCGACTGGCTGGTGCTGCTGTTGGAGGCTGTCGGGGGTGGCGAGGGGGCCCGGCTAGAGGCGGCGCTTTCGCTTTCGTCCAAGAGCCGGTCCATGTAATCCCTTAAAAAAAACCAATCATGTTAAAAACACGTGGCCCTTCTTAACAGGGAGGCTGTCTGAGGACCGGGGGAGCCCACCACCACACCCTCCATTCCAGACCTTGCCGAGGGCCCCGGCTTGGCCACGAGAAGCCCCAAGTCCCTTTACTGATGACAAGGCCTGCCCGCCTCCTGCTGCTCTAAGGCCCAATAATATCTGAAGCCTGCTCCCCCACCTCCTCTCCCTCGGGTGATGGGGTTCTTTCTCTCCATGTAGAGCTCATGGCCCTCTCTTACTGAACCCTAAGATCTGTGAGGGCAACGTGAAGTGCGCAGAGCCATTTCTGTCTCCTCTGCCTTCACTTCCCTCATCTGTAAAATGAGAATAGAGGACCGGGTCATCTACTCCAGACCTTCCAGGTCTAAAAATCAGAGAAGAACTCAAGGCAAACTCTTGGATTCCTGACCATAAGTACAGGAGCAAGGCAGAAAAGAGAGATGGAAGGGCTGCTGTGGGACTGAGCTGAGCCCTGACTCGTGGGGATCAGCAGAACGGAGGCAGGGAAGAGGGACCCAGGCCAGGGACAGAATGGGGCCCAAAGGGCGATGGGGAAATTAACTGGGGATAAATGCTGGAGGATACACTGGAGCCCAAGGTCCCATGAGCAATGATGACCACTGGTCCAATTCTGTCATTTAAGATGGAAAAACTGTGGCCCAGAGAGCTCCCTCCATGAACCACTGGACCTGTCCCAATTTATATTTATGTAATTTATATTTTTATATTATATATAAAAAAGTTCTTTTTTACTTTGTGCATTAAAATTATTATTTAGGGAGGGTCAGTAGGCTCTATGCACTGCCCAAGAGGTTCCTCAGCTGGGTCACAGGACCCTGGCATGAAACCAGGTGAGCTAGCCCGCTGCCTGACCATCAGGCTAGGAAAATACACAGCTCTATTAAGGTGAAATTTAGGAGGAACATGTAAAGTCCCACACTTAGATTAAAACGGGATCTCTGATTTGAGTACCAAGTTAGCGAGGCAGGGAAGCAACATTTCCCATCAGAAAGGCCCAGCAGCTCTATGCAAACGAGTCAAAGTCTGCAGCCCCACCACTGTTGGGTCTTCAGAACACTCGGGTCTACAAGGCAAGTGTCGCCCCAGAGCTCACCCCAGTCAGATGGCATCTGGGACACAAGGCTTGGGGCCGGCCCCCTCACAACCTGGAGCACGTCCAGGAGAGAAGCTGCAACAGCCAAGAGCTTCGCCACTGCGCCATGTGGGGTTGGGGAGAGAAAGCCCGACGTGGTTTGACTAAAAAGAGAGGATCTGATGACAGATTTCTCCAACCTGCCACAAAAGGACGAGACCGGCCACGCTTAGCCCTGAAACGGGTAGAAATGAGCCGAGGGCAGCACCAAGTGGCGCAAAGAGCAGCCAAGTTCCAATCCCACCCTACTGGTCCCTGAGCTCCCCGAGCCTCCGCCTGCTCATCTGGAAGGTGAGGATCGTACCGGCCTGCCCACCTGACCCACCTGACCTTGTCAAGCTCAGACTCACACTGGGCACCCACGCTCCCCGGCTCAGGGCCCGCCAGAGGAGCCCATGGAATGTCCAGGTGGGAGGCGGCAAGGGTGGGCCTGGGAGGGGCTGGAGTCACCCACATGAAAAGACCAGGATGAGGGACTCCAAAGGAAGAAGGGGCAGTGGGTGAGGAGAATGACAACAGCTGGCATTTCCACAGTGTGCCACTACCACGATCCCATGTGACCCTCACGGTCCCCCACAAGATGAAGGACTTGTCCAGACTCATTCGGCCATTGAGTGTCTGAGGCTGGGCGCAAAGGCCAGTCTTCCCAGGCGCAGAGCTTCTGCCACTTCTGCCACTGAACCACCATGGGGAAAAAGACCGCAATCAGACATTTCTCTGAAGAGCTAAAAATAGCGGGACCCCTCAGAGACCTGAGATGAGGGAGGACACTGAGCACTGTGTAAACGATCTGAAAAACTAGCTCCACGGGGCATAAACTTCTTTAGTAGAATGTTAAGGGCAGGGCTGCCTCCGTATGCTCCCCCCCGAGGCTTGCCACTGCCCTTTGGGGTCTACACAGGCCCCAAGCTATAATATAATGACAACACACCTATAATATGTACCCCCAAACCTGCTCCCACAAGACTTCTTCAGAAGTGGGGAGGCAAGAGCAACTGAATTTGCTCTAAGGTAATGAAAACATTTAGGAAGAACACATCCAACCATTTGACGACATGAGAGAGAGACCAGAGTCGCCCTAGTATCTTGCCCACCTCTGTTGGCTACTGCGGTTTAAAAAGGCCAAGAAAGGGCCGGGAAGACCTGAGACGTTTTGTTTAAGGCCCAGAGGATAGGGGCAGAAACTCCTGGGGGGCTCACGTTGGCCATACTTTTCACACACACGACATGGTGCGGGTGATCACTTAGAAGACGTGTGACTGCAAAGAGTGTGGGCCAGGGAGGATGCTGAGGGTCAGAAAGGCCGGACTGGCCGGGAGGAAAAGCGCAAGCTCTCAGGGAGGCTCCATCCCGGCACACAGACAAAGGGGGACAATCTCCATCAGGGGAAGGGGCCGCCCCAAGCATCGGACTCTAGATATGCAGGGAAAGACACGAAGCGGCGGCTGAGGGTGACGTCCGGTGCCGTGGCTTTTCACAAACTCCGGCCACGGGGGTCTGGCCCTCGGACACAAGGGTGTGGGTGGTTAGCCAACAGGGCGTTTGGAGAAGCCATGGGGAATGGGGCAGGTCTTCCTCCTCCCCGAGCCTGGCCTTCTGGCCTCACCATGTGATTATCATCAGCATCAGACAAGAGGCCGAGTCTGAAATCCACGGCTCAAATGATTCCCGGGAAAGAGGAGGCTGGTGGCCTTTGTTGGATGAACCGGAGGGCTTCGGGGAGGCTCAGATGACATTCTGATCAAATAAGTCATGTTCGTAAATAGAGGTTCATATTTTGTAATTTCTGGAAAGTAAGTATACGGGCAGGGACCAAATGAGGCTCTTTGCTTACATTTTGAAATATTCCTTTGGGACAAAATGTCCCATGCTGTATGTATTTATAGCAGCAAAGAGCCGGCATCAAGGGCTCAGTCCCAGAGACGAGGATGAGAGAGCAGCACAAAGCTTCCAGGAGCAGTGGAGCTGCGCAATTCAACATTTGAGAAACAAAAGGCTGCAGGAACACATGTGACTCAGGCCACCCAAGCCAAATCTCCTCACACACGGGGTGCAAGTTTACATCGCAATGCAAAGAGAAATCTCAGACACCAAGTGAACAAACCAAGGGGCAAGATCTCACAGCCGGACAATTTCCAGTATGGTTCTTATGAGCAGAGAAGTTCAGGAAATCTAAGGAAGGGAAAGCACCCCAAGGAAAGGCTCAGAAATGATCCCCATGGCCAGAGACCACAGGGTTTAGAAAACCACCTAGACCAAGACTTGATGCTACTTTTACTTGTTTGGACATTTCGGATTTATATTTCAATGTGTGGCCCCAGGAGACCTAAGCTCCTGCACTGTCTGAAGCTTATGCACGAGCAGAAAAGCCCACTTCCATTTCTTCCCTTGATCAATCGGACATCTGGATGCCCCTGGGAAGAGTCCCTGACTGCAGGATCAGCTCCCCTTGGTGAGGCCCTCACCCGAACGGGCAAGAGTGGGGCTCTGCTCCCTACTTGCCACTTTCCAGCTCTAGGATCAGGGGAGATCACTTCCCTGTCTGTGTGAAACTACTTCCATAAGGATAATATTAGCACCCAAAGTGAATTCTATGAAATATTCCAGTCCAAGGTTTGTGAAAGATATTCCCCAAGTACCACGGGTGCTGGGAGAGCAGTGCCCTGACTGTGGTGAGATCCTCATCCCCTCCCCCGAGTCTCTGCAGTCCTATGGCCCCCAGCCGACTTCCCTGCTTTTCTTCCCTTTCTTCCAGGTTCAGTTCATATATTCATCCTCTCTCAAACTGTCCAGATATTCACCCATGTGACAACGCCGCTGCCTGTGCACAGCAACCTTGGGGCCCAAAACAATTTCCCCCGTACCACTTTCTGCAGGGACCCAGAGCGACTTCCTTCTCAGGACAGCCGCCCTTACGCACACTAACGCCAACTTCCCCTCTACTCCTAACTAGTGCTTCTTATGATTTTAAATCATCTTTAAACCCCCCTCCCTCCCAAGGAAAGCTGAGCAAACCATCACAGCTGTCACCATTCAATGTACTTCTCCCCATGGCCTTAAAGTTTGCTTGCACCTCCAGCTTAGGTAAAAACTCGACGCGGTCTTCTACTACTCATGTCCTTCATTAGAGACTCTTAAGTCACTCAGAAGACACAGTTAGTGACATCAACCAAGACCACAATGAATGTGGAAACACCGATCTCCCCATCCGTCTTAGAATGGCAATACTCACGTCACCCCGGGGTGAAGATTGTACTTCTTTTTTCCAAATCGTGTTTGCTGAGCAAAGAAATCGTAACGTTCGGATTTTTTCCACATGTAATAAAAGGCGACACACTCCCCAACAGACCTCGTTCGGACCTGGGAGACACAAACAGGATTTAAATCTTGTTCATCTCCTCCGACGTCCAATTTCACTTTTGTGAACACATTTCTTAAGGCAAATCTCTCTGGCTCTGAAGGCATTTAATTACCATTTAGTTCCTAAAACAATGCAACAACGAATAAAATTTCTGAAACTACTTTTATTATGAATATATTGAAGGGGCAGCTAGGGGGCGCAGTGGATAGAGCACCAGTCCTGAAGTCAGGAGGACCCGAGTTCAAATTTGACCTCAGACCACTTAACACTTTCTAGCTGTGAGATCCTGGGCAAGTCACTAAACCCCAACTGTCTCAGGGAAAAAAAAGAATATATTGAAAAGCTTGAAAGTTTCACATTGTAATATGGTATCTTCAGTTTTCAGGAAAAGTACATCATCTTTTCAGGTTCAATACTACTATTACTAAATAAAGCAGAATAGAAAGGTTTTCCCCCTCATCTGTCAAGGGATTCCAACTTTCTCTCATTCGGAAGGATTTTTGCTAACCAACGCCACACTGCTCTAAAGTCAGTTAATTTGTCCTCCAGAAGAAAAGGACTGAGAATATCCCAGAGCAATATGAAACTTCTCATAATCAGTGGGAACGCTGGGCTCCTAAACCACTTCTAGGCCGAGTTTGTGCACGTTTGTGTCCTTAATCCCCACCCTGGACAACATCCCCCGGGACTGAGCCAAGGTAAGGCTGCAAACCCCCGATGTGATGTGGGCACAAAACCCCATCACGTTCTTCTTTCCTTCTGATCTGGAGGCCTCCTCGCACCCGTAGGAGCTCATTCCCTAAGCGGAGCTGGCAGCTGCTCCGGGGTCGCCCTTTCTGAGTCCAGCCAGCCCTGCCACTCCCCAATACCTCAGGCGCTCCTTTTCCCTCTCTATGGTCCCTTCTGCTTGCCTCAGTTCCTTCAGTTCTGAAAGCAGGGGTTTCCAACTCTAACCTATGTCTCTTCTTCCTTCCTCCCTCCCCTTCTGACCCCTATCCTCCCCCAGGGAGAAAGGAGACTAAGTCTCTGTCACCCATGCCCTGAGAGTGGGGGCTCTGCAAGCGCAGTGAAGAAGCTCAGAGATCCTGAGCTGGCCAGTGCCCAGCTTTGGGCGCCCTCGGTGTGAAGATGCTAAGGAGAACCAGCATCCTGGGCTCAATGACTTGAACTTGTAAACCCAACTCATGGAACGCCATAGGATTCCTCATTCTGGGAACTTCAGTTTTCTGCCTGAATTTTAGTTCAATTCATACTATTCAGCTGGGCACCTCACGGAACCTCTGTTTGCCTCAGTTTCTTCTCTGTATAATGGGGATAATACTTCTCCCCGTTTTCCTCCAGAGATAATAAAGTGTTGAGAACAAAATCTGCTACATCACGAGAATGACAGAAGCATTCGTTATTACAGTTCACATTTTCCAGGAGGCAAGCGATCCAAGAGTTTCTTCGATTTTGAAAAATTGGTAGTTACTGCAAACTCCCTTTATGGAACAGCGGCAAGGAGCCCAGACTAAATGGGCCCACAATCACTAAGGTTCTTCGGGGAACGTGTGCTTAATGATCGCCGCCACCGATGACAAATAACAAGTGCGTGTTAATCAATGTCACACTGTAACACGGTGCTGATTTACAGCCTCACGAGCTGGCCCTGGATTGCCCAAGTACAACAGAGTCCGTCTCAACTCGTTTTCAGTTCATTTGATGTCTAAGTCAACGTATTAACAACACCTTCGAATACATCTGCCGTCTCAGCTCTAAAACACCTCATTTATTCCCAATACAGTCCCAGAAGAACCCTGGACAACTCTGAGAAGCGGCAACACAGACAAATAAAAGAAAAGTACATTTTCAGGAATGTGATCAACATTCCCACAGAAAAGGCTGTTTCGCTGCCCTCTGAGCGTTAACGCCAGGCACTGGAGAGCAGCTCCAGCCACAGTAAACACTAAACACGCTCATCCCCGTAACTCCCCCCGGGCCAAGAATCTGCCTCTTTATTCAACCACATTAGAGAAAGGAGGCTGATAAACAGAAAAGCAAGAGCGACCCAGAGAATCCGGAGCATGTGGGCAGAAGGCTTCCTCCTCACTCACCTTGTTGGCCTGAATTAAATGGAAATCCTTCCCGTACGCTTTCAGGCCTTGTTCAAAATTCCGGCATTCTTCTTCTGTCCAGACAGACAGCTCTTCTGCAAAAGCAAAAACTGCATTGGAAGAGGTTTCTCCGATGGAGAACGCATCAAAAACAGTCCAGTGAAAGCACTTTGGGCAACAACGAGGTAGATATCCTCAACAAAGCCTATTACCGACGCCACAGGTACCAGGCCTGAGGCTCCCCGCGTCCCTGGCAGGGACACCCCAAAGGGCTCGGCCACCGAGCCCATCACCAGCTGAGCTTCCGTAGGAGGTAAATGACAGACAAGGGCGGGAGCATTGCTGGTGCCCACGGGGGTCCCTCCTCTCCTCTCTGGCCCTAAGGGGAATTCTGCAGTCACATCTGCAGTGAATGAAGCGGGTTAAGGAGACTAAGATGGGGAGGGGCACAGACAACAGCAGGGTGTCCAGAGCCTCTCTCCCCATCTCTCTCCCCATTGACATGCTAGGACCCAGTCACCTGCTCTAAGAACCGACTTCAACACCGATTACAACCATTCACCAGGTCTGTCTTGGCAGCCCATTTGGCTTCCCTGTGCCAGTCCCTCCTGCCACAGGGAATGGCACAGCTCTCCTACCTCTGGCTGCTCTGTAGAGCCAGGCCCACACCACCGAGTCAGGCTTGTTTGTGCTGTGGGTCTGGGCAACAAAAAAAAACAATCCACAGGCCCTGTCCCCCCAGCACTTCTCATTCTATTGAAACAAAATGTCTCCAAAGATGTGGACAAACTCAATGCAAAGGTTTCAATGTAAAATCTGACATGGGCAATGGACAAAGAGGGAAGGACAGACGGGGTTAGCCAGAAGCTCTGCGAAAACATCTGGCTGTTTTAGTGGACTACAAGTTCCATGGCTCTTGGTTTCCACTAATACAAGACGGTTTTCTGGCATCTTTCAAGCTATCAATACTTCTCTTAACCTCTTTCCCAGGGCCCGGGGCAACACATCCCCCCCCCCCCACTTCCTCTCCCCCCCTCCCTTCCCCCATCCCCGGTGCTCAGCCAGCCTTCAAGGAAACTTCTGCGTCTTCTTCTGGGCTGTATCTAGAGAATGTGTCCTCACCTCGAGCTGCTTTCACATTGAACCTCAGTCTTCTCAGGGCTTCTTCTGTATCAAAATTGCATTTCACCAGTTCGTACAGGGCCTGTAACGACAAAAGGCTCACAGGTAAGGCTTGGTCTGGAAGCAACAGTAGTTCAAGCTAGAGCCACTGAGTGACTGGGGACACAGCCTGGGACCAGGGAGTCCAGCTCTCATCCCTGTGGTCATGGGGAGAGCAAGGCCCCCAGCCCTGGCTCTGGGCACAGCCAATCATGGAGCCAAAGAAGCATCCACCAGCCTTTGCTGAACAGTGTCCCAGCTCCTCCGACCTCTCACGCTCTCCATGTGTGCTTTTTATTGGACCGTGGAGGTCCTGCCTGGACAGCTCACAAAGCTAAACTATCGACTTTTCCACTTCAAGACTGTCTTAAAAACAACCTGGAGAAGCTGAGGAAGAAGCTTGAGGGAGGACGGCTGGTAAGGCAGCAAGAGAAGGAAGCAAAGCTGGCTTTGGCCACCGAGGGCCACGTGAGAGAGCTCTGCAGCCGGCTTCCCACGCAGAGCACTATGGGTGTCCTTCAGTAAGAGACTGGGAACACATTTCAGCAAAGTGTGAAAAGCAAGGAAAAACCTGCTTACAACAAGGAGCAATACCTGTGTATCAGGATCAGTGAAGGTTTCATGTAGAAGATGGTATATGTTTTGTCATAAAGGAAAAAAAAAACTGGAAGCGCATCCTAGGCCTAGAGGTAGGAGGAGGACGGTCATGACTGAGGACCAGAGGGAAGGCCAGTGTTCCTGGATGGCAGCATATGGGGGGAGGGGCTGGAAAGGCAGATTGGGCCCAGATTGTACACAGGGCTTCAAAAGCTAAACAGAAGAAACTTAATTTTATGCAGGAGACTATAAGAAGCCACTCAAGTCAAGAGAATAGGGAAGTCACACAGTCAGATCTGTGCTCCAAGTCAACTATTTTGGCAGCCGTGTGTAGGATGGCCTGGAGAGACTAGAAGGCAGAGACACGAGTTAAAAGGCAACAGGTGAGGAGAAAGCACTAACAGGAAAGACGGTGCACAGTTCCTCCAAGATGGCCCATTTCCCTCTTTTACAAATGGAAAAACTGAGGTGAAGGCAAGGTGACTTGCTCAGGATCAGCCGGCTGGGGACTGTCAGTACAGTGTGGGACTTTTCAGCAGGGCTCCCTCATTTTTTACTTCTGAAACCTGTTTTCTACAACGTTTCTCATTGAAACCTCCCCATCAGTCATTGAAAGCTCACAATCAGCCAAGTATATGCTGATTTTATTCAAAGACTTATCCAGTTCTCCAAAAATTTCTCTCCATTTGTATCTCTAGCAGCCAACGATGGCACACACGCTGCAGTCACATGAAGGGTAGGCTTCTACTCTGCCGATTCTGAGTGTGAGTCCCGACTCCTAAGATGATCAAATGGCCCAAGGATGTGGTTTTGTGCTGCCTTCGGAAGTCCGAAGGCCAAGTGTGCTCTTTCCTTCCTTTGCACCCCTAAGGAGAGCCTGGGAAAGCTCCTTCCATTTGGCTGCCATTTTCTCCTGTCTTCAAGTGGAGGTTTCCTTTATGGTAAGAATGTCAAGATTGACACAAGAACTTCCCCCAGTGGTGAGCATGTCCTTTTTTGCTCTGGACAGGGAGCTCACATGTAGAATACAAAAAGCCAAGTTAAAGTTTATAAATGTTATTGGAAGTGTTGTGTGAAGCAGCTAGAGCGATCTGCACAAGGCTGATGGGACCCTCTGGTAACCGGCCTTGTCCATGGACTGCCAGCAGAGAAGCTGGCCCGTTGGAACTGAGTCTCTCTATCCAGAGAGGCAGATAGCTTACTTCCAAGGACATTCGCTATACTTAAAAGTTCTGGTAGGGAGGGCCTGAATCAGAAGTCATAGGAGATAAAATCTAGGAAACAAATCTGCAAACGAAACTTCTGGTCCCAAAGAGCTTTGCATAAATGGAGGTGGACTGGACATTAGCAAAGAGTGAATGAAGACATGGGTATTAGGAACCTGGGGGCAGGGGCTTTGGGACTAGAATATAGTTGCAGAGACACACAACCTTTAAAAAGAACAGGGCAGATTAACAAGTGGGGAATGAAGGCAGGGCAGAAAGGCCAGGGTCGGCTCATCTGAGGGAATCCAGGAGGCAGAGAGAGAAAGAAGTGTACAAAGCATGGCAGGAGGTCACAGAGTGACCGAAGCAGTATGGTCAGCACCGCACCCAAATCCATAGTATGGAGACAGGCAATGGCAATCCTGGGGGATCTGGATGGCTCCCAGAAGTCTTTCTGACAAAAGGAAGGCAGGTCTGCCTCATCCTAATGACCCATTTTATCCCTCACTTAGCTCATGGGCTCTCCAGGTCCTGATCATCACCAGAAAAAGTAGAGAGTTAATAGCATGAAAATGACAGGAAGACTTCAGCTCAGCCTTTGTGTCTAGGAGATAGGAGAGCTGGGCAGTTTCTGAAGAAGGGTTTTTAAATATCCAAAGGAAGGACAGGGTATGATTCAAAAGATTAAAATTCCATGGAGGACAGTCAGCCTAGAAGGGTGGTCAGCTCTCCAGAATAAAACTGAGTCAGAAAGAGACACAACATGACTGAACAATAGCGTTGGGTTGGGAGAAATGTTCCATTACAGGCAAAGGCGGGGGGATTGCTTCAAAGCCTGACATGAAAACAGAGGAACTCATCAAAAAATTTAAAAGGATGTGAGCAGAAAAGGATGCCGAGCTCCTCGCCAAAAACCAAACCAAACCAAATCCCCGAAAACCTAGAGATCTAGAAAACTCACTAGTCTAAATCCTAATTGGGAAATTAAAGAAAGAATATTACAGTGAGTCATTTTTCCAATCCAGGTCAGTCCAGGTAGATAGAAAAGCCCCCCTTGATTCTCTCATCCACACTGTTGACCTTCATTCTTTCCCTGAAAAGGCCACAGTAGGGGTCTCCACTCTCTCTCCTCTGAGTCCCTTAAAATTTGGCTTCCAGAACTACTGTTCTTACTTATTAACTTCCTATTTGTCATGGTTATTCTGAATAGAAGCAAAATAGTGTTGAACAGCTGGCTAACTTCTTGAAAAAATTTTTTTTTTCCAATCAGCAAAAAAACAAAAAACAAAAAAAACCCAACAACAACAAAAAAATAACCTTTTCTTTCCCACTTGGAAAATAAAAACAAACCCTGTTACAAACATGGATAATCAAGCAAAAGTTTTTTCCATACTGGCCACGCCCTTGAAAAGGTCTCATTCTGCCCCTTGTGTCCTCTCTGAAACTGCTCAGTTCTTGGAAATCATCATTATGCTGCTAAAGGATTCCTGGTGACAAAGTGTATCGGAGTTCTAAAAAAGTAGCTGAGGTGATCATAGAATCACTGAAAATCTTTGAGAAATAAGAGAAGTACAAACAGGATTGGAAAAAGGCAAAGTCATGATTTTTCAAAATGTAAAAACAAAGGCCCAGTCCCAGAAGGCAGTCTGCAAAGCACAGGTCAGTGAATTTGAGGATGACTCCAACCAAGTTCTAGAGGGTTAGTGAACTTTGAGAAAAAGATGTGTGATTACCAAGGACCACCTTAGTTTCACAAAGAACAGCTCAAGTCCCAGTAATCTTATTTCCTTCTGTGATGGGGGTATTGGACTGGGGAGAATTAGAGGTTATCAAATAGGAAAATGCTGGAGACATAGATTTCCTTGACTTAAGCAAAACATTAATACAATCCCCTTTGACCCAGTGATCACGTACATCAAGGAAGGCAAAGTCACAAATGAGACTCTAAGATATATCACAGTATTCAGAGAAATACTTTTTGTGAAAGCCAAGAAGTAGAAACCAAGTTTACTGGGAAATAGTTCAAAGCAAGATGGAGCTGGGAATCTCAGAAATCTTTGTTCACCTTGATAAGATTTTTAGTCAAACTTTTCAACGTGTCAAAAATGTAGAATGTTTGTTAAAAAGTTACCATGTCTGGGCTGGGGTTAAGGATCTGACAGAGCATGATGGGATAAAAGTAACTTTGGCTTCTCTTTCTCTTATCAGGTCTTCATTTGAAACTCCAACTAAGAGAAGCAGAATCATCAGAATCATCAGAAAGGCAAGGCTGGAGGCCTCCTTGAGGAGGACTTACAAAGGCTAATGGGAGCTAAGGACCTGGGATAACTTGACCCTCACGCTTTCTGGAAGTGAGAAGTGACTTCATTCTGAGGGTAGAGTGCATTTCAAGGTGAGGAGTTCCCTATTCTAAATGTGAATTACAGCTAGGGAATCATAAAAAATAATGGGATTATCAACTGTTTTTCATTTTAGATATTGTTAATGAATGTATATACTCACACATGTTTATTAAGCACTTACTATATAAAGGGCACTGGGTTTAAAGTGTGACTTCATTAAGAATGATACAAGTCTGAACCAAAAGAGTTTAGTAACTTAAAGACTAAATATGATTATCTTGAGAAACCACTATTCAAACTTGAGTGTTTGTAATCAAGCCCAATGCCCCTTCTATGGAATTGTGTACTCCGTGAAGCCTATTAGTTTATCAAACTATCCTTAAAGTGAAGATCAAAACAAGGCCCCTATCTCAAAGCCAGACTCTTAAACTACTTTCATGTGTGATGTAAGTTACCGCTATTCTACCTAAACTATCAATCATCTCAGCACTTTAGCAATCAACTTCAAGTGAGTTCATCCCCAGCAGGCAGAGTCCTAAGTCAATGATTCCAATTCTTGGCCCAGAAGAGTACTGTTTGGTTATTATAACTGTTGTACACTTAAAATAAAAACTGAAAAAGGCCAAAAAAACCACTTAGTGGCTGTCAATGAGATTACTGCAAGGGAAGGGATAGTTATTCAGTTACCTGCTCATTGTCTTTTATGTGACAACCTTCGGGAATCGCTTCTACGCCCTTTTCATCTCCTGTTCGTCTGGATGCTTCATTAAGAAATTCAATCACTTTATCTTCCAACAAGTAATCAGGGTTCCACAGAAGCTGGTCATCATTTTCATATACTAAATTATTGAGACATAAAATAGAAAAATAATTGATTTTCACAAAAAATGAAAGAGACAGATTCTTATACCTACCTCACACTCTTACCTATTTCTAAGCCCACTCCCAATTCTTAATATTATTTTTGGATTAGTGCATCAGAAGCAGGACTAGCCCACTTCCCTGTACCCACTTCAGGATTACTCTGGTCCCCACCCTTGCCTTCTATAACCTGAGCTCAGGAAGTTCGTTCAAGTCCAACCAATTCTACTTCTTTCCAAATGCTGCCAGTATCTCTCCTCCATGATTTTTTACCTCACATTCATTGCCAAACATATTCCCTCCCCTACTCAATGACCTTTTCCTTTGCAACAAAGATGGAAAACAAAAATCCAACAAAACAACAATTCGACAAAACCAGTCAAAACATCACCAAGTCATCAAAGCAAGGTGTCCTTATTCTCAACTTCCTATTACACATTTATATTCTATCCTTTCTAGCCCCAAGATGTCGACAGAGAAAAGAGAATCAAAATGGGAGTTGAGTACATGCAGATTCTGTCACTGGTTCTCATTAGCAACCCATCCAGTTCTAGCCCAATCACCTTGCCAATCAATATATTCTATAGGCCATGACTTGGCTTTTGCTTTTCACACCATTTTCTTACTAGTGTAGAATGACCCTCCTTTGCTCAACTCTAAATGAGATTCTTCTTCTGCTAAATGTAATTCTAGGACTGCTCTCCATCAGTTTTCTAACCTCCAGCCCAATCTTGAGGGCACTCCTAAGTTCGAAGATACCTTATTTGTAGCGACAAAATTTATTGTGCTTTACTACCCAACTGAAATCAATGGCCACAGCTCTTTGTAATACCTTAAAACAAGTCAGTATTCTCTCTGATTCAAAGTGCACATTAGAGGTGATGAGAAAAGCCAAAAAAGTATATGAAGGGGTTGTTTTTACAATAATGGTGATCATGTAAGAGGAACTAAACTAAGGGCCAGAACTATTCCAGAAAATGACTACCTTCCCACGGTACCTTTCAGGTCCCAGGAATTTCCAAATAATTTTTACCTTTGATTGTATATTAAATGCAACTAACATTTTAAAAATGTCAAAATGGCTGACAATAAGACATCAAAACACTAATGAAGAAGATAACCACATCCCAAAAAAGACATCTACTGCCTGGCTCTCCTGGTAATCAATGCTATCTAGCTGAGGACTCTCTAGCTGGATGGAGCCTCTGACCGTAAGCTGAGCTCTATCAGTGTGTGAAATGAATTCATCTGAATTATGGCAGAGAATCTTTCACTTGTTCAGGAAGCAAATTATTCTTCTTATGTTTTTTTAACTGAATTCGATTTAACTTCTATTTCCATGTGTGCTAGATACCTGAGATCCAAAGGCAAAAAGCAATTGGTCCTTACTCTAAAAGGTGTTCTACTAAAAGGAAAAACACATTCAAAATGAAGTAAATCCAAACTTCTGGGGTTTGGTAAAAGAATATCAACAAGTGAGGGGACTGGGAGAAACCTCCTTAGAAAACAGAACCTGGTCTAAGACTTGAAGAAAGCCAGGAGCTCCCAGAGATGGCCTAAAATCCTGGACTTGGAGTCAAGAAGCCTCGTGTTCAAATTCCACTCCTCAATGGTGTGACTGCATAATAAATATGCTCGGTTTCATCTGTAAAATGGGCACCAGAGCAGCAGCTTTCTCCATGGGGCTGGGGTGGGGGTCACATGAGACAGATGTGCAAAGTCCTCTGGAAAACTGCAGCAGCAGAGAGAACATCAGGAAGAGGGAACAGCAGGCAGGAAGGCCAGCTGGGCTGACCTGGTTAAGTACCTGAAAAGATTTCCGGAACCTCATTTATTTGGGAAGAGAGGCAGAAGCCTTTGGAGAGACAGGGTTCTGAATATCAGAAAAGCTTTTCTTTTCTCCGGGCATTAGGGACCCCAGGAAAGCATCAGAGCTGGATCCGTGCTTGAGGAATAGACTTGGCTATGTGGAAGAGAAATATATGAAACAAATTTGGGCCCCAAGACTAAGAGAACAGCAATCTCACACTCTTTCAGTGGGGTAGAACACCCTTGCACTTTGCACTTAGGTTCCTGCTTACAAGGGGAAGCAGACCGTACATTTTCTTCTTAGGGATTTTATTATCTTCCTCATTGATGCCTTGATATCTTATTCTTTAGGAAAGTGCCAGTTATTAAAAACAGTGACTATATGCTCATGTACCTTAGAGTCAATAACATCTCTCTCAAAACCTTCACAGAAAACTGACACCCACGGTTCCTAGTCTCCTGGTCTAAAGTTTTTCAATGTGGCTGAACCTCTAAGAATTTGTACCTTGCTGCCCAAGACTTGAAGAACCCTGGGTCCTTCCATGCTGTGACAAGGCATGGGAAATGGGACCTTAAGTGAGCGGAGCGTGTCGATGTGATGCTCTTAATGAGCTTAATGTTGAATCTTTCCTGGTCTCTTTGCCATCACCCTTTTCCCTACTGTTTAAAAGATGCAGCACGAGTCCAGGAATGACTTAAGACTGTTTCCAGAATAGTTACAACTAAGCAGGAATTTTCCCTTCACCTCTGATTTCAGAAGTCAGAACCAAACATGTAGAGATGTCGCTGCACTAGATAGCACTCAGCATTCAGTTCCCTCTTCTATCCCAATTTGCAGGACATTATCCCCAACCCCGGCTCTGTGACTATTAGCTTGGATTTACTTTGAATCTATTTATATTTCAGTGAATCAAGGACGGTTCACATGTAACAGAAGGCTGTCAAGAGGAAGATGCTTAAGATATAATAGAAAATAATTTTGATGAGGAAGAAAGAAGGGAATTATCTAATGAGAGCAATGCAGACATGGGGAACTCAAACAACTTTGGACACAAAGTCAGGTAACAGGATAAAGAGAAAATCATCACATGTTTCAAAGTATCAGGAGCACTAAGGATGACCATTTGAAGAAAGCTAGGGAAAAGAGAGTATTAAGCCATGTTGGGGGGAAACGGGAGTTTCAAAGAAGGGATGGAAATGCTTTGCTGCTTTGGGAGAATAGGATAATACAGTAAGTCAGAAATAGCTACTTATCTCTTCTCTGCCGAAGAGCATGGGTCATTGTGGTACAGAGTCTTGGTGGGAAATTCAAAGAAATACAGGTTGCTGCAGAATGACTCAAAAAATCACAAATTAATTTGAGCTACTTTTCACTGTATTTTATTATATTAATATTTCCCAATATATTTTAATCTGGTCTGGGCTATCCCTGAGCCTTTCACTTATGATGTGAAAGGTGAAAGGATGCTAGACAGGATGTCAGGTCCAATTCTGCCACGGGCCTCTGGCAGCCGGGTAAGGCTGGGGAAGAAACCTAAGCCCTCAGAATCATCAGGTGCTGATGAATGTGCATCTGTACAATGGGAAGAACAGCACTGACTGCAAGGGGATGTGAGAGAGCACAAGTAAAAAGGCTTATGGTGGGCTGCTTTTCCATTCCATGAGAAAGCAAGTGCCCCGAGGGCAGAGCCTTTGGTTGGCCTAATTACAGTCTCATAAACTGCCTTTTACAGGGAAGGTACTTAAAATATTTACAGAAGTGATTTGTTCAATGATCTTTTGGAGCAGAAGTAAACAGAACAAACATGGCTAAAAGGAAAATGAAAGATAAACAGGAAGAATATTAATCAAAAGACTAGTTAACCAGATTGCAGTTAGTCAATATGCTCGGATGAATATATTGTAGGGTACAGAGGCATAGTCAGTGATCGGATTCCTCCAATAAAGGAAAAAAGCCAAGGCGCTGGAGGGGAAACAGAGAGGGGCAAATGTTTGAATTTCCTTAAAGGGAAGAAAAGGCATCAAGGAACTATGAGACGGTAAGTTTGACTTCAATTCAAGGCAAATTTTTAGCAAGCATTATTAAAGGGAAAGTTAGAGAACATTTAGAAAAGAGAAATTATAATCCCAAGAAACCAACAAGGCTTTGGAGAAGTCATGGGCTCAAGAGTTAACACACCTAACTGTTAGCAAAGTATCTCCCACTAGGTTCTGTGGGCTAGATGAGTGAACATTGACAATCAGTGGATCTGAAATGAGCTGAATTGAAGGATTCAAAAAGTAACCATTAATGGCTTTGAAAGCTGCTTGGTGGTCCAGGGATCCAAATTCAAAACTACATCTTTAGCAATGACTTGAAAAAAAGCATGGTTGGCGTGCTTATCAGATTTGCAAATGACACAAAGTTGGAAAGGACAGCTAACAAATTTATGTCAATCAAAAAAAAAATTGAACCATAGGCTGGAACCATAGGCTCAATTTAATAAAATGAAATTCAGAGACAAATGTCAAGGTTTCCACTGAGTCTCAAAACCTCTCTTTACAAGTACGGGATGGTGGAGATGAACATACTCTCTTTTATGAGACATAAAGACAGATATAATTTCTAGGACCAGGGAAACAAGAGATTCACTGTAGGGACCTACTCTGGTCAGGGCCTGTTTTAGAAAGATCACTGACATGGTTCGAGGTTATGTCTAAATAAAGGCACCCAAGAATGAGACCAGGCAGCAACATGAGGATAATGAGAAAGAACTAAGCTTATTTAAGGCAAGAAGAAAAGATGGAGGAGGGAAAAGAGGATAATCTTATGCAGGAAGGTTGTAGCAACAGGAGGAGAATGGGGGGGGGTCCCTATAAAGACCAAGTGACTGCCTCAAGTTATTGCCCACTCTCATTAAAGGTCTGCAGACAAGGTGGAGCCTGGGAGATGTGGTGGAGATGCAATTACTTGTTAAGCTGTAGAGGATCTACTGTTCAAGTACACGTTGAAGACCCATCCAACTGAAATTCTGTAGTCTCCTGACACTGATTTTACAATTGTATTAACAAAGATGGAGGGATTCTTCCAACAGATATTTACTCAACAATGCTATATCCAAGCCACTTTATTGATCCTACTTTAGTGGCTACTTAGGGGAAAGCTTCCATAACAATAACCTTTACTGAAATGTTTGATATATATTAACATCCTTCAAAATCATTGTGTATGCACACCCACCACAGATACTAATTCCCAAGAAAATATGTTAAATGAAACAAAGTTACTGGAAGCTGTTAGTTCTGTAGGAAGGGAGTTATAAACAGAACAGTTGTTTTACAAATTTATGGTGGGATTTGGTTATATTAAGCAGTCACTGTGAAACAATGTTGAATAAGACAGGAACTCTTAGGAGATAAACAGTTTACAAACTAGGAAAAAGCTGTAAATCATCAAAGGTAAAATGGACGTCTTCACTAGAAACTAAAGAAAAGCATATTTAAGAAACTTTAAGGGGGACTGTGAGCAACAGTGCAGCATCTAGATAGAAAGCTGGCCTTGAAGTTAGAGAGAATTGAGCTCAATATTCTGCTTCTGAGACCAAACGAGTTATATGGATGACTGTGGGCCAATTTTCTGACCTCTCAAAAGGTCATGTAACCTTCTCTAAGGGTGTAACTCAAAGAGCAATTACTGATTTTCATCACTGAAGGGAGTTTTCCTCCCTGGATGCTCCCAACAGCAAGAAAATCCCAGGTCCAGATTCAGGAATAAAACAAACAAAAAAACCCCCAAACACCTAAAAGAGAGCGTATCACTGCAATGATAAAATGATACATATTTAAAAGGTTTCCTCTCTTTTATGAGACATGAGACATGAAGACAGAAATAATTTCTAGAACCAGGGAAGGTTTGCAGTGGTTCCCAATCCCTAGAATTCTGTGACATTATTCTCATTTTGAGAAAATTGAGCGTGAACCTATTTAAGTGACTTGCCCATGATCATATGATTAGGACACATCAGGGTCAGAATCACAGACTTTTCAACCCAATAGAACCCACTGTTGATGGAACTGCTGACTTTAGAAAGAAGCTTGGAAACATAAACTATTAAGCAATAATATTTGGTATCTTTTGATCCAATGATTCAACTTTGAATAATAGAGCCTTCCTTTAGCCATTCAATTAATCAAGTACTTAAAATAACTTTTTAAATAAAATAACTTTTGGATTTTTTTAAATCTACAAGAAACAATTCCAGTCAAAAGAAGAAATGGAAAAACTTTACTATAATAAGCACAGATTTATACTGCTAGATGATATTAAGGAAAGCAAAATTAATACATGGAACATATCGGTAAAAAAACAACATGAAGTACTCTCTATATTTATGTTTCCATACAAACACACACATATACAGAATCCAACTGCTATAAAAACTCACGTATAATTTACACATTAATAAAGATTGAAAGGAATATGAATGGTTTAATATTCACAAGATTGTTTAAGTTCACCAAAAAAAGTTGTTTTAGAAAGCTAGAACCAAGTTAGAAATTGCTACCAACTCATTTAAGATTTAAAAATTTTACCTTTACCCCAGGCTCCACTTTGTCTGTGGCCTTCTAATGGGGATGGGGGACAGAAATCAACTAAATGCTTTGGGATCTCATTTCTGAGAATTATGTAATCTACTTACTACTGAGGTTACAAAACTGAAGTAGTGTTTACACTGAACACATGAAATCACCACACACACACATATACTAAAACTCAAACAAACTCTAGAAGAAATCTAAAAAAGAAATGGCTAATTAAAGGAGTTTGAGTAGTACTGGGTGCCTTGCAGAATCTGTATGGCAAAACTATACTAAATCTGGTAAATCTTAAGAGAACCAAGGAATCTTCAGGCTTCATTTCCTCATCTGTAAAATGGGGAGAAGCACTGCTCTGAGAATCCAAAATGCCCGATAGCAGTCTAACCTAACCTTCAGAGAAGTCACAGGGGCTGTTTAAGGAAAAACTGTTTTTAACATCAGACTAACAACGGGCAAATTACAGGCAAGACGGCAAACTTGCAAGAAAGACTAGTGTGGTCCTACTGAATGCTACAGAAAACTTGGTGATCTTAAAATAACTTACCTAGTACAAACATCAGACTTTCTCAGGCAATGAGTCTTTGTGGTCAGTAACTTAATCTAATTCAGATGTGAATAATGACAAAATATAGCCAACCTGCTAAAGGTGGTTTCAAGAAATATGGCCACAAAGAAAATTAGGCAGTGTCAGAGCCGCCTCCTTTACACATGGTAAGAAACCTGACAGGTTCAAGATGATTTGTTAATGTTGTGAAACTTTCTGAGCACTTTGCCATTCGGATCTGTATGGAAATAAATCTATTTCTTAAGAAAACCTGCAAATTGATCAAATATGTAAGTTGCAAAATAGATTTCTGTGGGGACTGCTTGGAGAAAGGAGAGAGGAAGGTGAATTCTGCAGGGAAGGCAGGAGACAGAGGCAGCTGTGGCTTAGCAAACACCCCTACAGACCCATCAGGGCTTTTGGCCAATTACAGCGGCTAGTTTTCTCATAAAGACAGGAACCTTTGCTAGAAACGCATAAAGAATTCTATAAAGATCTAGGCAGCAAAAGAAATGAAAACCCAGCATATCATCCTATGCTCACAGCACTATAAACATCTTACCACTTAATTCTTTAGATTAGATTAGAATTTAATAGAAATTAATATTTCTAAATAGCCAGTAAACCTTTAATAGCTTTTATTTTGACAAAGAAAATATTTGGGGGAAAAACTCTAATTGTTTTCATTGAAATGAACAATCCAATTTGAACCTAAATCACAAAGTAAAAATGTTTTCCTTGCAGTTTAAATTTAAGGAACAAAATGAGATGATTAGAAAACCTGTTTCATCCTTCTTAAATCCCATAGGCAAAGCTGAAAAACAGTGGATACTTTTCTACTTAATAGAATAATACGGCTATGATTCTTAAGTCAACAATGAATTTAGGAGTCTGCCCTCTTCCCATCTGATTTCACATGTCAGAAAATTGTTTTAAATCTTTAGAAAAGTTATTTTATTTGTATAACTTACTTAGTAGCTACTCATGCTATAACTCACCTTTTTCATTCTCCTTGTATTTACAAATGCCAACTGGAATTTCAGCTTGAAATACGGAACCCACCATAATTTCCTAGTTTAAAAAAGAACAAAGTCTTACTCAAGTCCAGAAGCTCAGTTGTCATACGCATTCTCTATCCTAACTGGTTTCTTGGGTAACTGATCTGGTCCTGTTTCTTATGCTATAAAATGTGGATAAAACTACTATTTAAAACACACATACCTACCTCCCCACAGGAATATTGTGAGAGTTAATGAGTTAATAATAGTTAAGTGCTTATAGATGATTGGTTGAAAACATTAGGAATAATGAGGTGAGGGTAAGTCAAGGGATTACTTACAAATAATATGCAATTTTCAATGGGCAATTAAAAAAAGTATAAATGTGCCTCCCAAAATTGACAATTTGTTTTTATTGTTGACAAATTCCTATAAAACTATGGAAATCAACTATCTTAAATTTAATTTACCTTAAATACTCTGTTAAGGGAGGGGGAAATAAGAAAAATAGAAATACACGAATATGAACAAAAGAGAATCTGAATATTTACATACAATCATGCTTTTTACCAACACTTGAATACATCAACTGATAACCTTCATTCAAAGAATGCCAGTTATGCTATGACTTCTTTATTAGAAACACAGACATTAAGCATATGCTTAATTCTCTCCTTTGCAGGCTTTAAACTACAGAATGCTCTTACTCTTTTAAAGATTATTTTGGATAGTCAATGCAATGAATGGGTTAGGGCTAGAATTTTACTGAAGGAAGACAGCAGGTTGGGCTGCTTTTGGGAAATTGCAAACTTTCCCTTGAGACAAAGACCCAGTACTTGTGTATATGTCATGAGACGTAAACACCAGAGGCTCCAAATAAATAAAAACGAGTATTCTGCAGAGGGCAACGGAAAGGTGCAAAGTGGGTGTGAATAAATTGCGACACATTATAAAATAGGGAATTATGAAGCAGCAGTGGAAAGGCTGTGATGCAAGACGGCTAAGAAGATGGATGAACTGGTCACAAAGTGAAAACCAGGGCTCAGGAGTGGCCAGCTTTCAAACTCAGCTGGTGAATTTGGGATGGCCTCCAGGGCAGATCTGGTAAGAGCCCCTGCTGGGTAGCTTCACTGGATGATCAGCTCAGTCCTGGATGAGCAACACAGTGTGCTAGACAGATTCTACTTTGCTGAGATCACAGAGCCATGTGAATAGTGGAACACATCCAAACTCACCTACTAGACAGGGTGTCTGTTCTACTGCACTAAGAAAAACGTGTCTTTGAACAAGAGTTCAAGTGCAAGGAATCTGGAGAAGGGGCTAAGCACTCTAAGGTTGCCAACAGGAATGTTAAACAGCTTCATTTTCCCCATTCTGATTTAATCAAAGTAGTCAGGGAGATATGGGCTCTGGTGCTGACAACTAGGAAATGAGCCCATGGTCTCTCACCAGCCAGTGGAGCTCTTGGTCTCCATTTTACAAGAGCTGGTAACTTGCTTTCCGGTTCCAGTCTTCTCTCCCAACAGAACAGGGACATGTGGACCCTGCAGAGCTCACTATCCGGAACTGGCCATCAGGGCAAGTGCTTAATAATTCCTTACTAGAAAACTGGCCACATGTTCTCTGCCACTGAACTGCACCAAACCTGAATGAAACCTAGAATTCACTCAGACTGGCTTCTGTCCAATTCACCTGTAGTTTCTAACAGCCTACCTGTTACAACCGGCACCACAAATCCCAAGGTCTCTCCCCCTTACCTATCAATCTGTCACTAAAAACCTTTTTTTAATGAGAAATTTAGTACAATTTTAGAAGAGATTTTAAATGTCTACCTACCTATACAGACACACCTGCATTTTTGAATAAAGACTGCATTTTTGAATAAAGACTTATCAGTGGAAACCTATCTTTGAGAATTTTTCCAGAAATGCTTATCTAGAATGCATTTAAGACATCTGATTAGCGAAAAGGGAGTGGGGATCATAAACAGTCAACATGGCTTCGACAAGTCTCATCAAGGTCAGACTAAGGCTATAGTTTTTTGGGTACAAGTATTTAACTGGTATAGAGGGGGAGGAAAATGTCCTTTACCTGGATTTTAGCACAATATATGATATAGTAGATAATGTTACTCTTGTGAGAAAGATAGAAGCTGAAAGAGTAGTCAGATGGACTGGGCTTGACTGAACGACAAGACTCAATGAACTGTCATTAATAGTGTCACCTTGGTAGGTCTCTAGGGGAAGCCAACCCAAAGCTAGGAAGGGTAGCCATCACCCTAGTTGAGAAGTTAGGATCCAAAAAATTCCTGACAGTAGAGCAGGGGTTATTAAACTGAGGTCCATTTATAGAAACACTCTGATAACTTTTAAAATAAGTGGTCTCCTTTATAATCTTATGTATTTTTGAAATGATTTTGAGAAGTGGTCCAAAAGCTTCCTCACGATCTGCCCAAAGTGACTGCAGTACAAAAGGTGCCTTAGGCCAGAACATTGGGCTGAATCTATTTATTTAAGAGAGAAAACTGTAAAATCTCACACTGGAATTCAAAAATTTGCTTCCTCAATACAAGACAGACAAGGCTTCAATAGACAGAAGTCTTTTTGAAAAAGATCTGGTGAGTGGGGGTGGGAGTTGTTTCTAGACTAAAAACTCAAGATGATCCAACAGTGTAAAGTGAGGCAAGAAAGCAAACTCAGTTTGTGGCTGCATTAAGAGACAACAAATAGGATTCACAAAAAACTAATTTTTTGAAAAGGAGAAGCTTAAGTGACAGCTCTGCAATGTTTGATCAGACAGGCTAGTGTATCTGCTCCAGGTTGGGGCATACTGGGTGATGGAACAGGAGGTGCTCATTGGTTGAGGGCACATCACAGGATGGAGTGCTTGTACTGGTTAGCCCGGGGTGTGTGTGTGTGGGGGGTAGAATCAGGACAAGGCTTGGTCATTGTAGACAGATTGATTCAGGCTTGATGTAAAGAAACCGTACTCCCCAGAGAGGGAGTTCACTACATAGGGAGCGGGCTACAGGAGCAGTTACTGTGCCTCCCCTGGAGGTCTTCCAAGCCAGCCAGGGCAATCACTGGCCAGATGAGCAGAATCCTTTCTAGTTCAAGGTGAGAGTAGGTGGTTCCCAGGATCACTCCTATCTCTGATTTTAACTTTGTGAAGGTACAAAACACCTCTTCGATCTTATAGAACCCAACAACTCCAACAGATTTTTTAGTCTGGAATCTCTCGCTTCACTGAGATGCACAACTGAACTTTCTCTTCAGAATTCTCAAGACAGGGTCACTTGTGGCGGGGGGAAGCCCAGGAGTATCTGGCCAGTCTGCTGTTCCTCTGGGCAAGTGACTTCAACCAGCAGAGGCTCAGGGGGATCGGAAGAGTCCCCGATGATACCCAATTTTCAGCTACAAGGGATGACTTGACTGGTTCTCTGGGATTCCTTTAAGTGTCCCAGGAGCTCCTGGACCAAACTACACTGAACTGAAAACATAAAGGAAGACCAGAATTTCCTGGGTCAGTACTAAATCCTTAGGTTTACTAGACAGGTGAGGACTGTCGGACTGATCCAGATCCAAATTCAAGTGATTAGAGAATACTGTGGCTCAAAAACCATTCAATTTACTGCATTTAACTAATAATTTCAAAGTAATGAAAACTTGTGCAATAAGAGAAAAAAAAGACCTTTTCAAACTACACAAAAACCATTTTAAAATTCTGGTATCTTTTCATTTATGAGCTCAGTACTAAGCCTTGTTCTCCCTACCACCAACTTAGGTAACAAAGGTATCAGTCAAATAAAATTAAAATATTTTTACAAAAGGGAAGAGAGGAGGGTATACAAATATGTTTAAGTGACACTGTTAAAGGTTCTTCTTTATTAAAGTCACAGAAACGTGTCACCAAATGTTCCTGTTTCAAGTTTCTTACACATGGCCTGGTCCTTCAAGCTAAGATGAAATTTTATAAGGATAAAAGTTAAATGTTACATCTGGGTTCAAGGAAACAACTCTGGAAGCATAGTACCTCGGGAAGCACAGGTAGCAGGGAAGTGGAGCTGGGGACAAAACACCTGGTCTGACATCAAATCTACTCTTGGACGCTTCACATCATTTCACTTGTTTGTCTCAGTGGGGATAATAATAGCACCTACCCCATAGCATTGTTATGAGAATCAAGTGAGATCGTATTGGTTTAATAAAAAAAGAGAGACTGTGCTCAGCACAGAAGCTGGAACTCAACAGAGGCTCTGTGCTTATTTCCTCCCCTCCTCCCCCCCCTTACAGTCTGACTCTTAACCTCTCTATGCCTCAGTTTCCCTACCTGTAAAACGGGGATAACAACTGCACTTACTGCCAAGGCTTCCGTGAGGGTCAATTGGGACCCTCTTTGTAAAGCGTTTACTTAGGACAGTATCGGGTGCAGAGCAGAAGCTAAATAAAGGAAAGCTATTCTCATTATTTTTGGTGGTCTGCTGTACTTAGGTTGGGCTAGAAAAGGGCTGAGGTTTTAATGGGCTCGATGCTATGACCCAGCAGATAAAGGGGAACAGAACCCAGGGCTGCACAAACAGGCAGGGCTTCCAGGGACAAGACTCAAACCTGGAACATCGAGTCACAGATTCAGGGTAGTGCCGGACCAGCGTCCAAAGGAGAGGAACCAGGATAATGAAGGGCCTCCAATCCACAACACAGATTGATAGGATGAAGGAACTGGGGATGGTTAGCTCTCATAAGAGTGGGGAAACAAGAGGCCATCATGAGGCAGAAAGATGGGATTAGCAGCTGGGAGTCCCCACAGCAGGTGAGCTGTCCTGGGTGCCCCCTCCATGGGGGTTTGGCAAGAGTGGGGCTTCTTTTTTGAGGATGACTTAGACCAGATGACCTTTCCAACTTTCTGATGTGGGCTATCTCTTGGGAAGAGCCCTTAATCACAACAATCTTGTTTTCTGAATTAAAAATTGGGAACATCATTAAATATTTCATTTCTTTTCTTGAAATTAGGCCTATATCAAAAAATCTGTGATGTCTCATCATCCTACTCATGCACACTATGTTCCTATATCTATCACCATTTACTTCTTTTAAAATGTGTTGTCTGAATCTACAATCTCAACTGGAGCCAAGGGGTCTCCATGGTGAAAATACATCTCTGTGATGCCCTGGTATGGATTTTGCACAGGCTCACTTCTACACCTGAAATAGTGTCATAGAGAGTGGTCTGTATATGGAAAGAGAGATAAAATTGCTTAAAATTAAAGACATTCTAAAACCAGTTTATGAATGCATCTATTTTGAAAAAATCATGACCATAATCTGCCACACGATTTGATAGTTGGTTTTAAGGCAAGTTGGACCCAAACTACCTTTTTCCAGTCTTCCGATGGAATATAGTCTTCATCTTCTTCAGATTCTTCTTCGATTTCACTGTCTAGAACACACAACAAAACAGCTGAATTTCAGAATTTTTTTTTAAAGTAATTTGCACCTTTCTTTTTGGCAAGAACAACACAATATAATTCTAAGAATTTTTCCATCTATTATCAACTACTCGAATGTACCCAAATTGCATTTTGTAACATATAAGGAGTTGTTAAGGGACAGGTGATGTGGCCATAGACAAATACATGCATCATCATTTCAGGAAGAATGAGAGGAGGCTGCACCTGAGCCTGGTCTCGAAGATGAGGGTTCTGGGAGTCAAAGTCCCATGAGAGAGGAGGGATTCTGTCTGGTTGGCAAGGACGGAATAACCAAAATAGGGCTGGAAAAGTCGGTCAGAGCCAGACCCTCTGGGTGGAATTCTGGCCTTAAAAGCTGATAGTCAGGGGCACAAGAAAAAGAAGGTAGAAACAGTTCTGGTTTTCACACACACATCCTAGAATTAGCTAGAAGCAGTCTCCCTAACCAGCCTGGATGGTCCCTGCACTCTATGAGCACGTCTCAGTATTCTCACAGACCAGCATCCTCTTGCCCTCCAGCCTCTGCCATCAGAGAGGTCCTCAGGGGTCCTCGCTCCCAGGCCCCAGAATGCTATGGCATCCACCAGAAGAGTTTCCTATCAGGTGAATAAGTGACTCAACTTATGAACGCCACACCTTGGAGGGATAAGGTCTGTTCTTTTTAGCCCCAGAAGACAAGAACAGGAGGAAGAGGCGGCTTCAGACCACATCCTCCCATGGGGCTCCAGGTTTTTAAACAAAAGGATAAACCCAAACTCTTTATGAGGGGATCCAAAGCCCTTCACGACTGCCTCTCGTACCTTTCTAGTGCTATCCCTGCTCTTCACACTGCTCGCCCATCCCCCTCTTCATTGCCGAGCACGTCCACACAGCCCGCTGTGCTTGGACTGTCCCATCGATCCCCACACCGCTCATTTTCTCCCAGCACCTGCTGCTCTGTGCCAAGCTGTACCTGCCGTGTGCCCTCACCGGCTGTACTCACCCAGAGCCAAGCCGTCTCTGTTCTCCTCTGTGTTTCCCCAGTCCCTAGCACGGGGCTTGGAAAGCAGTAGGAACTTAAGTTTTTTGGTGTACTGAACTAAAAGGATGAAATACGATCCCTTTAGAGCAAACAGCAATTCAACGTGATCATCTCTTCTCAAATATTAATGAGAAAGTTTCCGGCTGGCCCAAGCCTTGGGCCTGTGCTCCCAGCAGGACTAAGGCAGAAAAGCACAAGAGAGAAAACCAAAGAAGGGAGAGGAGAGAGAAAGCCAGAGGGAGCGTGAGTGAAGAGGTTCAAAGGCAGAGGAGGAGGAGCAGAGTGTCTCCCAGCACACTGACAGCAGAGGATTGTCTCTCTCTGCTCAGCCAATGATCTGGACAGTGTCGGAAACCCCCAAAATAAGCAAATGGCAACTGAACACAATGGTTATGACAGTGGAGGTCTTTACCTTAGTAAAACACGAAGCTGTGAATTACTCAAGCCAAAGAGATTAGCACAAAACATCACCTACTTGTATCAAAATATTTACATCGACGCGGGCGGATGATTTCCTGGGCATCCTGAGAAGCCGCAGACTGTGCTGGGTCATCGTTGGACGACTGAGTTTCATCCTCCTGGCCTGAGGAATCCTTGATATTCTCCTATGCAACAGCAAGATCACGATGTTATTTAAAATGTCATGGGGACTGGCTGTTGAACACAGGGTTGGAATTTTCAAGAAAAAAAGAGCCCATCTGATTTATTAGACACCTAGCACAGAGAGCCCACTGACTCGCCCCCTGATACTACCCAAGTCGGCAGGACAGACGTACAAATACAACGTGCTTTGAAAGACTTCACTCTCACGGGCCCTTGCTACAATCGGCCACACCAAGTCATAAAAGTCTTTTGTAACACACAGACAAAACACCACTCTGAGGAGGGGAGCTGCCCACGAGCAGTCAATTTCTGTGTCCCTTATTTCCATCTTATTTTCAGATGTATGCTGTAAAAACTCAGGGGAGGTTTAGGATGTAATCCTAAATGCCCGGCAGTCCCCATCCTCCTCCTCTCTGAGCCTGTTTTCAGGTTGTCCCCATGAAAGCCACCCTTTTTTAGTGTGACATCTAACAAAAAAGGTTTTCTCAGGAGGTGAGTTAGTGCCTGTTTTATCCTTTATACCCATCTCAGCCCGCCATCTTTTCAAGAGATCTCACTCTCTGCCAGGCTTAATAACCTGCCTCCTCCCCTCTTTCTCTGGGCCAGTAACTGCATCAAAAGGACCAAGTCTTAGAGAAAGGGGGCATCTCATTCTGCAGCGACTCCTCCCCTAGCCATCACCTTTTTCTAACGGACACTTCTTGAGATAAATCCTTAATAACTGTTTCTTCATGCACAGTATATGATATGAAAAGTAACAGGAAATTTTCAAAGTATGAAAACAAACCAGAAAGCTTTACTAAATGATACACATGCTTTATATTCTAGTTCTTTCCTCCCAAAATCAGGTGTGATGCTTTAAGACATGATACTTGAATTGAAGACCAAAAGAATAAGAAAATTAAGCTTTAAAAGTGATTTTGTGTATTCAAAGTGATTTTACACAAAAGTGAGTAGCTTTATAACACCAACGCACAGGAAAGCAATAATTTAACTAGTATCAACAACCACCATATGAGAGAGACCAGAATATAAGACCCTCAAGGATTCGGGTCCACATTAGCCTTGTTTTTTAAGCATGGTCCTGATGGCCGATGGTCCGGCTGTTCTTTTTCTGCAAACTGTAATAACCTTCTTCATGTAGCAGTAGGGATCAAAAAAAAAAAAAAAAATCAAAAACCAAAAACAAATTGTATGTTACTGATGACTAGCCAAATAATTAAAATTATAAGTTTTAATTTAAATAAACAGCTGCTGTATAAATGCTAACCTGAAAGGGCTTTCAGATTATAAAAATAATTTAAATAATATCAAAAGGTTTTTAATTTTTATTACAAAATTACTCTAGTTTTTTGAATATTATAAACAACTAAATGTGCTTTGAGGAAAATTTCTCCAGTATTTTTTACCTGAGGAAGAGTTGACATATTTCCAACTCATTTAAAAGAGAAAGACAATACAGAAAAAATTTTCTATGGTAACTAAGCAAGGCAAGAGGCCAGGACAAAAGTTTTTTATTATCTGACTTTTAAACTTTTCGCAGGACTCTTTCTGTTATAGCAACATGACTTGGGAGGCTTATTCTTTCAATTTAACTCAGAATAGCCCAGCATTTTTAAACCTAATTAAGAGAAATGTTACATATGAAGAATGAGTTCAAGGACCTCTCTTAGGGAAATTTTAGATAATTAAGTCCAATGGGTCCCATGATCAAGTCAAGAAAGATTTATTAAGTATCTACTACATGCCATGCCATGCCATCTACTACAGTCCAATGAAAGGTAGAACGTAATACACAGACAAGATAAATTGGGGGGTGATCCCAGAAGGTGAGCACTGGCATTATCCAAGTGGCAGATCACTTGGAAAAAACTTTATGCAGATGCAGGACCTGAAGGAAAGCAGGGAAGCCAGGAAATGGGAGATGAGTGAATCTCAAGAACGGGAAACAGCCAGGGAAAATGTCCAGAGATGGAGACAGTCATTTTTGCAAGGGTGGTATAAGAGGACTGGAAAGGTGGGAAGGAGCCTGGTCTCAGAGGGCTTTCCTATCCAAATGGAAGTTTGTTTTGGGGCCTTGAGGCAATGGGGAGCCACAGTTGTTTACAACAAAGATCAGTGTGAGAGCCGTGCAACGGATGCCTGGATGCACCGGAGTGAGGAGACAGCGGAAACACTCAGCAGCTGCCAAAGGGTAGGGTACAGTGATGGAGGCAGCAGCAGGAGAGGAGGATGTCTGAGAGATGGGGCAAAGGCAGACTTGACAGGTCCACAAAGGAATGGGATGAAGGGTCATGTTCCCAAGGTGGGGGGCGGTGGACCCCGTGGCCTTCCCAATGAGCCTGGAGGCCCTGGCTGTGACGTTCCCCGCACTGCCCCACAGCTCAGCACCACCAGGGACAGGCTGAACTGAAGCCGGGTCTTTTCACCAACACACTAAAGGCAGCAGGGAGAGTCACTTCCTCATTATCAATCAAGTTAAGTACATTCTCCATCAATACTTAATAGTTTATGCTAATACCATGCTCGCCGAATCCATTCTTAATTTAAACATCAGTGTCTGGTGCTGCCAGTGATAGAACAAAAGCCGCCACATACACGTTTACTCACTTTGTTTTCTCCGCTACATCCACTGTTGTCATCGTTGTCGACATCTTCATCATCTTCCCCTTCCTCTTCCTCCTCTTCCTCCTCTTCTTCCTCAGGCAGCCGGACAGCACTATCATAGCCATAAAGGCTCAGGAGCTCATGAATCGGCATATCGCCTTCCTGTGGAACATTCCCCAAAGTTAGCGTCGGAGTCCACAGTGCCCAAGGCCACACGCTAAAACACATTTGTTTCCAAACCTCAATATTACAGAATAAATGGAAATTAGAAGGGCTGCCTTAATAGTCAAGCCATCAAAAGTCTAACCCCCAAATTTTTGCAAGCTTTGGGGAAAAAAACCCTTTATAGTTTTTTTTTTTTTTTTAAATGTAAGGAAGTCTGTGCCATATAGTTGTCAAAATTTCTTAATGAAAAACTCTGTGGCTGGTGATGGTGAAGAGGCAGAAGAATGAAAAGGCGTGAGCCCCTGCCCTTGTACAGCATAATCTACTCAGGAAGAAAGAATTCACTTATAGTGAGTAAGGACAGATTTGCAGGGGTTTAAAAAAGTGAATGAATCAAGGAATGAGGTGACTTGGGACCAAACTAAGCTTTGGTGAATATGGAAAAGAGGAGAAGTAAAAAAGATCTGCTATTTTTATTGATCTCTGAGGAAGCCTTAAACAGGGCCGAGCTTTTTGGGGGCCTTCAGTAGTTGGAAGTTGCTACAGAGCTAGTAGCCAGTTAGCCTGTTGTTCTAGAAGACAGCTACTGCCTGAGTGGAAAGTAGGCCTGGGGAGATGGGTTTCTGGGGTTCTGGGCTGAGAAGAGGTGACGCTGACGGTTTGGCCCATTTGGCTCGGTCACATTTCCCTCTGCCCTGTGGGAAGTCCTACTGTCACAACGAGTTAAGGTTCTGTCACGCTCATTGGTGGTTGCCAGTCAGCAGTTACTGTAGGGAGGCCATAAACGCGGTTGCTCCCATAAACAGTGGCCCTGGGGCTTGGGACTTTAGGCTGCCTCTCTTAGAGCCTGGATGGAGATAACTGTGGTAGTTGACACAAAAGAACAAGAATCCAGAAAGATCTGGGAGATGATCAATCATAGCATCTGACTCAGAACTACAATCTTTGACAGGGGCCACACCAGCATGCTGCAGAGAAAGGATCAGCAGGACTTTGGCGATGGATAGGATATGGAGGGACAAAGGCAAGAGTGATTATTTTTTGAAACCCAAACTCTTGCAGCCCTGGCAGACAGGCTTGCTTTCAAGTCAGTGGGGCGACCAAGTAAAGCTGTCTTACAGGCAACTGTGGGTAATGGGCCAAGGAGAGGTTCTCAACTCAGGGCAGAAGATGTCAATGGAGTCAATGGGCAATTAGTGAAATTCAGAATTGAAGAGGAAGTGTGTAAAAAAAAAAAAGCATTAAGATCAGGGCCATGAGAAGGAATGATAGTAGGATTAAGAGAAGGGGAAAAGAGAAAATAGAATTAAGATATAGAAAGACACAAAGGACAGAAGAATCAGGATCATAGAAGAAATGGGAAAGAAAATTTTTAAGGAAAAGAAATTTGATGGAAAAGAGGTCCAAGCTGAGGACAACTAAATGGATTTAGTTAGAAAGTTACTGGTGACTCAATTGGCTTAGATGCCAATAGCATGAAACCCTTAGGCACAGACTCTTCCAAGGCCTCCCAAATTGGAAGGGATGGCACAGTGGCAGGTTACGTGTACCATCAAAGAGCCAGAGTGGGCAGTGAGAGGAGGAATTCTCAGCTAGTCTGCTTAGCCAGCCACAGTGGAGTGAAAGCTTTTCCAGTAGGAAGAAGACTTAAAGGAATGAAGGTCCTCATAAAAAAAAAAAGAGAAATAAATGAAGAACTCTTCTTATACAAAGAATAGATAATGTTTCAAGAGTTAAACTGAGAATAAATGGTTGAGTATAAGGACAGATAAGCTTTTGGTTGAGAGCCTTTGTCCCTGACACTACTTGTCAACCTTTTCCAGGCTCATATATTCCTCCCTTTTCCCAGATCCAACATCAGAAGGAAAATAAAAGTGCAAGACAGGCGAGGTCTTTCACAAAACTGCTCAGGTAAGGAAGTATGATAAGAGCCACCATGTCAATAGGGGCTTTCAAATTTGCAAGTACTGCATAGGCATTACTCCTCTGGTCCCTACAATCCTTGGGAAATGAGATGCTCATCTGACAGAGAAGGAAGCTGAGGCCCTACATCTAGAGTAGTATTCTATTCTTAGCCTGGCTGCCTCCAAGTTCCTTCCACTTCATCAAATTGCCTTTTGTAAAGAGTTCATGGTAAAGCAAGGTTGTGTTGGGCAGGGAATGGAGAGAGTCATCCATATCTTAAACTCTTGTCCCCTAGAGCTCAGCTCACTGAAGGCTGCCTGACTGAGGCGCCGCATGGTGGTGGACAGGATGGGCCACAATCCTTAGAACAAGCCCCGGAGGATGAAATAGCTCTTGCCTCTGCTAAGAGATGCTCTCAGTTAACAGCTGGGGCAAAGGCAGGCAAATGCTTCGCATCAGAAACAGTAAGTATACACACATTTCTCTATCATTGACTATGAGGCAAATGGCCATTTTGAAAGACACAGAGAGCAAGTAACTCTCTGATCTTTTAGCTGCATTAATGCCCCTATCACACAAGGCTCATGAGCTCCAAGGACTGCCAAATGACCAGCAGCCTCCAGTAGTTATAGTGAGAAATGTCAGTGAGAAGGCAGAGCTTGTGCCATGGTCCATCTAAGCGCTCGAACAACTTCAAGGATAATATAGCAAACAGCATTTTTAGCTTTCCCCATGGAAAAAACCCAACCCAAACCAAACCATGCTGGTATGGTTCCCATAATCCAGAGTTGGGTCCCTTTACATCCTCCTCAGAGTAGAAATCCCAATCAGATACATGAAAAGAATAGATAGAAATAGATAGAAAGAGGTTTGCAGACTTGAAGAGTGACAGAGAAATGTCCTTGGTTGGGATGGGTAAAGGGGGAACAGGGACAGGACCCCTGCTAAACTTCAGATGGAAGGGAATAAGTTACTGGCTTTTATTGATTTTTTTTTTTTTTTTTTTGTGAGCTAATGAAAACAAGTATCAGTTCCAGTCAACAGTCTAGAACTTTACATTTTGAAAACAATGAATTTGAATTCATATAGAAAACAGAAAAAATTCAAATGAATTAGCAAATTATGCTTTGGAAAAGCTCAACTGATTTCATGATGAATCTTAATTTTCAAAATTTGAAAAGGGAAAATAAAAATCAATTGGTAATTGGAGTTTTACCCGTTTAACAACATTTACAAGCATTTCAACATTTATTTCAAACCTGTCCTCCCAGAACTTAAGTCAAATTGTTTTTAAACACAGATTAAATACTGTTACAAGACCAACATTAGAATTAACCACAAACTCCCCTAGACCCTCACTTCTCCAAGCCTGCTTGCTAATTCCCACAACAGAATGTCTCTAGGCCAAAGAGCAGCAAAAGAAAGTTCTGATCCCCGAAGAGCCCAAACTATCAAATGGGTTTAGGCTAAAAGGCAGCCATTGGGCTATCGTGAGGGAGATAGTGTTCTGGTCACAGGAATACCACCTATTGCCCAATCTAGGTCTCCTTTATTTCTACGAATGGGCTGCTTTGTGGAAATTCAAAGACATAAATATTATTATTCCTAATGTTTTCTTTTTTCAATCCTTCACTATAAGCTATTTATAAATAATGATTATTACAAAGAAAACCTAGCATTAAGAAAGCAAAATCTCTCAATGCAATGGATACAGTAGTTAATAATCAAGCCCTTGTGTGGCCCTGCACAAGTCACTGACCTCCCTGGGTCCATTCCCTTTTTTTAACAAGCCCTTCAACCCTGTATTGTGAGGATCAAGAGATCATGTAGGTGACACTGACAAGATCTACTTTATATAAAAACCATCCTTTAAAAATGCTAAAGATATCAATTCCATTCTTACAAAATTAAGTTTGTTACAGCTAAAATTTGTGATTCCTAGTCCAACCCAATTATCTGCACTGAACTTCTAGGGAAGATCACATTATTCATCTGAACCATTTCAAAATCCATAATGAATATACTATGAATCACAGAAAATACTATTACTGACCGAACAGCCATATGCATTTTGGCACTTATCATTATGAATTGGAAATTTAATTATTCATAGCCTTCTTAAAAGAAAAAAATGCAGATCTCAACATCATTTTTATTGCTGCTCAGTCAATTTCACTCGCGTCCAGCTTTGTGACCCCACTTGGGATTTTTTGGGCAAAGACACTGTAGTGGTTTATCAATTCCTTTTCCAGTTTAATTTATCGATGAGAAAACTGAGGTAAATGGGAGTAAGTGACTTGCCAACCATCCTATGGCCAGGGAGTGTCTGCAGTTGGATTTGAAATCAGCAAAATCAACCTTTCTGACTTCAGGCTCAACAGTAAACCGCTGCGCCCCCTAGCTGCCTTTTCAATATTACAAAAGACACTTTAATTCACAAAAAGAATTAAATCAGTCACCTGGAGTCTGAAATCCTAACTTTGCCACCATCTGATACTGGGCAGGAAGTGAGCACCCTGGCCGTTAGTTCTGTCCTCCAGAAAATGGAAAGACTGGATCAGATGACCCTGAAAGGTCTTTCAAATCCATACTACATCGGGGGCCCGGGGTTAGGAAGCTGTCCCTTAGATCTGAAAAAGGAGAACCTACTAGTTTAGCTCTTGCTCAATCTAGAAGACCAATGTTCTCCTTCTTTTGAAGGCTTTAGTGGGTGGAGCTTTGGGATTCCTTCCCAGAACCATGTTCTTAAAGCTTTTAAACAGTGTTTATATAGGAAGCCTATTACGTACTGAAATAGTTACCAAAAGTAAAAAAAAAAAATCTGGATTCCAGGTGAGGACCTCCCGCTTTAGAGGTCTGGTGACCCAGCCAGGAGAGGCAGGGCAGCGGCAAGATGCCCATCTTTGGGTGAAGAAGTTAGACCCACCCCCTCATCTTTTCCTCTCGGTGGACTCTGCCATCCTGTCCAGAATCATTCTCTCCTAGGAAGGGCTGGTGGGATGGGTCATTTGCAAGTAGTCATGGAAATTTAAGGAAAAAAAAAAAAAGATGGGTGAGAATAAGAATAACTGAATGCATAAAACCGACTGTCTGTAAAACTGCCAGTACATGTAGTTATACACATGTTATTAAACAAAGTAAATTATATTTTGAAATAATATGCCATGTGGAATTATATTATTCCTTACCATATTTACATAACTATGTCTTTTCCACATTTTCCTTCCTTCTCCCTCCAATTTAAAAGCGAAATTACCACCTCAAATTATTTTCCTTCCCACCTTCTGCCCTCTGGGGCAGAGGCGATTTAAAAACATTTAACAGGACAAACAAAATTGTTATCATTTCTCCAGTTTCTGTAGCCTCTTTCAGATGTCACTGAGGTGACGGTTATAGGGCATTAAATCAATCTTCAGCTTTACTCTCCTCTTGTGTGGGTCATCTGAATAAATTATCATTACTTTATGACAGGCTCATTAGCTTTCCCAACAGTATACTTTATAGAAGAGCCTTTTCTAAACTGTTTCAGCATGAGCTCTGGAAAATGACTGGGCTTTTATTTTCATTTGGAAAAAAATTTTTTTTTCCTTTAAGAAGCCCTTAATTCCTGACAGATATTTTTAAATTGCCAATAGGATCAAAATAAACTAAAAACAGATTTTCTTTTTTCCAGGATTGTAACAATGAAATGTGGCTGGTGCTCAATGAGGAACCATGAAGCACTGGGAAGGGAAGGCAGCCATCTATAATCTCTCAATAGCATCCTATTTCCCATCAGTGGAAGCGGCTGCAAGTTTTGGGACTTTCAGGAAATAGCTCTTCCAATAGAGAGCATGGAAACAGCCCAGTGGAAAACTCATTTTCTTGTGAAGTCTGAGGTCATCCCCACCCCCACCTTGGTCATTTGCTACTGGGTGAGCTCTATGGCCCCTTTTCCTAATCTGTAAAAAGATAAGATTAGATGAAATGGTCTCCAAGGTCAAGTCCAGGCCCAAACTGACATGACCTCTATAATCCCAAAATAAAACTCTTCACTGTAAAGGATTTCTTTCCACACTACAAACATTGCTTAATTTCTTGTTCAATAAACCCTGCCCTCCTCCCTCCCCGTGAACTCTCTGAATGGGAGTAATTGCGACTCCACTCTAGCTATCGTTCCCTTTTGTAATTTCAAGTATGGCTTGTGCCTGGTTCTTTCCTAGTCTGGGCACAGAGTTTAGAGCAGGGCTGAGTATTTCACTCAAATGGATATTAATTTGAATCTTAAAAAAAAAAAACCCAAAACATATTAAAGCTACCATTTTAAAGTGCTCAACTTCTGCTTTTCCTTCACTTCAGGGACTCTATTGCTCAATCCTATTTCAAAGGGTTTCCCCACACATACACACATCACACACACAAGCTCAATGTTTTCCAAACCAAAGACACAAATCTCTATATGTTAACCAGGCTTCCATGTAATTTACCCTCGCAAGATCCTCTATTTCAGAACTGAAGTTTGTTTCTCCTTCCATCATTTCTTCCTCTTCTAATGTCCGCTCATCATCAAAATCATGAACCAGCATATCAGCTGATGGATCAAATTCATGGTCATCTGACGTTGCTGAACCTCCTGGCAAAGAACATTTTAAAAGTTCTTGGTAAATTAAATCAAATACATATGAGTGACGACATTAAAGAGGAGGGGGTGGGTCTAAGGCAAAGGTAGGAAGGGCTTCTATTGGGGGCAACCTGGGGTGGGCCGGAGTGGTAGAAAAGGCCATCGATTCTCAGCCTGGCCTTATCATCAACACCAGTGGGACCTCAAGCATGTCAGTGTCTCTGTGTCTACCGGGAGGGAAGCAGACCCAAGTGCTGGACAGGGCCTTTGCCAAGCAGTCTGGGAAGAGGTCTGAGCATCTCTGCATGGATGACTTCTTAGGGTCACTCCACACAGGGCAAGCAGCAAAACGATTTCAACATCAACAAAATGATTAAATTACAACTTTGGCATGTACCCTAGGTATATTCTAAAAATAGGTGGGATGTATGTGATAAAGAATACCCATTGTGATTTTATGAAATAAGAATATTACTTTTGAAGGAGATGATTAAACTATTTTTGATACTTATACTAAGATCACAATCTGGACTGATTTTATTCATCTCAGATACTCCCAATCTAGGACTCTAGGGACTAAGAGGAATTCTCATTGTGGAGATTTCATTGACCACTAAGGAGAAAAAGAGGGAAGATGATCATTCATTGTACAAATGGTTAGAAATACCACAATACTCTCTCTCATCTTTTAATCCAATTCTCTATTCAGTCGCTGCCTCTCCTCAATCTTAGAATTATGAAACGTATTATAACCAAGAGCTGTATTTTCTTCACACCAAAAGTACCTAAAAATAGTGTGATCTCCGAATGAGATCGCAGCTGTCGTTTTTAGCACTGCACATCCAGGAACAGGTCATGGCCAAACCTTGGGGAAATAGCATTGATTCATTATATCTGGCTCTCCCCAATCCCACA
Source organism: Antechinus flavipes (assembly GCF_016432865.1). Taxonomy (NCBI): domain Eukaryota; kingdom Metazoa; phylum Chordata; class Mammalia; order Dasyuromorphia; family Dasyuridae; genus Antechinus; species Antechinus flavipes. The sequence goes on from NC_067401.1 coordinate 460,063,652, forward strand.
ATGTTTAGCACAATTTTGATAAGTAAGTTGAACCTACAACCTATCTGAGAGCATGATTGGGCCCTTCCAGAGACAGGAGTCTCATGCTCAGCTCTTACTTCTTAGCCACGATTGGTGCTTCTTTAGCATTAAGACCAGGGGTCTCTCCCATTCTGCCTCCTTTCTTGGACTGTCTTCTATATATTTGAAATTTTTCTCTTCCCTTCTCTGAAGAGCTCTGGAGTTTTCTGCCTCTTGCTCCTTAGCTTCTGACCATCCTGACAGGCAGTTTCCCTGCTGCCCGGGCCAGTGTTCAGGCCCTAAGTTTTAACCCTTTTACTTCTGAATTTCCCACTCTGAGACTTTATAGCCTAGATCAGAGAGGGCTTCATCTAACTCATTATTCTAGGCAGGCCCCACATGTTCTCCCATCGCTCCTAGTTCTCTCCGGGTTTGAAACATGATCAAATCACGTTTGGAGAAGGCTGTCCAGTCTCTCCCTTTCACCATCCTTTTAATTTTTCCCAATAAAATTGGGCCCTTCTTTGGACTCCCCTACTCTGGGTGCATTGTCTCTTGTATTAGAACTCAAAGGCAGGACCTGTCTTTTCGTGGCATCCTCAAGCACAATGCCTGGCACTTGGTAAATGCTTAATAAATGTTTTTGCATTTATACCTAGAGGAACTTGACCAATCAGGAAACAGGGAGCTTGAATGAACCAGCTTTCCCAGTTCAGAGAGTTGCCAGAATGCCACTATGTTTCAAGAGTTGCTAGAACTGAGGACTTCATGTCTTTTTCTAGATTTCGGAGATGTCTTCTTCCAAACATTTACTTCCAAGTCCAATTATTTATACCTTCTAGCTTCTGCATCTGAGTTTTCCTGACCCTCGGTTAGCTGCTATGTTGTCTACACTGAGTCATCTAAAAGCAATTACTATTACCAAATAGCCTTGTCTTCATTAGACAGAATCACTGAAAACTAGTTAGTGTCTAAGCTAACCCAATGTTTGTATGCTACATGGCATAAAGCGACCCCAAGGCTAAAGAGAACTCCCATCATGCAAACTCTGCTCCCTTCTCCATCCCACTGACAATTTTCCTAATTATTTCTATAATGTAGCTGCAACGATTATAAAATATCTCCTTGCCTGAGATGTGGTATTATAGAGAGGTTCTGGCTCAAGAGCTTTCTGTGCTGAAAACATTCTGAATCCTATTTAAACATTCAAATTTGACATATAAAGCATTAAAGTGAGGACTATATAAGTCCACATTACCCATATTACCATCCATCAACCTGTTCTCCTTTAGCTATAGATGGATGGTTCAAGTGTCATGGAACTCAGGGAAAAATTTATTAACCTTTGATTCATCCTGTCTAATGTACCCATGGATTATGTACCTAATATACTCATCAGCTGAAAATGATGTGCTCAGCTAAAAAAAAAAAAAAAAAAAAAAAAAAAAAAAAAGGCTGATAGACTAAAAGGAGTTCATCTTTCACAGTATTTGAAATAGAGTGATAATGGATTTTAATTCAACATTATTGGTTTAAATGAAAAGAAGGATCTACTTGAAATGATTTCACAAAGAAATAGCTACACTATCACAATACTATCTGCCTTTAGAAACCTCAACTCTAGCTACAAATGCCAAAGTATGTGACGATGGCAATGGGGTGTTAAGCTGTCACAAAATTTATTCCCTTGACAACCTTACTTTCTAACCTTACTTACCTGGAAAATATATTCATATAGAACACCTCATTCCCCCAATAGTAACATTGAGCCAGTGAAATGTTACTTATGTTGTCTATCAATATTTCAAACCTTTATTAGAACATTCTAATCTTATGACATAATTGCCGAAAGCAGTTACATAAAATAATCAGTTTGAAATGTGTTATTCTCTTAACAAATTCAAGAAAATAGCCTCAATCTAGTGAAACACAACACTCCTTTAATTTTTGACCCCAAAAATCTAGAGCAAAGGGTCTATGTAAATGACTGCCTAAGAATGATTTATGTTTTTTTTTTTTTTTTTTTTTTACAATCTTCAATTTACTTATTTAGAAAGTTTAAATATCTTTAAACACACAAGCCACCATTCTTAGTCTGGGGCTCCTGTCCCCCCCCCCCCCCCCCCCAGTGAGTGGCTGGTGGACTTGTCTCAAGGGCCATTGCTGATCCTCCATCTAGAGGAAAAAGGTAAAGGACAAAGGCTTAACAGAGATGTAAACAATGATGCAAACTCTTCACTCTTTTACCTTTCATTGAAGAAACAAGTAACATGTTACCAACATAAAGACTAAAACTAAAAGCAACCAAGATGCTGGATTCTAATGTCATTTTGTCAGGAATGTCATTCTCCAAGAAAATATAGGAGTGAAAGAGAAACTTGTTACTAGGTGGATTCACTCCATCACATCTGTCTGAGGGTGGACCCTGCCATCAGTGCCACGGGAGTGGGTGAGCTTGTACTGGCTCAGGAGACAGGCTCAAGCAAACTCAGAAAGCATGACCTTCCTTTTGGCTGGGACTAGGTCTGCCCACAGCAGGCTGAGATTTGAGACATTACCAGCATTAACATTCTCTTCATTAGCCACTGAGCCTTTGCGTCTCCAGATCAATTTTGTCATGACTTTAAGAGAAGCTTGGTTCCCCAAGGATTTTTCTAGTTAAGGGACTGCCAAAAATGTCAAACATCATGGCTGAAATATCCTCTCTACGGTTCATTTTGCCCTCTAATCTTTCTTTGTTCTATAAAAAGAACGGAGTAAGTGGACAATAAAACAAAACCAAACCCATTTTAACCTTACCTAAAGGTGCTGGAAAGGCCTTATTCCTTGAGTCTGTCCAACACTGACTCAGAAACTACCCATCTGTACTGTTTATTACTTGCCCTTAACTCAAGTGTCAACAGGGGGAATGAGGGCAGGGACTCTGGCTGCCCTGCTTAGTTCAGAATTCCACGACTATTTTATTTGATTGGTAAGGAAGGCCCTTCAGTCGCCTCTCTGAACAGCAGAATGGGCCCAAAACAATTCAAGGCAAACAAGTGGCCCCTTTTCGTAACAACAGGTTGTGCCCAAGCAACAAACAGGGATCTGTTCCAAGTGTGTTTGTGAAGACACTCCTCTCCCTGAAACATCATTAAAAATGATCGCCAGCAATCTCAATAGACTTGGCATGGAGAGAGTCATCTGCATCCAGAGAAGACTATGAGGACTGAATGTGGATCACAACATAGTATTTTTACCTGTTTTATTGTTATTTGCTTGTTTGATTTTTCTTTCTCATTTTCCCCCTTTTTTGATCTGATTTTTCTTGTGCAACATGATAAATGTGGAAATATGTATGAAAGAATTGCACATGTTTAACATATATTGGGATTGGGGCAGCTAGGTGCTGTGGATAGAGTACCAGCCCTGAAGTCAGGAGGACCTGAGTTCAAATCTCAGACACTTAATATTTTCTAGCTATGTGACCTCAGCACATTAACCCCAATTGCCTCAGCAAAAAAACCAAACAAACAAAAAAAAAACAAAAAAACAAAAAAACAAAAAAACAAAACCAAAACCAAAAACATATATTGGGATTACTTGCTGTCTAGAGGAAGGAGAAAAAAATTGGAACACAAGGTTTTAAAAGAGTGAATACTGAAAATTATCCTTGCATGTATTTTGAAAAATAGAAAGCTATTTTTTTTTTTTTTAAGTGTTGGCCAGGTTTCTAGGCTAGCACCAGAAGATGAGGATGTGATCATGATAACAGCTAACCTTCACCTGCATTTGAAGGTTGGCAAAATCTTTGTGCACGTCAAGTACAAGACTGTACTTATACCAGGAGTAACAATTCACATTCACAAGTGTTCTCAAAGCACTATCCTCACAACCACCTTGTGAGCTAAGTGGGACCGAATGAGCCCCACTTTCCAGACCAAGAATCTGAATTTCCAACAAATGACTTTCCCCCCACAAGTCCCAAAGGCTCATGGCTTTAGGAAAAGGGGATGGGCTGGGGCAGAGAAATCAAGACATGATTTTTAGGATCCTACTTCACAGGGTTGTTGTGAGCTTTAAATGAAATAATCCAGGAGAATCACTTTGCAAACTTCCAAATGCTTTCTGTCAGTTATCTTTACTCCTATTATAGTTGTGATTAGAATACTACAGTGAAAATCATCCCACAATCTACTATATCATCAGTATTCAACTGACTCAGCTTTCAAAAAGCCTAAAAAGTAGTGGAATATGTAGGACTAGCCCTATCTCTAACCTCCTGCCCCAGCAGGTAGGTGACAGTCTCCAAAATGAGAAGTGCCACCAATCTGGGAACACTCAAGAGAATCTAAAGGGCTCCCAAAGGTAATCAGAGGTGGCCCAGCCCTCCCAGGCAAATGGCCCATCCCACCCTGAGGAGCACTCCTTTTAGGAAGCTGCTCCTGGCCTCGTACCTCAATTCAAATGTGCTTCTGTGACTTCCATCCACTGTTCCTAATTTCTATTCTCTGGGATCAAACAACAAATCAAATCAAATCCATTTTAAAAATAAAATTTCTTTTTGGTCCTTCCTGAAACTGACCCTCACAATCAGCAATTATCTAGTAGATAAGTTGGTTGTGCAGACTGCTGTGCCATCCGTCCCTGATCACCAGTAACATGAAATTTAGCTAAGCAGAACGAAGCAAGACATTAGCCACGTGTGATAAACAGAGACCTTAATCTGTGGCTCGTGTCCACCCATCTCTCTGCAGTCTGACAATGTCTCTCATGTCCTCCTGAGATCCCCAGTTTCTTCCATCAGTCCTCCTATGGTGTGATTTCCCAAAGCCCTTTCTCATCTGGTCTCTCTTCAGGGTGATTAGGAGGTCTCTGAGTATTCTTTTGCTCGCTATATATCTTCATTTATGCTCCTTCCTTCACTTGATCTCAACTGTGGTTTCCTACTGATAGCCACTGTCTTCCAAGGCCTACTCTGGGTCTCCAGCAGGTAAAGGGCCAGCTGTGGTCTCCCCCAGTATTTCCAGCACAAGTTCTCTCTCCCACAGACCAGCCAGGAAACACTGAAACCAACTTTGGGACAGCAAGGAGCCCCAAGAAGGGCTATGATGCTGTGTTCCTGTGGCTCGCTTTCCAAAGCTGTCCTCGCACCATCTCTGGATGCTCGGCTGGGGACGCATCTGTCTGCCTCAGACATGGCTGGGGAGGCCCCTCCCTGCTCCAGCATTAGAACTGGCACTTGGCTGGCCTAGTTCTAAGGTTCTAGCATCAGCCCTGCCACCAAAAGAAGCCATGACAAAAGGACTTGGGTGGATGTAACTTGGAGAAAATTGCAGGTACTAAGAAGAGCAGAGCTCAAGAACGGGACGGAGAAGCAGAGAGGAGCATCCTGGCTTTGCTTTTTCACCTTCTCCACGGATTCTACCTTTTCCTTAGGAAATGTGGCGAGATGAGTGGGAGAACTTTCCAGATTTTCCCAATTTTAGCTTCCTAAACGTCTAAGTTCAGGCTGGAGCTAAGGTCAGGGTAGGAATCCTTAGGAAGCCTGAGAGCTACAAGGAGAAAGGCTCTCGTGACATTGGAGGGGGGTTCAAGGTGATCTCAAGAACAATCCAAGTTACGGGGCACTCATCACCTCATCGAAGACTCTTTAGATGATCAGATCCTCTTTCCATTCCTCCTATCTTGGGTTTAAAAAACAATTCTCTCTGATACTACATGCATTATAGTTCCAGGTTAACCTATTTTATATTTTTAGTAATTTAAGTGTCAGAAATCTGGATCATTATTTAGCAAAAACTCTCAAGTGTGGCTGTAACTACATGGAGAGATACAGTGTCCACAAATAATTAGGGGCTGAATTGTTGGAAGCCTCACCTTACCTTTCATACTAAGGATCTTTTTAATGTTATTTATGCTAGGTCTTTTTCTATATATTAACAAGAGAAAAAAGAAATGCAAAGCAAGAAAAAAGGCAATTTAGAGGGTAATCAAATTCCTCTGGGTTTCGGTTAAATGTTATACAATATACTGAGAAAGTTAAATAAGCAGGATAAAAAAATATTTACCTGGGCTTGAAGACTCAACAGAAGGCTAAGGGAAAAAAAGGGAAAAAAATTAGCATTTTTCTATATATATATGTGTGTATATAATATATGAAAATATGTATGTGCATATATATATATTTTTTTACAAATACAAATACTCTAGGATGTTTTTTCAGTAATAAAATTACAAGACGTTATATGAGCATTACATTTCTTTCCAAAGCACTGAATAGGTTAAGAAACACTAAAACCTCTTATGTAATTGTATCCTAGCTACTATATTTAGCCAGCAGAGGGAAAATGCACCATTTTGAGGAATTTTTAAAAATTCCTGAGTCTAGAAACTAAGACAAAAAATGTAATATTATTTCACATTATTCAAAAAGCAAAAACTGATTCCTCAAATGATATAGGTACGATATAAGATATTAAAATCTAAAACCATAATGCTACCTATGAATTTTTTGGGGAAAGGGGATTTCTGGCTCTTCAACTGGGGGGGAAATACTCAGTGTGAAATATTTTATCTTAAACAACTGTTAACTGGTAGAAAATCTGGAGAAAAATAAGAAGTTGGTCATGAAATAAATAAGTAACTACATTTCCCATTAGGTTTATTAACCTTGGTTACTATGCCCATTAAGTGAATTAGAATCTAAATTTACATCCTACTTACTAGCATACTTTTAACAATGCAATATATATATATGTAATATTTATATAGAAAGCTGAACAGCAACACATAGAGTAATAAATGGCAAATTAATTGGTCCCAATCTTTCTACCCATGTTTTAATCTATAATTGAGGTTAAAATAAAATCTCTTTCAGCAGGTGACTATTTGTGATGATTACATTTGTTGCTTTGCATTTATTATCAGCTTTTGTTTAGGAAAAACAAATACAAAATGCTAATAATGGAACCATCACCTTCAATTTGTACTCTCCCGGTATGCGTTTTGTATCAATTTTTACAAGAAAAGCCCAGTTTCAAGCTAAAAGCTGTGTTTTTCACAAGAATTTGGCCAAGAGAAGGATGAAGGAGGATGGTGGATTTCAATCTGGAAGATGTATCCCCCAGTCCATTTTACAGTAGAGGAAACAAGAAACACCCCCCAGGGTGCATGGGGATGGTAGAAAACCAATTATAGAAACAACAATTTCAGAAGAGGCGCCACATGGGTGACTGGCACCCGCCAAATCAGCGCTTGTTTCGTGCATTCAGACCGTGCTGGCCTGTCACCTCTCTCTGGTCTCAGGCCTGTCACCTACCAAAACAAGATAATTATGGGGTTTTCCTCTTTTTAGTCACTTTCCAAGCAGCTCAAACTCTGTTAATAAGAACACTGGGGTTTTGGATAAAGTCACAACTTGGAAAAACCCTGAGCTTCTGGAATAATGGGTGTCAGCCCCCTTCCGCCCCGCCGTCTTCCCAATTTTCCTGCAAGAGTCCTTTAGTAGGAGAGGGAAGCCTCCCAACCTCCAGGAGTAGCTGGGCCCAAATGTTACACCCGGAACATGGCGCAGGTCTCAGATGACAGGTGGGGAACTGGCTCTGGCTCTGCTCCAATATACAGGTGTAAATAACCAAGAAGTTCTAGGCTGTTTGTAAATTCGTTGGGGGGTGGATGGGGCCTCCCTGAGACTCGGCCGTCTTATCTGAGAGCCGGGACTCCCTCTCGGGTGGCTGTCTTCCAGGGCTGGAGTCGGCTGGGAGTGAGATAACGGCAGCAAGAAGCCGTTGTAGCGAGTGCTCCATCAGCCCGGCATGGCCAGCTCTGTCGGGAGCTAACAGAGCAGAGGGGACCCCACGTCCTCTTTGCTCGGAAGCTCCGGTTTGCTGGAGGGGAGCCCGGGGAGGAGGGCAGGGAAAGGAAGCTTGGGCTATCTGGATGCCAGCCTCTCTGGCTTTCAGTCTCCCACTCTGTGAAAGGAGGGCACTACAAGAGATGGCCTCGGAGCTCCCTCTTGCCTCCTGGGCCTGATTTCAGAGCAGATCAGCCCCCCTCCTCCCGGGTTCTCCTTCAGCTCCAGCGTGGGGGGGTTCTAGCACATCTTTGTTTCTAGCAACTTTTTTGCTTGGAATTTCTCATTATGTGTTCTAAGTCCTCAGGAGAACAATCTGCAAAATCATTTGAGTTCTGAAAAACACACATGCTTGCTACCCCTACTCCCTGGGCAGTCGGAGATCTCCCCCACGTCAGCCCCCTCTTCCCGTGGTTCACTTCACGGCCCACTCATGTTCCTTCATCCTGGCTGTCTCCTTAAAAAAGGGCAGCAGTGTTTTCTAACTTTTCTTTCTTATATTTAATTTCGGGCCTAGCACGTCATAGGATGAAGCCACTGTATGGGCTGGACCAGCAAGCCTCCTTCCCCCGGCCGTCCCGAGGTGCAGCCGAGAGTCGGGCCCAACGGACCAGGCTTTCCTCACGTTCCTTTGTGGGTCACGTGAGCCGTGGAGAACCTGGATCAGTGTAATGAGCTGCCTTAGAGCAGTGACCCATTTAATACACTGCCATAAAACTAAATAAAATTTAATTGTCAGGTGGGTGAATCAATAGATTTGTGACTACTACCTAGTACTTAATTTAAACCACCAGGTTTATCAAATTCAACTTGAATGGTATCCTGATTAGTTGAAAATCAGAGCTTAAGCTCTTAACTTCCCAAAGGTAACGCTTTCCACAGAAAACAAAAACAAATCCTCACATCAGACAGAATTGGGATGAATATCCTAATAACCTTGAGACAAATTCCACAAGGTTTCTTTTTTTTCCTCTTATGTTTAAGATGTGATGTCCAATGGCAGCCCACAGCATTTCCGAAGATTAATGACCCCCCAGTGGGTACCGAGGCCCGTCTCCACTCCCAATGCAAACCGAGGCTTCCCACGGACATTTACGATCAGAAAGGAAAGATTCCATCGACACGCTTACGTCATTACACGTGAATTCTGTGGTAAAGCATTTCCCTCTCTTAGCTGAAGAACAGGACCAGAAGAAAGGGCAATTGTTGAGGGGTTAAAAGCCTTCCCCTTAACAAGCAGACCCGGGTTCTAGTCTCATCTGTGTCACTGAGCATGGCCTTTGTCCTTTAGGCAGAGAACACAGGATTCCATGTATAATCGGTATCCTGTTGCTTGCCTTCCCGATGGGTAGAGAGGGGGAGGGAAACAATTTGGAAGTCGAAATTGAAAAAAAATCAATGGCAAATTTTTATAAGTAATTGGGAAATACTTAATGAAACTATCGCCATACGTGCAGAAAAGATGCCTGTCTGCACTGAGAGGGAGCTGGCGAATGGGAGCGGGAGGCAGGGATGACCCTATTTCTGTGATGCAGCCCAGGCTTTGGATTTCTGAAGGCCATTAGATAGTCCCAAGGATGTTCCCTTAGTGACCCGTGGCCCTGGAGCCCACAGCTCCTCCTGGCGTGGCAGGGCCACCGGAGCCATCCCTGGGCCCAAAGTCCTCCCAGATCTCAGCCTTTTCAAATGCCTTGGGGGGAAATCTTTCCAATGACACAAAGGCATAACTATCATTAAATTAATAAATTCACTAACGTATATTGCTTTTGTGAATGATAAATGCAAAATGAGAATAAAAGCCCAAATCAGTGGCCCGGACTGTCTCTCAAACCCCATCTCGCCCCCATCCCCATTCTGTCGGCCAAGCTCAAAACCTTGGAATCAACCTGGACTGCTCTCACTCCCAACCCTTAAACAGCTGGGATCTCAGGGGCTGCTGGTTGGTGCAGTGGATAAGAACACCAGCCCCAAAGTCAGGAGGACCCAAGTTCAAATCTGGCCTCAGACACTTAATGCTTCCTAGCTGTGTGACCCTGGGCAAGTCACTTAACCCCAATTGCCTCAGCAAAAACAAAACCCCAAACCAGTTGGGATCTCCCTCAGTTTCAGCCCCAGTGGCCTAAGGGGAACTCTCACAAGAGCTCTAAATGCAGTAGTGGCTCCAACCATTCCACCGCACAGGAACTCCCCATGGAGGCAATTCTAAGGGCGGTAAAGTCCAGCTCACGAGCCCGCCATCTCTTCCACTGCCAACCTGCGGGGCCCTGGCGGGCTACAGCACTCCAGGACTTTATCATTTCTTGCCCGGCTTACCACAGCCACCCCCTAAGGAGGCTCCCAGCCTCAGGTCTCTCCAATCTACTCCTCACACCAAAGTCTCCAAGGGACTCCCTCCCTGTCCCCATAAGTCAGCCCTTCCTTTGCACTTCCAGAAATGCAGGGCTATACAAGGTGAAGAGAGATAAGGCTCTGAACTGGCCAGGGGAGGGTCCCTGTGAGGCATTCCGGCCTTAGAAAGCACAAAGTCACCTTTCTTCAGGAAATTTTTTTGGGGGGAGGTGTTGATGGGGGCTGTTAGATAATCTGGCTCAAGCTGAAGCAGCTGCAGGTTTAGCACTTCTGATCTGGGCCCCTAGCAGCCCACCCCGGGATTTTCTCGCATTCAGTCACTAGGCCTCTCACCAAGGTCCTCCTCCCCAGCAGGGAGCCAAGGCTTTTTCCTTCAAGCTCCAGGGCCTCCCTGAACTTTCCAGGGCTGGGTCCAAAAGCAAGCCCGACTCCAGAGAATTTCGGACAGCCTTGCTCTCCAAGTCCTTCCCGTTCACTCAGTGTCCAGCCCTTCGAGGAGGGCCCATTTTTTGGTTCCGGAGCCCCTGCAGGTGGCCAGGCCCCAGTCCAGACCCACGTCGAACTCCCGCAGGCTGGAAAGCCCAAGCCCACAGCTCCAGCACCCCGATACTGTTGCCTCTTCTTTGTTACAATTACTGAATTACCCAATTTACTTCTATGGAGGAACTCAAGTGAAGGAGATTTTAAATGATCTCATTTGCACTGACTTTACAACTAAAAGAAAATAGATTTGTGATAGGAAATATTGCTCCCCGATAAAGTAAGGCACCATTACTTTCTAGGGGAAGCTGAAATATTCATCTTAACTTTTTTTTTGGCATCACAGAGCTCTTTGGCAATGGAAGTCTCCCTCATTCTCAGAATATTTTAAAATAACTAAATCCAACTTTATAAACAAAATAAGATTATAATGGAAATCACTTATCTATAAAGTTATCCGAATGTTAAGGTTCTAGATCCCAATTTAAGAACTGCTTTCTCCCTCAAAGTTCCCCCCTCTCCCATTATCAAACAGATGCACGATGTTGTTTAAGATTCATTGTTCCCGCACCCTTTGTTCTAAGCTCCCCCCGGGCCAGGATCTCGACTTCTTTCCCCCCCCCCCCCCCCCCCCCCAGCCCAGAGCAGTTCGGCCCGGGATTCCTCCAGCCCGGGATCTCCAGGCCGAGGCAAGGACCCGATGCTCCTCCGAATGCCCGCTGCGGGGCTGTAAGGGGTTTTGGGCGCCCCCTTTCTGGGCTTCCCCGCGCAGTCAAGTTCTGCTAACGCCGTCAACAGGAGCATCCCCCGGCCTCGGCAGGAGCCTTACGTAAGGACCGGGGCCATGGGGCAACCGGCTCTCCCGCCTGCCTTCCTCCCTGGGGGGCACCCCGGACCACTTCGCTGACCGAGCCCCCGAGGGGGTCTCCCAACCCTCCCGGGGGACGCCCACCGGGCCAGCCTTCAATCTCCGACGTCAGAGCTTTTCCCGCTGAATCCCTTAATCCATATCGGGAACCCCCTGCTCCCCGGCTTCAAGTTTGCTCTTGCTCCGACGGACGAATTCGAAAGGAGCCGCTCCAGGAGGGTCTCGGACCCCCAAGGGAAGGGTCCGGGTCCAAGGGATGGCCCCGACGGAAGCCTGGGGACTGCTGACCCAGGCCGCGGGAAGAGCAGGGGGTCCTCAAGCACCCCCCCTCCCGCTTCCGCCCCCACCCCCTCAGTCCCAGGGGCAACTTTGCCCGGCGGCCCGAGGGGCCTCCCCCGCCCGGCCCCGCCGCCGTCCGTCCGTCCCAACTAAGTTCCGGGGGCGGCCGGAGCGGGGCAACAGGTGGGCGGCAGCGGGGCCGGGTCGGTCTCTTTCCCTCCCTCCCTCCTCCGGCCCGGGCCCAGCCTCGGCGCGGGGCGCTCCGGGCGGGCGGGCCGGGCCGGGCCGGGCGGGGGCGCCCGCTCCCTTACCTCCGCCATGTTGGCCGCACTGACGGGTCACATCTCCGCGGTGGCGGCGGGGCGGGGGCGGCGCGGGGGGGCTCCGGCCGGAACCCGGATGTGAGCCGGCCCAAGCCAGGAGGCGGCTCGCGCTGCGGACGCGGACGCCGCCGCCGCCGCCGCCGCTGCTGCCACTGCCGCCGCTGCTGCCGCCGCCGCCGCCGCCGCCCGGGCTGCCCAGGCTGCTGCCGCGGCCCCGCCGAGCGCGCGCGCGCACGAGCCCCCCCACCACGGAGCGCGCGCACGAGTCCCTCAGCCTCCCTCCCCCCACCTCGGCCCCCGCGTGCGCGTACGAGCCTCTCCCCCCGCCGCCGCGGGATGCGCGCGCGAGCAAGCCGGGAGGGGGGGGAGAGAAAAGGGGAGGCAGACGGCGGGAGCGCGCGGGGCCAGGGCGGCCCTTGCCCCGACGGGTGGACGGGTGGCCAGGATCAGCACGCAGGGAACTCTGCGCCCGTCCGAGCTAGACATCCTGACGGGCGGGGGAAGGGACAGCGTAAATTCGTGCGCAGTTAATTGGGGCGCCAACGGGGTTTCCCCGCTTTGGCCACCCGTCACTGCGGCGGTCCGAGCCCAGTGGAGCGCGGGTGCAGACACAAGAGAGACTAGGGGCCGGGGGCGAAGAGACGGGAGGAGGGAGACACGGGGGGCAGAGACGAGACGGGGAGAGAGGGTGAAACACCGGAGGGGGAGACAAGATGGGGGGGGAGGAGAAGAGACAGGCGGGGGAACAGGACGGGGGGGGGGGACGGGAGGAAGATGAGAAGTGGGGAACAGAGCGGGATACACAGGGAGTGACAGGGGAGAGGAGGAGAGAAGGCGGCACAGGGGCTAGGACCCGGATCCCCATGTCTCCGCTCCCGGACTCTGGGCAGATTCTTGGGAATCCTGGTGTCCGAGTACGCCCCGAGGCGGGTATTCCTTGGTCCCCAATTCTCCCCCCCCTCCCCCTTTATCACCAGGCATTTTGAATTCAGTTTCTGGATGGTCTCCGTCTGCAAGCATAATAAAATGTCACACACACTCCCCCACCGCTGGTCCTGCAGAGACCTCCCCGAGGACTGATAGGGGTATCATGGGGGAGGCTCCCCATTAAGCTAGGGACTCGCCATTTGCCTCATTGAATTTTAAATGTATTTTGCTCGAACGAAAGGAACAGATGACAAGGGCCATCTTTGGAAAAGAGCCCCCACTCTTCCCCCAGAGAAGCGACCCGCAATGGGCTTTGCTGGAGCATCGATGAAAAGTGGGGCGCTGTCTCTGGAAGACAGAACGCAGGATCTCTATCAAATGACAGCGCTGGCGACCATTCCTCACAAGAATGTCAGATAAGAACAAAATGGAGGACAGGAAGGGCTTTTAACCAGCAGATCAGCGTTAACATTCAGCCCACGTCCAAGGGACTGCCCGAGTCAAGACTTGCCAGTATTCTAATGCACGTGAAAACTATAAATATTAGGAAGAGTCGATTGGAAGCTCTGCTTTTCAGATTTATTCAAATGATATTTAAGCTGGCTTTGGTCAAATGGACAAAAGAAAAAGGGGAAAAAAAGTTTGGGGGCTGAAATGCCATAAGTGGAATCACTTCACAGAATTCAGTTCGAACATTTAGTACAGATTTGGAAACTTCCTTACAAAGTCCTTTCCACACCCTTTTCCACACTTGAGAATATTTTATATGGAATATGACACATATTAGCAATATGATGTATGTTTTAGCACTAATCATCGTCACCGTTAAAACTTGGGACAAAAAGCCCCGCAGCTACCAAGCCGTTTGCTAGCAACGACTTCCGTTAAAAACAGGCAGACCGAAGAGATGATGTCAAAATGACACCTTGGCCCAAATTAAATGGCAAACTTAAAAACTCAACCCCAAAGAAACCAACGCATTTCAGCAAACCGTGTTCACTACTGCTGTTAAACGACTCTTCCAATTGCAAAAAAGAAAACCGGGAGCTGTTAAGATGCACAGCAGCTACCCAAGTCATAACACTCTACATAGGCCAGTTGGGGTAAATTCTCTCATCTGCTTTGCAACAGGAGTGACTTCCCCATGCACCGAGGAAAGAGATTACTGTCGAAATGCAGGGGAGATGGGCGCTTCTTTGGGGCAAATGATTGCTCACAATTCCGCTTTAGTGTGTGCACCTCCCCGGCTGCAACGTTTCTGAAAAGCCCGACTCTCCTTTTGGGCTCGTTGGGCACATCCCTCCAAAAGGAACGAGCTTTAAATAGTGTCACCTCTAGACACCCCTTTTGTAACGGCAAGTCTCCAAGGGCTTTAAAAATTGGGCGACGTGGATGCGGGACGGGTGTCCGAGGGGCACAAGGCCGACCCCCAGAAAACCACACAGGGGCATCGCCTAAGTCGTATTTTTTGCCCATTCCGCCCCGCTTGCCCAGGGCTGCTCTTACTCTCCTCCCGGTCGCCCTCTAGCGCCCAGGCCCAGGAGGCGGATTCCGGATCCCCAGACTCGAGGGCCCGGGAACATCAGCCCCGGGACGCCGGCCCGGCCTCAGAAGCCCGGGAAAGGCCGCGCTACCGACTTCTCCGGGCAGAATTTTAAAAATAGTCCAGTCTCCCCCCCCTCCCCCGCGGCCACGCCCAAGGGGCCACCGATGACCGGCTCTGGCCGCAGGCGGGACCCCCGAGCCCACAACCCGGCTTGGCTCCCGGGGATGTGAGCCCGCTGGGTCCCCGGCACTCTCTCGGGACTCCGCAGACCGAACTGCGCTTTCTCGGACCCGCAGCCCTCTCGCGGGGCAGTCCACGCTCAGCCACGACACGCTAGGCTATGCACAACAAATAAAGCCCCCGCCCGTGACCCCCCGGGTCCCGGGGCGCCCCCCCCTCCCGGGGCGGCCCAGGGTGCCCCAGCCTACCAGCATCACTTCCGGCTTGTCGGGGTTGAGCCTCAGCCAGTTGGTTCTTAACCACGCCCGAAATTCCGCCAGGCACTGGGAGAAGCGGGCCACCACACCATCTGCGCCGAGACAAGACAGGGGCTCAGGGGGGTGGCGGCCGGGCGGCCCCCCGCGGAGACCCGGGCCCCGCCCCCCGCGGGGACCCGGGCCCCGCCCCCAGCCCCGCTACTCACGGGCCGGCCTCTGCCGCGGGGCCGCTGCTCCCGGGCCGCTCCCCTCCCCCACGCACTGCTCCCTCTCTTCCTTCCTCTTCCCCCCACCAGACCCTTACTCCTGCAGCCCCGCAAGCTTCCGGCCTGCCTGCCCACCCCCCCCCCCCCCCGCTCCCCGAGCTCGGCTTCGCCAGATGAACCGCTCCCCTCCCCTCCCCCCTCCTCACCCCAGGGCGTCCCCCCACCCCAGTCGCGCTCCTCGCGCCAGGAAGGGGGCGGGGCCTAGTCGCGCGGCGCCGATGTGGGCAGGGCGGGGGCGCGGACTGCGCGGCGCCGCCGACAGGCGGGGCGGGGGCGCGCAGCCCCACCCGAACGGGCTCGAGGCTCTGGAGGCCAAAGACAACCCGAGCCGCGCGCGCAGCCGTGGGAGGGCGGGGAGGCGGGGGAGGCAACGCGAGCTCGCGCGCCGCAGTCGCGGCCTGGACGTCGGTGACAGCTCAGCGGCGTGCCCGCGGGGAAGGGGGGGAGTGAGGAAAAGCCCGGACAGAGTCGGGAGCGCGCATGCGCGTTCGCCCAGCCGTCACTCGGCCGCCCAGGAGCCGGGCCGGGCGGGGCCCCTGGGGCGGGCGGGGGCACGGCCCCGCTTCGTCCTCGCACCCCGGAAGCGGGGAGGGGGCTGGGGTCCCGGGGCGGCCGGGGGAGAGGGGCAGGGGGAGGGTCCCGGGACGCCGCACTTACAGCCGCCGCCGCCGCCTGAAGGAGCCCCATCCATCCGCCTGCAGCCCCGGACGCTCGCCGCCTGGGAGGGGCCTGGCGCCCGGGCCGCCCGCCTCCCGCCCGCCTGGCCCGGAGCTTCCTCCGCCTCCGCCAACCGCGGGCCCTGCCCTCCGCCTGCGCCCTCCTCCCGGCGCGGCGCCGCTGCCGCAGCCAACCGCGCGGCCGCTGGTTGGGCCCGAGCGAGCGGCGGGCGGGAGGCGGGCGGGCGTCGGCGTCGCCATGGCGCCGGGGCCAACAGAGCGCCCGCGCCCGAGCCCCCGCAGTCCTCGGAGCCACCGCCGCCGCAGGCCGAGTCCCCCGACCCCCCGCCGCCGCCATGCCCAAGCCGCCCAACGCCCTGCAGTAAGTCTGGGCCCCGCGGGCCGGCCGCCGCCCTCCCCTCCCCCGAGCCCCGTCGATCCCGTGCTTGCATTCCACCGGGAGGCCTCCCCCGGGCCCGGGCCCCGGCCCCGATCGCCTCCGCAAGAAGGGGTGGAGGCGACGCCCGGCGCTGTGCCAGGCGCCGGGGAGGCCGAGGACGGCGGAAGACACCCACAAAACGAGCGCGATCCTCCCAATCCATGGGGAAGGACGGAGACCAAACAACCGGGGTCGATGGTGGGAACTAAGAGAGGAAACAAAGCCCTGGGTCGGAAAGCAGGACCTGGGTTCTAATCCTCCCCTTTCTTTCTCTGAGCCTCGTTTTCCTCATCTGTGAAGTGAAGCACTCAATCCAGGAGCATTTGCTGAGTGTTTAAGACAAGTGGATCCTGCACCAGAGCCCTTCGGGCCTCACAGCCAAAGGCCCAGCCTTCGAGAGGCAGTGTGGGAGAACGGCAGATTGGTAGCTAGAAGGAGCATCGGGGCTAATGAGACCGAGCGTTTCACTTGACAGATGAGGAAACAGGCCCAGGTGCCGAGGCCTCCTTGAACAGAAGGCCGTGGACTTAGGTTTGCAATCTCGCGCCCCCCTTCTCATCTTGAGGATGAAGAAACTGAGGCACGCTGAACCTTGCCTAGCAACATTTGAACCCATTCCCCGGGTTTCCCTGCCTCCAAGACCAATCCATCTCCTTATATAGGCTTTAGTTTCTCTCATCTATAATTGTGTTGGATGTGAAGAACAATAAGTTTCCTTTTTGGAGAAAGAAGTGGCAAACTAGTGAAGGATGTTGGCCAAGAAAATCCCAGATGGGGTCCTGAAAGGCCAAAACTACAGAAAGGAGGAAAGGCTCTTTTGGAGATATGGTCCTCCACTTACTAATGGGGCCTTGGGCACAAGCCCCTCGGCTCTCAGCTTCAGCATCCTCTTCTATAAATTAAGGCAGTTTAAACTACATGATACTCAAAGGGACAAACAAACAAACAAACAAAACTGTCAGCCAGAATTTTGTTCAGAATGCTCTTGCTGCCCTTTAATGCCTCTTGTTAGTGCCCCACTGGGATGCCATTCACCAGCACTCTGTCAACAAGACCCTGGCTGCAAATTACCATCGATGCAAAGGCAAAAAGAAAACTATACATTTCCCTCTGAGAAGCGGGTAGGGAGGAGGGAGATACAGCACGTATCTGGTAGAAAGTGTTCTGTGCAAAGGACACCCTCCTGTGTAAAGGAGGGCTGAGTCTGGGGGAAAGCTGAAAGCAGAGATCCTTTTTGGACAGGTGAAAATGAAATGTGCCAGGAGGTCTCCCAGGAGGAGATTTGGATGTGTGTGACAGAGAGAACAGTGCTTGATTTATGAATTTAGGGACTTGGAAGATTCTGGGGAACAAGTTTGCAGGGAGAGTGGAGAGGAGCTGCAACCTGGGTCCCCAGTCAGCAGAGAAAGCTGAGAAAAAGGTCCGGGCAGTTGGACTGGTGGGTGTCCTTGGTGCTCAGAAACTGGGACAAAGTGCTGCCGGGAAAATGGCAAGGGGAGAGACTGGGGACTGGGCAGGGAGGGTGGGGCTGGGGTGGAGGACTAAGAAAGGAGTCTCAGACTTGCCTGATAGAGCTAGGTTGAGGCTTTAAAGGAACAAAGGGGCTCGGCGGTGGAATGGCTGGGGAGTGGGGTACCCTGGGAAACTGAGCTGTAATCTGTGCCCCATGGTGAGACCGTGGCCCGGTACTAAAGCTTGAGGGGCCCTTTGGAGTCCCAGTGTTTGTTTGGTTTGGGTTTTAGGAAGAAAACTTGCTTTTGTTTGTAGTTTGTGGGAGGTATGTGGGAGGATGCAGGGCGATAAGGAGGTGGGATAAGTGGGAATAGGAGAGAAGGCGGGGGCCTTGGGTCCTGGAGAAAGGGGAGGCATGGCCCCAGAAGAAGAAGGAAAAGACCTCATCCTCACCTGTGACTGGGTCTGAACAAGAGGGGCTAAGAGTTTGGGAAAGGCCCAACCTTAGACGGTTGAGCTGGGTCTTTGAGGACAGAGTAGAATTTCAGGAGGCGGGTTAATGGGTCTCTAGGTTAAAACCAGGAGCTTTCTTTCCCACATGGAAGTAGAACAGTAGCAGGGAGCATTTATTAATCAAACACCTACTGCTGGCTAGTTGCTGAAGGTGGAAGAAAAAGGAGCTGGGAAGGGGCTTCCATTTTTCTGGGCAGGAATAGGAGCCAGACAGCCACAGAGAGGGATTCCCTCAGGGATCACGAGAAGCTGCAGTGGGAGGTCAGACCCAGCTTCATCTAGGCCGGGGTACTTAAGAGCTTTGAAGGAAGCGGGGGATTCTAGGAGCTCCAGGTAGGGAGGCAGGAAGGCTGTGAAAGGCTGTGAAAGGCATAAATTATGCTGAGGAAGATAGACCACTTGGTCTGTAATCCACTGAGCTGGTGGAATGGAGCCCGGGGAGAAGAGGCAATTTGAATGACAAATAGAGGAATTTGTTTGATGCCCTAATGGCAGAAGGGAGCCACGGGCTTCTAGGGGCCGAATGAATTTAGTTAGACCAGTTAGAACATTTAAAGCCCTTCTCATCCCTATCTTTCCAGGTTAATTACAAATTACTGCCCTTTGAGCCCTATATATCCCCCAGCTTTTCTCTCCTCAGTCTTTGTCCAGTCCTGTGCCTGGACTGTTCCCCCTTCCGGGGCCTCTTCCCTGGGCGTGGTGTCCCCATTCTCTCCTCCCGGGGCGTCCTCATTCTCACCTCCCACAGTTAAGGCTTTCCCTTTAAGTTTACTTTCCATTTGTATGCCTTGTGTATGCATAATTTTGTGGTGTCCTTCCTTAGAATGGGAGCTCCTTAAAGCTGAAACTCTGCCTTTGCCTTTTTTGTGTCCCACGTGGTTAATTAACACTGTGGATTAGAGGGCTAGGCCTGCAACAGGAAGTCTCATCTTTTGAATTTAAATCTGGCCTCAGACCCTTTGAAGCTGTGTGTCCCTGGCCAAGTCACTTCACTCTATTTGACTCAGTTTCCTCACCTGGAGAAGGAGATGGCCAAGCCACTCCAGTGTCCTTGCCAAGAAAACCCAGTGGCGGACTGATCTACCCTCCTGAAACAACCCAACCACGAGAAAAGAACAGAATAAAGGTTTTTCTGATTAAAACTGGCAGCCCAAGCCTCCTTCCTGGCTCAGTGGCTGTTTAACTTTCGGCTCTCTTTCTGCCCTGGCTCACCACAGTAGCACGTGCACTGCCCACTGCCTTTTTCTTTGTCATTCCCTGCTCAGAAACATTCTGAGAGGAGCTGCTACCGTTTGCCAAAGAATCTTGCGCGTGTCTCTGGTTTGCCACAGCGTGGGGGGAGTCCCCGGGCAGCTTCAGCCTCCCTCCGGACATCTCAGGACGGCCGTACCCCCCTTGCTCTTCCCAGAGCCTCTTGTGCTCTAGATTCCCACCCTGCACCCTGTCAGTCTGCTGACATTCTGTACATCCTAAATGCGTCATGGGCCAGATGCTGCTGCCAGGAAGCCTTCCCTGCTTCCTTAGCTCTCCAAGCTGTGCTTTGGGAGTGCTCTAAAACTTGGGGCCTGTCTTAGGGAGCCTCTCCGGATCGCCTTTTGTTATGTACAGGTCTCAGTTCCTGTCCTAGATTGCAGTTCTTTGCTGGCGGCCAGGATTATGTTTTTTCTTTTGATCTTCCTGGCTTTTGGAGCAACAGATGATCAATAAATATTTTTAAATTAAAATATTTTGTAAAGGCTAAAAATAGGAAGTCAGGAGGACCTGAGTTCAAGTCTAGTTTCAGACATTTAACACTTCCTAACTATGTGTATTCCTAGGCAAGCCACTTAGCCCCAATTGCCTCAGGGAAAAAAAAAAAAAAAAAGGATGTTCCTGAGCTGTGTTACCCATAGCACTGAATTGTGGGAAGGTCGGGGATTTGTTAGTTCAGACTTGAGTTTCTTGGTCTATGGCAGAGCAACAGCTCTTCTCTAACTTGGAAAAGCTGTGTGGGACACCAAATCCCATCCTCCATTACCCAGGGGGATGAAGGGGAGAGCCATGCTGGATTGGTAATGGCTTATTAATGCGGCCTATGTTCTACCTTTCAGGCCTAAACCACTTCTAAATGTGGTGTGGCAGGCTTTGAGGAGAGGATCTGAGAGAGGTGAACTTATAATTATCCATTCAGTACAATGGATCCAGCAGAATGTGTTCTGCCTTTGTCCTTCCTCAGAGATCACTGCGCTGAAAGGGCCTGGAAGAGGTCAGACAGCAGATTAGATCCATATAAGCCCCCCCACCTCCCCACCCCTCTTACATTCCCCCAACCCACTATCCCAGCCTTCAAGGCCTTTACCTCTAGGGGCTTAGTAGAGAGACCCTGACCCTTAGAGCCCAAGACCATCTTCTCTCCCTTGCCTTAACTCATCAGTAATCAAAAACCAAAATGAAAAGAAATGGGGAGCTCTTCTCCACCCCAAGAATAGCCCCCCCCTCCATGATTCCTGGCCGCTTCTCAGATCCCAGGATGTTTGCATTCGGCACCAGGGGCAAATAGCTGCTTTTGCAAAATGCAGCGTTCATTTCTGCTCAGAGCAGGAATGATGGAGGGGGAGGTTTTCTCAAACCTGGAAGAAAATGGAGTCTTCTCCCAATGAGGAGTTTCTAGGGAAAATGTAGCTATTTTAGCCCTGAAACTTGGCCTTTTTTAAATTAAAAAAGACTCACATTTGTAGTACTCTGTAACAAAACTTTGCAGAGAAATACCTTGGCCACGTTTCTGCTGTGTTTAAGCTAAGCAAAATGCCAGTTGGCTTTTTTTTTTTTTTAATATAAATAAGATCAGGCCATTATGTTCATCAGGATTTACAAAGTAGACTCCCCCCCCCCTTCAGTGCTGTGGGGAGGGCTTCCTTCAGGAGTCATCCTCAAACCCAATCCCATGTTCGCCCTCGGCCCCACACCTGGAGCTGGGGGCCTTCCCTGGAGTGAGCTTCTGCTTCAAAATAAAATCAATTGTAAAGCACTTTAATGTTATAACATTTGAAGAGTGTGATATGCATTGCATAATATCTACCACTGGTCTGGTACCTACTATGTCTGGGCACTGTGACCCTAAGAACTTTTTAGAGATCTTTATGCTCCACAATCCTGGAAAGTTAGGGGCTCTGATTATCCCCGTTTTATAGTGGAGGAAACTGAGGCACACAGGGTTAAGTGACTTGCCTTGGAGCATACAGCCCGGAAGTGTTTGAAGCAGGGAGGCCCGAGTTCAGGATCTGGAAAGCCTACGCTCTCTGCAGTTTGCCTAGTGCCTTTCTCCGGGATTCTGACATTAGCAGGTGTGAGGAAACAAGGTCAGGCAACTAGAGAAGTTCTTTTTTATCTACTGATTATTCAAGAGCCAAAGAGATCCTGAAATGGGCAGATTTGAAAATTCATCCTGGGAGTTGTCATTTATGCATCGAGATCCCCACTGGCTGGCCCAGGCCCTTATTGCTTCTCCCTGGACTGTTATAATGACCTCCAGCATGTTCTCTGAGAGCTCCCCTGACCCTTCCAGTCCCTGTTCTATACTCCGGCCTCCAGGGTAGTAAAGTCTCTAAGGGGCTTCTTCTGAGAGATCACTTCAATGTGACCATGGACAGGTCACTTCCTCTGTGCCTCAGTTTCCCCATCTGTACGCTGAAGAGGCTGAGTTTGATGATCTGCTAAGGTCCTTTGTGCGTCTAAAGCTTAAGTCTCGCCTCTGGCACCCAACTTTGCCCATGAGCAAGTGCCTGAACCCTTGATGCTCCAGTGACTTTCCAGGACTTTTGCCAGTCCCTGTCAGCGGAGAGTGTTTACCTGCCAGCCATGAAGTAATAGGTCTGGACCAAATGCAATGCTGGAACCTCCTCCACAGGGCCTCAGAACAGCTTCCTAATTGGTCTCCCTCCAGTCTCCTCCCTTTCCAGCCTCCCTATTTGTAGAATCAGAATGCCCAGAAGTCCCCCCCTTCCGGATCCCTCACTGGCTGCCTCTTGGCTCCAGGGCACTCAGAGCCCTTCTCCTGGGGGGCTTCCAGCTGGCTTCCCCAGCTCCTTGCCCACGAGCCGCCTCTGCATCCCAGCCTGCCCAGCCTGGTTCCCTTTTGACACTGAGACACCCCAGCTCCCAGTGGCCTCTGCCTGACAGCCTCCCGTGACTGCAATTCTCCCCTTTTCTCCCCTTGTTCCTTAGATTCCCCGCCTTTCACCCAACCCGCTGCCAGTCCCTCTCCTGAGTGACCCTGTCTCTTTTCTGTGCATTTGGTACATGTTGTTCTTTCCTTTCACATGCAGTCTCCTAAAGGGCAGAAGTCATTTTTGCTTTTCCTTTTCGCCCTGTTTCCACAGTGCTTCTTACCTGCTACAGACGTAATGCTTTTCCATTGTTTGGTCTCCCTCCGAATCCCTAATTCCTTTGGGCCCCAGCCCCTGCACAGATATTCCTAATCGCCTCCACCTAGCTCCCCCCCTCCCCCATTTACTTTGTATCTTCTTTGCATGGATTTCTCTGTATCCTTGTCCTTCTTTCCCCTTTTACTCTCAGTAGAGTGTGAGCTCCGGAGAGGAGAGATTGCCTTTGGGATTCTCCGCGCCTGGCAGTGTACCTCCTAGACAGGAACTTTGCCTAAATAAAGTGCTGGTGGAATAAATGAATCAATGGACTTTCTCTTTGACTGCTGGGATTTTCTGCCTGAATAGCTTTTTATACTGGTGTGCAATGATTCCCTGCACCAGCCCACATCCCTGTACTTCCCATATCTCACCGGAATCATCTGAGTCCTGTACATTTCAGTATCCTATAGGAGGAGCCCCAGCTTACAGACCAGAACCATTCAGACCAGACCTTCAGGGCTCTTTGCAAGACCGTTTGAGAGCATAGTCTGACATTCAGGGCTTTCTGCCATGTAGAATGCCTCTGCTGCTCTGTGATGGCTCGCGAAGAAGAGACAGTGGGGACAGCCCAGCATCTTCAGGGCACCCGTTGCTCTCTCGTGGATCCTGGGTTCCGTCCCTTGGCGTGGTTTCTGATGAGTGGCGAGAAGGGCCTCAAAGGAGGCCAGCTTTTCTTCAGAACCTCTCCGGCCACCCATCTGGTGGTGTTTACAGTCTATGTGCGGTTAATCCCCTTATTGTACTCCCTTGGGCACAGTCTCATCTTGCCCTGCCTTGAAGTGTGCTGCCCCTCATCTATTAAATGGAATTACTCTGTATCAACCACAGGATTGCCTTCCTCCTTCTGGATACAGTAACTCTTAGCATAGACTAGATTAACAACTCTTTAAAACAGTCTGGTCCTAATGTTGCCAGAGTGAGCAAGTAGTCACTCACACACCCAGATCTTTTTCATAGGAACTGGCTTCTAGTCACATTTCTCCCATCCTGTATTTCAGTGATTTCTATATCAGGAACTGCTTCTTCCTTATTGATATCAACATGTCCAGAATTGGGGTTCCCATAGCTAGAGCAGGCTCTCCAATTAAAAAAATTTTTTTTATTATAGCTTTTTATTGATAAAACATACGCATGGGTAATTTTTCAACACTGACCCTTGTAAAAACTTCTGTTCCAACTTTTCCCCTCTTTCCCCCATCCCCTCCCCTAGCTGGCAGGTAGTCCAATACATGTTAAATATGTTAAAGTATATGTTAAATCCAATATATGTATATGTTTATACAGTTATCTTGCTGCATAAGAAAAATCGGATTTAGAAAGAAGGTAAAAATAATCTGGGAAGGAAAAAATGCAAGCAAACAACAGAAAGAGTGCAAATGTTATGTTGTGGTACACACTCATTTCCCAGAGTTCTTTCGCTGGGTGTAACTGGTTCTGTCCATCACCGATCAATTGGAACTGATTTGGATCCACTCATTGTTGAAGAGAGCCACATCCATCAGAATTGATCATTATATAGTATTGTTGCCGTGTATAATGATGTCCTGGTCCTACTCATTTCACTCAACATCAGGTCGTGTCTCTCCAGGCCTTTGTGAAATCCTCCTGCTGGTCATTTCTTACGGAACAATAATATTCTATAACATTCATAGACCACAGTTTATTCAGCCATTCTCCAGCTGTTGGGCAGCCACTCAGTTTCCAGTTTCTTGCCACTACAAACAGGGCCGCCACAAACATTCTTGCACATACAGGTCCCTTTCCCTTCTTTAAGATCTCTTCGGAGTATAAGCCCAGTCGTACAGGTTCTCCAATTTTTGAGGGATGAAATTTACCTAAGTCTAGTCCAATCAAATCCAGTGCAATCCAGCCAGCTTTTTATAACTGACTAAAATGTGCTGAACATGACTAGGAATACAAGAAAAAGAAAAAAAACAAAACATGAAAACTAGCTCATGTCCTCAGGGAGTATACTTTCTATGAGAGTATAGAGAAATAACATTTAAGCCTATCAGTGACCGAGGAAGGAGAGAGGTTCTTCTCCCACACAGGAAGTGGCACATGAGCCTGGCAGGAAGCAGGAATGCCTAAAGGTAAAGAAAAAGCAGGCTCCAGCCAGAGGAAATGTAAAGTTTCAAATCCAGTCCATAGCAAAGAGACCACGCTGCCTGGAATTGGAGAATGAAGGAAGGATTTACATGAAATAAAGCAAGAAATTAGGAATCTGGAGTTAGATTGTGAAGGGCTTTAAATGCCAAACAGAGGAATTTGTTACTTCTCCTAGATGATCAATAAGACTTTATATGTGTTTACTATGTTCTAGGCACTGGGATGAGAGATGGGGATGTTTAATCTCACAGTCTAGGGATTTTCTAGGATCCTCCAGTTTAATGGAAATGACATGAACCATTGGGACATTGATGTACTGTTGGTGGAATTGTGAACTGATCCAACCATTGTGGAAAGCACTCTGGAATCATGCCCAAAGAACTACACTTTGACCTTTCAGCAGCATCATGATGAGGTCTGTTCTAAAATGTTTATAGCAGCTTTCTTTGTGTTGACAACTAGAAATTGAGGGGTTGCCTTTCAATGGACAAGTTGTGGTATATGATTGTGATGGAATACTACTGGGCTATAAGAAATGATGGATTCCATTGTTTTTATAAAAGAAACATGGTAAGACTTCCACGAAATAAGAGCCAAATGAACAGAACCATGAGAAAGTTGTATATAGTAACAGCAACATTGTTTGAAAAATAGCTGTAAATGACTTGAGTTACTTTGTGTATTATAAACACTCACTGCAAAGGATCTATGAAAGAAGATGCTACTCGTCTCTATAGAACTGATAAATAAAAGTATGGAAAGTATAGTTTTACACACACATCTCTGTGTCTAATAGTAGCCTTCTATAGTGCAAAGAGATAGGGAAAGGCACAGCAGAAAACAAAAGAAAATGCATAAGGAAGCACAGAACAACAGGATGGCTTTGAAACTGATGTGTATTGCATAGCTTTTCAAAAAAGTAAATGATGTGAAATAGAGGTTCATGGTTTCAGATTGAATTTTTGTGTGTGGTATGCTGTTATGTTTTGGTCTTTTTGTATTTAGATTTGAAGTAAATAAAAATAAAAAAGCCAACATATATAGTGAGAATGTATAAAAGCAGACATAATAGGGAGCCATAAAGTTCATGAGCAGAGGAATCTCAAATTTATCATTATTATTAGCTGCTCTAGTTTAAACCTTCCCTTCTTATCCAATATCATTCTTCTGTGTCACATTTGTGATCTGTTCACAGATCGAACACTTTTTGTCCAAATGGTTCCTAATAGCCCCACAATAGTATAATTTAATTTTCCTCTCAGTTAATTCTTAAATAAGAGTTCACCATGTTTCTCTCCTGGATTCCCTCCCCTCTTTCCCTCCTCCCCCTCCCCCCCGGCCAGGTATTTTTGTTGTTTTAACATTTTTAAAAAACCGAGCCCCAAATTTTCTCTCTTCCTCCCTTATTTCTTTCCTCCCTGAATTAATAAGCAATTTGATATGTTTCACATGTATAATCATGCAAAACATTTTCATACTAGTCATGTTGTGAAAATAGACACAAAGAGAAATAAGACATGGAAAAAAGAAAGTGAAAATAGTATGTATGCTTCACTCTTCATTCAGACTCCTTCAGTTCTTTCTCTGGAGGTAGCTAGCAAATCATCATGAGTTCTTTGGAATTGTCTTAGATCACTGTATAATCTTGCTGTTACTGTGTATAATGTTCTCCTGGTTCTGCTTACTTCATTTAGCATCAGTTTATTTAAGTCTTCCCAAGTTTTTCTGAAATCATTTCCTCATCATTTCTTATAACACAATAATAGTATTCCATTATAATCACATACCGCGATTTGGTGGCCCATTTCCTAATGATAGGTCACCCATTTCCCTTTTTCATCACTACAAAAAGAGCAGCTATAAATATTTCTGTACAAATATGTACTCTCCTCCCCCCTGCCTTTTTTTTTTTTTTATTTCTTTGGGATACAGGGCTTGTGTGATATCGAAGAATAGATTTTTCTTAATATGTACTGCTATTTCACTGCTCCTTTTAGTTCTTCTATTCCTTTTGAGTTAATCATAGCCTTTCAGAGCTAAATTCTAATCAGTTCACCCTATTTTTCAAATTCTGTATTTTTATAGAGTTATAATTTGTGTCTTAGAACCAAAGATTTTCTGGATGTATGTGGTCTGTATTCAATCTCGAGAGCTTTTTAGAAATCACTCTTTGAAAAGTGAATGAACTCCCTTTCTCTCCCCTGGGCTTGGTCCTAGAATTCCTCTATGGCCTCCAGCTACCATCATTGCTGTTCCTTTTTTCCAGGGGGAGATTTTATGAAAAAGGCAGCAATCCTTCCAAGAAACCATGTCCAGTCAGTAGTCCTCCTCTTTGAGTTTCTGCACTCTGATTCTCATTGTGTCTCTCCTAACTTTTTTAAAGATCACTGATAAATCAGTCAGTATGTAGATCAATTAGTCATCTCCAATGATATCAGTGGGCCATTAAGAGCAATAACAATAATAATCACTCACATTCATTTAATGCTTTGAGTTTTACAGAGTGCTTTTCAGATGTTTAAATTGAACCTCAAGTACCTGTGAGGTAAGTACCGTCCTTATTCCCATTTTAGAGATTAGGTAGGAAACAAGATCCAAGACCGATTCCAGGATTTCTCCCATCATAGCACACTGCCCTTTTCAGCCCTCAGTTTAACCATTTCTAAAATGATAAGACTAAAGGAGATGTCTCTGGGATTCGGTCAATCTTCTTCCTTGCTGTCCTGAGGAATCAGAGAAGCACTGCTTAATTACATCTCCTTCCGCCATGTTCTTTCTTCCTTCCTGAGCACACAGGTACCTCTCCTTTTGCCATAATTATCCCACATCTCCTGACACCAAGGAACATATGTAAGATACCCAGAGGAAGAAGAGTTTTTTACATCAAGGCAACATCATAAGTTCAATAAGTCTTCCAAAGATGGCTTTTATCCTTTATTTAAAGAGCCATCTCCAGTTCCAGTAGAGGCAACTATGTTTTCCCCCAATCCTCATTAGGTGAGCTTTACCCCTGCCCAGGAGCCCATCATTTTTGTATTTTAAGTCGTTGCCCAGAAAACCAGATCCCATGCTCTGGGAACTCCCCCTTGCTTAGCCGTGACTCCCCCGATTCCCTCCCATTTTGATTCAGCACATCGCCTCTGCTCTTCCATCTTCAGCTTTTCACTCAGCACTGTTTCCTTGGGCTGTTGTTTGTCTCTGTGTGTCTCACCAGGAGTGGGTCAGGGTTGGCAGGTTTGGAAAGTTCTCTGTCATGAGCTTGACCCAGCTCTCAGGATAACAGCAGATCTTGGGCCTCAAATGATGGCCTCAGTACTCTTCCTCAAGGAACCCCCAACCATCCTTACTGTCCTTTTTCTTTTATGGGATTACCTCTTACCCTTGGGGATTTGTACCTCCCAAATTGTTCCTTGCTACACCAGGTTTGGCTTTTTCCAGAGAAGATCAGCTTCCAGAATCCTAGAATTTAAGAGTTGAAAGGGACTTCAATAAGCTGGGTACATAGACAAAAAGAATCTTTATTATAGTATATACAGCAAGTGGGATTGATTGATTTTGACTGTGTAACCCAGAAGTTAGCACAATGCATAATGTACATAACGGGCATTTAATAAATTAATTCTAGCACTAACATGATTTAATTAAATAGAGCAGTTTTGACATTCTCAAATGCTGGTTGACTGATGTACTTAAAGTCCTCCAAGGAGGGGGAACCTATCCTCTCTCCAAGCAATTCAACCCACTTCTAGACAGCTCCACTGTTAGGAACGTTTTCCTCCCGTTAAAGCACAAAGCCTGAACCCTAAATTGTCCTCTAGGGAAAGAGCCATATACCTCTTTCATAGTTCCATTCATTTAATATTCCTTCCCTTCCTTTGTCATTTTCTCCCAGACACTTTCCCCCCCAAATACTTGCTGCAAGTCTGCATCCCCGTTTTGTCTTTGTTTTCTCCTTGAAGCGCTTACTGTACTCTCTCTTTTTCTACCTACTTAATATGACCTAAATGGAAAGAAATTGGGGAATAGCATCACATGGAACATTTTCCTTTCTCATCCATCCCCTCAATTTCCAGTTTGTAGGTACCACAAAAAGAGATACTATCAATATTTTTGTATGTGAGGAGTTCTTTACCCTTTTTTAGAGTGTCAGTGGGATCTAGACCTAGCAGTGGTACTTCTGGATCAAAGGGTATGAACAGTTTAAGATTCTTTGCTCTCCAGAATGGCTGGATCAATTCACAACTCTACCAATGGTGCAGCATTGTCCCCGTTTTCCGACATCTCCCCTAGCATCCATCAGTTTCCTTTTTTGTCCCTATTGGCCAATCTGATGAGTGTGAGGTGCTCCTTCAGAGTTGTTTTAATTAGCATTTTTCTAATCATTATTTCTCCCTCCTTAAGTCTTTCTCTCTCCAGAGTTACTAAGGCTGTTTTCGTTGCCAATCCCAGTGTCTTTTTCTCAGTCCTCATTCTCTTTGACCTCTCTTGCCTTTGATACTTCTCTTTGATAATCTTTTCTCTTGTATTTTTTGGGGACCACTCTCCCCTGGTTTTCCTTCTAGTTGTATGACTGATCCTCTTCTGTCTTTTTGTTGAATCCTCTTCCAGATCACAATGCTCTAACTGCAGGTGTCCCACAGGGTTCTAACCAGGCCTCTTCTCCCTGTATATTTTACATAGTAATCTCATCAGCTCTCATGGATTTATTTAATTACCATCTCTATCAAATTTACTTTTCTTGCTCAGTCTTTCTGCTGACCTTCCATCTTGCGTCTCTGACTACCTTTCAGACATCAAGAACTGTCCAGTATGTGGCTCTCTTCAACAATGAGGTGATTCAGACCAGTTCTAATGGTCTTGTGATGAAGAAAGCCATCTGCACCCAGAGAGAGCACTGTGGGAACTATGGATCACAGCACTGTATTTGCATTCTTCTTGTTATTTGCTTGCATTTTGTTTTCTTTCTCATTTTTTTTCCCTTTTTGATCTGATTTTTCTAATGTATCATGATATTTGTGGAAATATGTATAGAAGAATTGAACATACTTAACATATATTGGATTACTTGACATCTAGGGGAGGGAGTGGGGGGAAAGGAGGGAAAAATTTAGAATACAAGATTTTGTAAGGGTGAATGTTGAACATTATCCAGGTATATGTTTTGAAAATAAAAAAGCTTTAATTAAAAAAGAGACATCTTAAATTCAATATGTCCAAAATGGAACTCATTTTCTTTCTCCTTAAACACTTCCCCTTCCTATCTTCTGTATGACTCTGTAGGGTACCACCATCTTCCCAGTCCTTCAGACTCACAAACAAGAAGTCATCCTGGACTCAAACCCACTCCATGTCCAAGAGACTGTGGCCTCTAGATTCCATCTTTCTCTTCTTTAACACTGCATGCACCCTGGGGCAGACCCTCATCCTTTCATACTCGGCCTATGACAGTTACCTGCTGCCAGATCTCTCCCCTTTCAAATCCATTCTGCACTCAGCAATTAAGGAGATTTTCTTGAAGTTCAAGGCTGATGGTCAACTCCTTACTCAGTAAACTCCAGTGGCTCCCCCAGGCACAAATACAAAAAGCTCTGCTGGCATTCAAAGCTCAGAGACCAGCTCCTTCTCAGCTAAGACTGGTGAGCTCTGTACAAATGTCACGATGCTACAGAAGCAGTAGTGAAAAGCAGAGAGCAAGATAAGGCAGCCAGTTGTCAATTCAGTAAAAAACAACTGGAAGTTTATGTTTGTATTTCAAAGTCCCTTGGCCCAGAGAAGTCCAGTTCCACTGGATCATGGCTTTGGAATATGGTCACCCAGATAGCTTCTGACTAAATCTGGGATCGTGGGATGAAATAGAACCACCCCAAGCACGGCAGTCGCCCTTCCTGGAGTGTAAGCTCCCTGAAGGCAGGAACTATCCTTTTTTGTATACCTAATGCTCTCGTGTGGAGCATCATGTGTAGTAGCAGGTGCTTGATGGGTATTGAATTGAATTCTCTTGGAAAAGAGACATTTTGACATATAGATGCTCCTGTTCTATCTGACCTTAGGGCTGGGGTTAAAGTCTGGAGAGTTTCCCAGACCTTGGTCTTCAACAAACAAACAAAGGTTTCATTATAATGTGCTGTAGGTAGGCAAAAAAAGTATATACTTATATGCTATGGCAATATAGACACGCAGAGTTGTCCCCATGGATCCAAGAGACCCACCCACTCATGGGAGAAGAAGTTGTGTTTAGGAAAAGTATTTACTCAGAGCTCGGTTTCAGGTGCAGAAGTTTCATGAGAGAGTAATCAGGGCAGCACGTGGAAGGGAGCATTCCTAATCTGACCCAAATGTGGTAGAAAAGTTCTTGGGATCATTTGTCAGTGCCGGGTTCGGAGGGGATCTCAGGATCAGAAATGGGAGGAGGGAAGTTCAAGCTGGAGAATGTCTCCTACCTCCTTCAGTCAGCCAGGAGCTTTGTCCAATTAGAAGCTTCAAGAAATAACTGGTTGTGGGGGGATTGAGGTTGGCCAGAGTGATGGAGAAGCCCACCTTTGTCTACGTGTTTGATGGACATTGGGACCTCTTAGCATAAGCATGACATTATAACATCAAACAGTAGAATTACAATTATTGCCATAGCTTAGATGGGATTTTGTATTCTTTTGAAAAATCATTGTATTTCCCGGATCCTTATTCATGAGGTAACAATTGTATATTATTCAATCAACAGATATTTATTTTATTCTTGCTCTGTGCTAGAAACAAAAAGCAAAAGCAAAACCAGTTCCTGCCCTCAGAGAACTTACATTTAAATGAAATCAAAATGAAAAGTGCTTGGATACTCCCAAGCCCCAAACCCTCTGTCATCGAGCATTCTTGTCTTGCATTCTTACCTCAATCCCACGTGACATTTTGTTTTTATTTAATTTATTTATTTTTGCTTTGTTTTTGTAGGGGCAGTTCCTCCCAGACGAGGAGGATGTCCACCACCCGGAAGGTCAGCCTTTCCATAAGCAAAATGAGCGTCAATCGCAGTAAAACCAGCTTGAGCTTAAGCAAAACCGTGCTGTCGAGGACCACAAGCGTGCTTACAGATGCCAAGGAAAAGATGTACTTGCATCGTCCAAGGCAGCAAATCCAGGCACGTACTCGGCTCTGAAGCCGGCCCTCACTGTAAATGAACTTTTAAAACAAAGTGTTCAAACGAAATGTGTGCTGCACTTGTGTGTGGATCGGCCGCGATGGTGGAAGCAGACTGTCTTATGGAAATCTTGGGACGGGCCGTTGCTCTGGGTCTGTGTGCATGTCCCATGGAAGGAAATGGGATGACCGCTGCTGTGGCACAGAGCTGCTCGAAAGCTACTAGAAAGCTTTAAGAAGCCTTGTAGTTGGTCATTTTGAGGCCTTCTGAATTTAGAAGGGCTTTCTTGACATCATGGGGATGATTTTTGTCCCTTGAAAAATCTCTGTAGGAAGGTTTGAGCAGATCCCTTCTCTCTGTAAGGAGGTTTGAGTAGATCCTTTCTCTCTGCAGGGAGGTTTGAGCAGATCCCTTCTCTCTGCAGGGAGGTTTGAGCAGATCCCTTCTCTCTGTAAGGAGGTTTGAGCAGATCCCTTCTCTCTGCAGGGAGGTTTGAGTAGATCTTTTCTCTCTGTAGGGAGGTTTGAACAGATCCCTTCTCTCTGCAGGGAGGTTTGAGCAGATCCCTTCTCTCTATAGGGAGGTTTGAGCAGATCTTTTCTCTCTGCAGGGAGGCTTGAGCAGATCCCTTCTCTCTGCAGGGAGGTTTGAACAGATCCCTTCTCTCTGCAGGGAGGTTTGAGCAGATCCTTTCTCTCTGTAGGGAAGTTTGAGCAGATCCTTTCTCTCTGTAGGGAGGTTTGAGCAGATCCTTTCCCTCTGCAGGGAGGTTTGAGCAGATCCCTTCTCTCTGCAGGGAGGTTTGAGCAGATCCCTTCTTTCTGCAGGGAGGTTTGAACAGATCCTTTCCCTCGGCAGGGAGGTTTGAGCAGATCCCTTCTCTCTGTAGGGAGGTTTGAGTAGATCTTTTCTCTCTGTAGGGAGGTTTGAGTAGATCTTTTCTCTTTGTAGGGAGGTTTAAGCAGATCCCTTCTCTCTGCAGGGAAGTTTGAGCAGATCCCTTCTCTCTGTAGGGAGGTTTGAGTAGATCTTTTCTCTCTGTAGGGAGGTTTGAGTAGATCCTTTCTCTCTGTAGGGAGGTTTGAACAGATCCCTTCTCTCTGCAGGGAGGTTTGAGTAGATCTTTTCTCTCTGTAGGGAGGTTTAAGCAGATCCCTTCTCTCTGCAGGGAAGTTTGAGCAGATCCCTTCTCTCTGTAGGGAGGTTTGAGTAGATCTTTTCTCTCTGTAGGGAGGTTTGAGTAGATCCTTTCTCTCTGTAGGAAGATTTGAGTAGATCCTTTCTCTCTGTAGGGAGGTTTGAGCAGATCCCTTCTCTCTGCAGGGAGGTTTGAGTAGATCTTTTCTCTCTGTAGGGAGGTTTGAGTAGATCTTTTCTCTCTGTAGGGAGGTTTGAGTAGATCCTTTCTCTCTGTAGGGAGGTTTGAGCAGATCCCTTCTCTCTGCAGGGAGGTTTGAGTAGATCTTTTCTCTCTGTAGGGAGGTTTAAGCAGATCCCTTCTCTCTGCAGGGAGGTTTGAGCAGATCCCTTCTCTCTGCAGGGAGGTTTGAGTAGATCTTTTCTCTCTGTAGGGAGGTTTGAGCAGATCCTTTCTCTCTGTAGGAAGATTTGAGTAGATCCTTTCTCTCTGTAGGGAGGTTTGAGCAGATCCCTTCTCTCTGCAGGGAGGTTTGAGTAGATCTTTTCTCTCTGTAGGGAGGTTTGAGTAGATCTTTTCTCTCTGTAGGGAGGTTTGAGTAGATCCTTTCTCTCTGTAGGGAGGTTTGAGCAGATCCCTTCTCTCTGCAGGGAGGTTTAAGCAGATCCCTTCTCTCTGCAGGGAAGTTTGAGCAGATCGCTTCTTCTCCTCAGGCTTTTGCAGGCAGAGACATTGGGCAGCTCTTTGGCTTCAGAGCGGCCTAAGCTGGCATCTTTGCTCTCCAAGGAGCCTTCACATGAGCTCCATATCAAACAGTCTCCATCTCTGCAGACTCAGGGAAGACGAAGCTTTCGAGAGAGGTTCATCTCTTGGGCTGCCTGGCCCCCTGGGGGGTCAGCCCTTCAGTGGCCGGGCCTTCCTGGCAGCCCGGCCTGGGGCAAACGGTCCAGCCATCCGCTCAGCCTGAGTGCCGGGAGCCCGTGTCTGGGAGCTGTCCGGCCTCTTTGGCCACGGTCCTGATAACAAAGAACCTCAGTGCTCCGATAACGATTCTATAACGCCCTCATGGTCACATTGCCCCAGCTCTCCTTGCTGCCCCTGCGGGGATTTCCACTACTGGACGCCAACTTTGTCCTTGAACTGACCCAGTGCGAGCCAGCAGCTCTGCCCAGCTTTGGGGCTCTCTTAGCCTCCCCCAGGAGCATGCACAAGCACACACTCATACACATACACACTTACACACACATGTACATGCTCACACAGGCGTGAGCTTAAATGCATTCACACTCACACACATGCACACATGTGCACACATTCATACATATGCATTACATATGAGCATGTACTCACACACTTATACTTAAACACAATGCACACACATGACCATGCACTCCTCCACACTCCCATTCATACATACATGTGTGCATTCATGCCCAGATATACACATGTACACACACGAGCATGCTTTCATTCACTCACACACACATCCACTCTCTCTCTCTCTGCTCTTCTCTTCTTCCAGTTTCCCATTATAGACAAGCCTGAAAGGGGATGGAAAACAAAACCTAAAAGACCACGTAGCTTGCAACCATTCTCTTCTCTGCCCTCTGCTCTTGTGGTCTCAGCGGCCCAATCCTTGGCTTTTTCTCTTTTGGCTTTTAAAACTCCCTCCCTTTGGACGGTCTGAGTTTTCTTTGCTCTCCATAGGAGATCGTGAGCATGAGCACTCCTGATTCTCCACTGGCGGAGTTTTGGACCCCCACCTTCTGGCCTTTCCCATTTAAGCTGGTTAATTTCCTCTGTGTCTCTTTATACGAATTCACATCAGTCTCTATACAAGCCCCCCCCCCCTTCTCTTGCTTAGTAGAGTCACTTCTCTCTATAGCTTCAGATGTTCATGTTTTTAAGTTGCATTTCATTTTCTCAATTATCATACCATCGAGACCTTCTGTAAGTGGTCACAATTCTATCATGTCCAGTCATGCAGTTCTGTCCTTGAGTTCCTCGATTACATAGATGCTGTATTTAGTCTTTCGCCAATCCCTAGCCTAGCAGTTAGGGTCCTGTCAGAAAATGAAAAAAAATTGTCTGCAATGGCCTGCCTCTGGCCTCTCCCTTCTCTAGTTTATCCTCCAGACAGCTCCCAGATTGATCTTCCTAAGCATGGGGCTGCCCCCATCACTCTCTGGCTTTCTCTTTCTGTTTTTTTCTGGCATTTAAAGCCCTCTGCACCCTCTGCTTCCAGATGGATCATATACTTCTTCCCCATAGACCCTTAAGGATGCACAGAAATACCCATGACTCCTTTTGAGGTGGCAAAGAATGGGTTCTGAGGAACTGCCTGTTAATTGGGGAATGGATGAAAAAGGAACGGGAGGAAATACTATCCTGCCAACTTTTTTGACAGCGTAATTAAGAGCCAAAATTCTGGAGGACTCGCTATGAAATATGGTGCCCACTTCCTGACAGAGAAGTGAAGAGTTCATAATTCAGAATGAGACAAATATTTTTAGGGTGTGAGCAATGTGGAAATTTGTTTTGATCGACTCTATGTGTTTGTAATAGGTTTTTCTTTGTGTTCTCAGTCGGAGCAGGGAGTAGCATTTAGGGGGAAGCTGGGGATCTTAGCTGATTTAAACAAAATATAGAAAAAAGAAAAGACAGTTTGGGGATTCTGACGAACACAATGACCCACTATGATTCCTGAGGATTAATTATGAAGCTTCTGATGAAGGTGGTGGGCTCCGATCACAAGTAGAGAACCAATGAGAAATGATGTCCATGGATGTGCACATATGTATGTATATAACATGTGTAAATGTGTTCTTGTTTCCTCAATGAGTGCAGGGGAAAGAAAGTGGGAGAGAGAGAGAAGATTGAAAATAAAATTTAGGAAAGACTCCTTCCACTTTGGAAAATTAAATTTTATTTAAATTGGGTGTGGATGGCACTAGACTCTTGAAGTCTTTGATAAAAAAAATACGAATTCTGGGAAATCCTAATGGGCTGGCTCAGAAACGCTTCACGTTTGCATCCGATGATGGACTTCTGTTTCTCTCAGGTGCCGCCAAGCCCAGCCAAGTGCAGACTTCCTTCCTGAGTGGAATCCAAATGATGGCTTTTACAGATGTAGCAACTCTTGTATCCTCTGAGGAAATTTAAAGACCCCTGAACTGCTCAGTCCTTAAAGGATTGATTATGAATGATATGATTGAAGTCAAATAGTAACATTCATTATATCGGAATGATTCGAAACCTTGTCAGAAGTTTTCTTAAATAATTACACCTATCGAGTGGAAATTTTGAAAGGAGAACGTCAGAAAAAACCCCACCTAATTCCATTTTTCATCTTTATCATGCTGTGTCGTGCAGTTATCCATATGTTTTCCGTTCACATTTTACATGCTTCTAATTAATTGCCTTTGATTATTGTCATTTCTAGGTCTGGGATTCACGTGGGAATGATGTCACTCCCAAACCCCTTTTCCATCCCGATCCCCATTTTCCCGGATCCAAGAAGCCTAGTAAGCTGCTCGTGTCCCAGGATGTGTCTCTCGGCTCAGATTTTACGGGCTCCTACACCATGTTTCAGAATACCATCAACCCTAGTTTTGTGGGACAATTCACAAGGTAGGGAACGGCACGCTGCGTTTGAGATTCTTTTTATGTCACAGAGAACTAATAGATAGATATCTGTACCCGCTTAAAACATTTACATGTATACGTGTATTGGGATAGGTTTATGAAATTAATTTCCACTTCTTTGAAGACAGGCTTTATATAAAAAGGTGAGGATGCGCCTCAGTACTCGTGAGTTATTGATATTTTGCTACCTTTATTTTAAGATAAATTTTTGTATCAACTCCCATGTAAGGTCTGCACAATGGCTATGGCGCAAACATAAAAGGAGTTAATATAGAATGTGGGATGCATGCTTCCTAAAGAAAAGACCATTTCCCTGGGTTTTGGTTCCACATATTTTGAGCACGTCTTGGTGCCTTTGCCACGCTTTTGCTTTCTTTTCTCTCATTCTCTCACATGGAATATGACTTGGGCAATGGTTTTATCTGCTCCCCCCCCCTTTATTCTTAGCTCCCAGAGGAGCTAAATTTCAGTCCTGAAAGTTTTATCATCTCACTCCCTCCAAGAAGAGGTTCTAGCCCTTGTGTGTTTGTTTTTTAAAATAATTTAGTTAACTCTTTTTTTTTTTTATTCTTTATTTTAATCATTAAACATTTTTTAGTTCCAAATTTTTCGCTTGCTCTCATCCCTCTTCCATCCACTGGGAAAGCAAGCTATAAAGATGCTTTCTTTGAATCTCTTCTTGTCCTAAATTAGCTGTAACAACCCAACATTGCTATTCTTATCATTTCTGGCCAGGTCCTACTGATTCTTAGTGGATAGTGGGAGACTTAGAATCAGGAAGGTCTGGGTGCGGATCCTGTTTTAGAGACAGCAAGCATATTCAGAGCTCTTCCAGTTTCTACAGAAGGATCAGAGGAAGGACATTGTTGAAGCTTGAGGAACAAGCCCAGTGTGGGGAAGCAAAGAGAATCAGTGGGAGGAGGGGGAGTGAAAGGATTCCCATGTTGTGTGAAGGCCGAGGGAGAGACATTTGTATCTGATCTGGTTGGGCTGAATACTGCGCCCTCCCTTGGGCAGCCTGGGAAGAAGAGAGGTCTGAGCAGCACAGAATTCAAGGATAGTGTTCCATCAATCCATAAGCCTTTATTTAGTGCTTACTGTATGCCATGCGCCAGGCTAAGTGTCAGGGAAACTGGGATACAAGGGAGACAGTCCCTGTGCCGGACAGAGGAGCCGATGCAGCCACACTATGTGCAAGCAGCACGTACAAGCACGTAAATAAAGGCATGGATGCCTGGAAGCGGCGGGAGGGAGGGCCAGGCCTTGGGGCTTCTTGGAGAGGCTGGAGCCTGAGTTAAACCCGGAGAGAATTCCTGGAGGCTGAGGGGACCTGGGGCACCTCCCCGACATGGGGCTCCCCAGTGTGGAGGAGGTTGGGGTGACTTAGCCGCCCCAGCAGTGACGGAGAACAGTGGGCAAAGGAGAAGGTGCAGGGAAAGTTGAGCTGGTGCTAGAGGAGGAGCATTTGGCAGATCTGGGCTGCCTCAGTGCCCAGCACCTAAAGGCTTCTCAGCCTCCCCGTGGAGCCGTGGGGATCCTCGTTCCCACTTTACAGATGAGGAAGCCGAGGCTGATGGAGGTGAGGTGACTGTGTGGGGTCTGAGGCCTCTCCTGGCTGGCTGATAGCCAGCTGTGATTGGATAAAATCTGGAGGATGGAAAGGTCTGGGGGAGAAGGTTTGAAATGAGGTGACGTTGCTATCGTGGAGGGCGCTAGCAGGCCGAGCTGTATGATAATGAGGCAGACAATGAATGCCAAGAGAATCCCATCCAGAGGGAAGGGCCCGGGGCAGGACAGGGCGGCCTCCACAGTCAGTCCGCAGAGAATCCCACAGCTGCCGCCATCTTCCTCGTGGGCTTTTACCTTCAGAATAAGCTCTTCTCTCTCTTTTTTTAATTTAAAAAATTTTTTATTATAGCTTTTTATTTACAAGATATAGGTATGGGTAATTTTTCAGCATTGACCCTTGCAAAACCTTCTATTTCAACTTTTCCCCTCCTGCCCCCCTATCCCCCAGACGGCAGGGAGACCAATACATGTTAAATATGTTAAAGTACATGTTAAATACGACATATGTATACATGTCCATACAGTTATTTTGATAGGCTCTTTTCTTGAGAAACTCTTGTCCTGGGAAGGGGCTACCCCTCAGGCCCCAAAGGGCTGGTCTGTGTGCTTTTGGTCTCATTTGTCCCCTTGGGAATGACCAGAGATAGTGAGTAATTATGAAATTTGAAGTTTCAAAAACAAATAAGCCAACACCGACTTTCCCTTGCTTCTTGGGCTGTCACCCTGAGAACGCTGGCTAGAGAGGCTTAAAAAAAGAACTTATGTGCTCCACAAAGGAGTCCCTTAGACCCTCATAAAGTTGGGTTCTTAACACTTGTCTGTAACTCATTGTATTTATAAAATAGAAGTTTTCTTCACGGATTATAAGAGAACACCGTCTCAAGCATGGTATAATTAGAAGTGAATACAGTTGCCTCCTCATGTTCCATCTTGTTTTTCTTTGAACACTCACTTTGAGAACATATCCATGTATACTCTCCTTCTTCTGATGCATATTTCTTCACCACTAAAGGTCAGCATTAGGAAGCAGCACCGTCTCTAAATCCAGTGCGTCGACCTCGGAGTCCATCGGAGAAGACCTGGAAGAGCCCTCGTACAGGCGAGAAACAATCTCCAGTTATATTGGTAAGAAAAAAAAATCATGCGCATATCGGCACTTGGACAGATAGACATGGAGCAAGAAAGAGAGAGACACACACAGAGACACAGACAGGGAGAAACAGACAAACAGAGACATGGAGAGAGACAAGGAGAAACAGAGACAGAGAGGAGGCCAGAGAGACAGATGGAGCTGGACAAGTGGATGGCTGAATAGATGAGATAGATGACAGATGGATCAATACCTTCGATTATGTAGATATAGGACCTGCTAGGAGAGGAAACTCCCTCCCCCCTGCAGCTCAGCCCCTTCTCTGCAGTTTATAGCTTCAATTAGAGAATTTCCTAGACCACTGAGAAGTTAAGGTTCCATGACTAAGGATGTGTCAGAAGCAGAACTTGAATTCAAGTCTTCCTAGCATGGAATTCAACTCTCTACTATAGCTCACTGCCTCTCTCTAATATATATGAAGATGCAATACTCTAATTTATAATAAAAATTACATATAAAAATTTAAATTAACACTAATAAAAATTCATAAAATACTGCAAAGTTGATGCATCCAATAGATGGACTTGGAGGCAGCTAGCTGCTGAATCAGGAAAGCCCGAGTTCAAATGTAGCCTCGGACACATACTATCAAGTGACTTCATCTATTTGCCTCAGTTTCCTCAGCTGTAAAAATGGAAATGCACCTATTTCTCAGGGTTATTATAAGGATCAATGTTTCTTTCCTTCCTAAAATTACACACCACACACACACACACACACACACACACACATATATATATGTGAATATGAAATATATTTCAGTGAAGCCATTTAAAAAGTTAATTACGGGGAATTGTGGAACCTTGACTCTCTCTTTACAGGAACCAGGTTTCTAAAGTAAGGCTCACATTTATGGGGATACACCTTTTTTTTCCCCTGCTTGGCTCCCATTGTACCCTCATGGCATACATACACAAAGTATAAATGAAAGGGAAAAAGGGGGGGGAACCAAGCACTAATTAAGCAACCTACTGTATACCAAGCACTGTGCCAAGCCCTTTGCAAAGGGTATCTTACACAACATCGGGGAGGGAGGTGCTGTTATGACCCCATTTTGCAGCTGAGGAGACTGGGGTGCACAGAAGATAAGAGGCCGCCACAAATCACACAACTAGTGCGCGTCTGGGGCTGAATTTGAATTCTGGTCTTCCGGATGCCAGGTCCAGCCCTCCATCTGCCGTAACTGAGCTGCTCCCAGGGGCACACAAAATTTCTGAAAAGTGATGTTAAACCCAGTGAAGGGATTCCTTACGGAATAGACTTAAACCCCAAATGAGCGCAGTGGCAGGGCTGGAAGGGCCTCCCATGAGGCGCCCACCATCACGCTCCTCCCCGTGTGGCCATGTCCGTAGCGGCCTGGGTCTTAAAGAAGGGAGCTGTGGGGCTACAGGGAATCCCGCGGAGGGAGCGGTCCCTGGGAGAGCGGGGCCTGGGAGGGTGCTGCCTCTGGCGGCTGGGGGGTGGGGGCGGTGGCTCCAGGCAGGGGGGAAAAGGGGGAGCCAGCTCCAAGTGTCCTTCCCCTTCTGCTGCAGCAGAAACACCCGGAGGGCCTCGGCACAGACAGGGGGCGAGCCACCTGCCTCCCCAAGTGATCTTTCTCCCCATCCTCCTCTTGCCATCTTAAGGGCGATGGCCCCCCGGGGGGGGGGTTGGGCCGAGCCCTCTCTCCTGCCTTTTTCTTGCCTTCCCCTGCTTTGTTCGGGGACGCTGCTCCACGTCTCCTGGCATCCCTCCGTGCAAGCTTTAACGAATGAGTTTATCCGGGTCCCCTTGAGGCCGTTGGGCCGATGGAGTCTTGGCTGACGGAGGCCGCCTCTCGGCCTGTTGGGCCTCTGTACCGTGCTTCAGAGGGGCCCCGGAAGCCACCCTGTCCAGCTTGTCCAGGGCTCTTGGGACACAGCACTGACCCAGCTTGAAGGCCCGGAGTGTGTGTGGGGCAGCCCCTCCCCTCCCCAGGCAGACATTCTACATCGAACCGGAGCCTAAACCAGCCTTTCTGTAACTTTCACTGGGGGGTCCTGATCCTCCCCTCTCTTCTCCGTCCCCCTCCCCCGCTCCCCTTCCCCCAATCAATCGGAAACTCGTCCAAACACCCCCTTCAAGTGCCTGAAGACGGCAAAGATCCTCAAAAGAAGAACCGCTGGGATCACATCAGTATGGTCTGCAAAGCGGCCCCAGAGCTGGGCCTGCAATTGCTCCCATCGCCCAGATGAAGAGGGGAGGCAGAAACCTTAGTCGCTCAGCAGGATCACACAGGAGGAGGGGTTCGGGCCGAATTGGACCTCGTATTCCGGAGCCCCGGCCAGACACTCTGAACACTCCGGCGCCCCCTCGTGGTCCCCATCTTCTTACCTGGGCATCTCCCAGCTAGAAGTCTTTTCCTCCTTTAACTCATTGTTAAACATGTTAGTCTGTGATCTTCTCCCTCCTCCTCCTCTCCCCTCCTTTCTTTCTCCCTCCTCCCTTCCTCCATCTTTCTCCTTCCTTCCCTTCCTCCTTTGTCTTCCTCTTTTTCTTCTTCCTCCTCTTCTCTTCTCTTCTCTTCTCTTCTCTTCTCTTCTCTTCTCTTCTCTTCTCTTCTCTTCTCTTCTCTTCTCTTCTCTTCTCTTCTCTTCTCTTCTCTCTCTCTCTCTCTCTCTCTGTCTCTCTCTCTCTCTCTCTCTCTTTCTGTATCTCTGCCTGTCTCTTTGTCTCTCTCTTTTTCTCCACCCCCTTCCCCATCCTGGTTGCTCACTCACTACTGCTTGTGGTCTCGTTGCCCATGTCCTAAAATAATGTGACATAACTCAGAGGTAGTC
Source organism: Antechinus flavipes (assembly GCF_016432865.1). Taxonomy (NCBI): domain Eukaryota; kingdom Metazoa; phylum Chordata; class Mammalia; order Dasyuromorphia; family Dasyuridae; genus Antechinus; species Antechinus flavipes. Next base: position 460,105,962 of record NC_067401.1, read on the forward strand.
ACGGTCTTCCCTGTGTGGATGGACCAGACCCTTCTAGACAGCATCCCCTTCCTTCCTGGAGTCTGTGTATCTTAGCATCTCTAAATAACAGTGTAGAGCTAGCAGTCAGTGAGCTGATCTAACAAGAGCTGAACATTTCCTCTCAGAGCACATTTATCTGAAGCCTTTAAACAGAAGATGGGAAAAATACATTGAGATTTCTGAAAGTCATTGAATGTAGTCCTCAAGTAAATATCAAGCACTTTGCCCATTGCCCCCCCTTTTCCAGTGATAGTTAATAAGAACACTCAAGTCTCTGATAGTATTTCCAAACTATTTTGAACAGAGTACAATGAAAATAGCATCAGAGGAGGGGTCAAGACACTGGAATTGGGCATCCTAATCTTGACTTTCCTATTTATGTAACCTCGGGCAAGGACCTGAGTATCTCTGGGAGCCAGCCTGCTCAGTTCCTTTTACTCTTTTGACTTGAACAAGAATCATCCGAAAATTCTCTTTTTGCAGCAACCTTTGTTTTCCGTGCTTGATGAACTCTTTATTTTCTCTCTATTCTGTTCATTTCATTTGCTAAAAACTTATCAGAAGAAACTTTGTCTTTTTTTTTTTTTTTTCTTCTGGAGATCTGTTTCCAAGCACATCGATACTGCATTAATTCACCTGAGACCTCCTGGAAGACTCACTCTCTAAAAATACCTGGCTGAGCTCAACCACAACCACTGGGCACATTTGTTAGAGGGCTCTGGAGATGCATTTCCTCACCCTTGCCTAATGACAATTACATGACACAGCCGTAATAATCATGTAGCAATGAGATATTTTAATATAATGATGATAGCTAATTCAAAAGAGAGCTTTGAAAGTGGCAAAGGGTTTTTTGTATTATTTCTTTTTGAAGCTTTATATACTATTTCATCTTTAAATATATTTATTTAGGCCACAAAGCAAAGTGCATAGAGAAGTGGTCTCATGGGGTGCAAATCCTGGCTTTGAGGCTCACTGGCTGCATGAGCCTGGCTGAAATTATTTGCCTGCTCAGTGGTCTGGGCTGGTCTCTAGACTTGGGGTTGGGAAGAAGGGCTGAGCTGTGTTGGTAGCACTAGTGAGATCAGAATTATGGTCCCTATCTCATCCCTGAAAGTGTGCTAACCCTCAGTTAATGAGAAAATTTGATAAATGAACACATTCTATCTGCCCGACTAATCTTAAAGTATCCTGACTCCATTAGAAGGGTAGACTACAATAGAAGGTTCCATTCATCTTATCAATGGTGATGAATTTCTCCTCTATCAGCGATCAGATAAGGAGAAGTAAAATTATAAGTTGAATTGTGCATTAATGTGGTTTTTTTGATCATTTGAAAGATGTCCAGCTTAAGAAAGAAGTGCCAAAAATCCTAACAAAAGAAGAATTAGATGCCAAAGTGGACATCTACCTCTCAGAGACCGAAACGCTGTGGCTCTTTAATCTGCCAACCGTCTTCCATTCTATAGAGTCTGAAGATGCTGAGAAACTGAAGTATGTCAGAATCTCTTCCCTCTTTCTGTAATTTCAGTGCTAAAATGTATTATTATTAATATTATTATCTTAATATATAATATTAATATTAAAATATTAATTAATATTAAAAATATTAAGATGCATCAAGGGATAATCATTTTGAAGATTTTTTATTCACATTTATTTTTCTGTATATTTGGTACATTTTTTATCATTAGCAAATTTATTATTAGAGCATTATCTTCTCCCAAATAAAACGAATTGTAGAATAACATAATTCTTAAAACTTAATGTCGGTATGGAGCTTTCTGAAGTGTGGTTTTCATGAAATAGCCTTCTCCCCCAAACCCTAAAATTTCTATGTTGAGAAAACCCTGGCATCCCATTGGTAACCAGGTGTAGCAGAAGCTCAATAAAGCTGGTAGGGACAGTGTTTTCTAAAGGATTATAATAAATCTTTTTCTAGAAAGAATAGGACAGAGCGTATACTCCTAAGGAAAATAGCAATAATGGCAGGTGGCATGTGTGACTTAGGAGTGCTTTGTGTGATCGCAGTCACCGTGTTATTAACAAGTAGGATTCACCTTATTTTTCAAAGGACTCGGAACGCTCTTTATGAGACCCTTTGTAAAAATCGAGCTGGCAACGACTTATACGTTGAAAGGATAATGCAGACTTTTAATGGCGCACCCAAGCACAAGGAGGTTCAATGTGATAAAATCTTAACAGAAGAAAAAGGTAATCTATGGATTAGTAATATCTGATAGAAATACCAGGTTCCAGGATGACTGAGTGTGCCCTTGAATGGCTCAGCAGTCAGTCACTGAGCATCCAGTGTCTTCCTGGCTCTATTAGGATGGAATACAGGGAGTTTATGATTCAGTTCAGAGGGATAAAAGTAGCTAGACCTGAGTGTCTATGTGTTGATGTATATCTATATCTATATCTATGTGTGTGCATATGTATGTATATATACACACATATATGTATATTATATGTACTCATGCATGGGAGAAGGAGGGAGAAAGATACAGAGGGAGAAGAGAGAAGGAAAGAGAGAAATAGGAAAAAAGAGAAAGAGCGGAAGAGAAGGGGGAGAGAGAGAGAAAGAGAGAGTGAAAGAGAGAAAGAAAGAGAGATGGAAGGAAAGAGGGAAGGAGAAAGCAAAGATTAGAGAGGGAGAGAGAGGAGTGATGTGACAGAAATGGCAGGAGGGAAGGGATCCGTTTGGGTTAGAATCATCAAGGAGAGCCTCATGGAGAAGATGGATGTTGACTTCAGATTTGCAGAAGAGATAAGACTTGGAGTTTCTAAAGAATTGGACTTTCCACAGAGGGGAGAATCAGGGCACTGGGGTGATAAAGGACGGTGAGGGGCAAGTGAACTCCTTGGGCAGAGGAGCCACATAGAGGAAGACGAGGGGAGAGGGAGGAAGTAAGGTGGGATAGAGAAAGGAGCATCAGATTATGAAAGATCTTAAATGTCAGATCAAGCCGTTGAAGACTATTTATGTGTGTGTGTGTGTGTGTGTGTGTGTGTGTATAGATTGAATGGAGAAAACCAAAATCAATGATCTTTAAATTATTAAGATGATGGTATACAAAGGCCTGTGAATTGATGGACTTTTGAAGCTACATTCATAACAATTACTAAAGACAATTGTTGTTGGTCTTTTCTTTCCTTTTATTCTTATATGTATTGCTAACACCTCCCAGGAAGCCCCGGTTGCTCCTGTAGTAGCCAAGTAAACCAGGGGTGAGATTTTGCCTCCAATAAACTGATTGTTGCTTTGAGCGTGGTAGTTACCAATGGCTTTTTTCCTCTTCCTTTCTAGGCATAATGACCACTGCCTGGGCTTTGTATGACGCTTACAATGCCTTGGAGCTTACTCTTTCAGCAACAAAACTGGAAACAGAAAAGCTAGGCAGTGTACATGAGGGCTCGAAGAAAGGCGGGGACTCCAGATATCTGAGTGCCACAGACAAAAGTATGTTCCGACTGGCTTTTGTTCATGATTTTTAAATATGCTTTTAGAAATCAATTTTATGCCAAACAAAAACTTGAATCTTTCTGGAGAAATCACCCTGTTGATGATAACTATCCAGTTGTATTAGATCTTGGATCATAAATTTTTAAAAAATGCAAATCATCAGTTTTTGTCTCTTTCTACTAAAAGTATATCAGTGCAGTTTTCAAAATATCTCATTTAGGGGGAATATTGAATCCAGTCACTTCTCTAAAAAGCAGAAGACTTTGCCTTTAAGACTTATTAAGTGATAGTGATAATGTGTTTCATAAATATTTATTGATTGATAAATGAACTGATGGTGACTACATTTGGGGATATAACTGTAAACAAATAGAGATCCTTTAGATCTCTTGTTAACACACTAAGGCATTAGTTAAAATTTGATTCTGAAACAATGGAATACTAAGAAATATCAAAAAGTCTCAATAGCATGAAAAGTTCCCGTCTGCTAAATAGTCATGGTTCCATTAGTTTGTTCATCTGTGTTCTTTTAAAACCTTTCGGTGCCAGATTCTTCTTGGATTGCTGTATTAAATCTTTTGTGTCTTCATGCTGTTGCATGATCTATCACTTGCATTATGGAATAATTATGTGGAAAGTTGGGGAAGGGGTAGGAGGGGGCTTTACCCAAATGGCGGGAGCATCTGGATGCACTGAAGAGACGGTCCTCAACACAATGCGTCTTTGAAGTCTTCCTGATGGTTTTTAATGGTACCCCATACTTTATTTTTATATTTATTTTTTTTGCTGAGGCAATTGGGGTAAAGTGACTTGCTCCAGTCACACAGCTAGGAAGTGTTAAATGTCTGAGACCACATTTGAACTCAGGTCCTCCTGACTTCAGGGCTGATGCTCTATCCACTGCGCCACTTGGCTGCCCTATCCCATGCTTCATTGATGAAGATATTAGCGATGTGTATTTGTCTCATTGCTATCCCTGAATATTAATGTGAAAAGGGCAGATTAGAGAGATGAATGGAATAAAATTATTCTGAGTGGTTAATATGTCGCCAGTCAAGCTCTGGAGATATAAACAGAAAAGCCGGCCACCCCTTCCATCTAGGAGCTCTTATTCCAGTGGCAGAGAGACAATATGGGCAGGTTTGGGCGGCAGCTCGTAAGGAAGGGCCTGTGATCCTTAGCAAAGAGATGGCCGTGTCTCTCTTCTCGAAGCCATTTCTATTTCCTGCCAGTTTCTGATGATGAACTGGAAAGGACCAAGGATTTTGGTGGGAAGAACTTTCATTTCAGGGCCTTTGGTAGCAGTGACTGCAAAACCACTAAGGAGCCGTTACCAGCTGGCGTCTCCACGTGGGCTGCTTCCCAGGACAATGGTCGAGGGCACTTAACTAGAAGCAATGTCATTCTCTGGGCTCTTGGGCTGGATCTGTCAGGGTCCAATGGCCTGGGGCCTTCTCCCTTTCTTCTGTTCCTCAAGAGAGATGTGCACAATGTTCTGAACACACAGAAGAACCAGTTGGGAAATTGGTGCTAAGAGGAAGTTTGGGATGGGAACTTGGATTTGTCTGTATTGCTTGAAAATAAATAGTCTTAGAGGCTACAGGTGGCCACTCTCAACGTCTCTGGTTTTCAGGGGTCTTTTCCAGGTAGGACTCAAGGGAAAGAAAGTAATGGGCACAACCTCCCCAGAGCAAGTTCTTGGGCTTCCTGGCTGTTGTTGGCTTTACTTTTTCAGCCTTCAAGCTGTTTTTTGTAATGCAAGGGGTGGGGACCCGTAGTGTCCCTTTGACTTAGTGTGGGGAGCTCTTTACCAGTGCAGTTGGGTACCTTCTCTGTGAGCATCTTAGAGAATCCCCTTGGGCCTTGAGAGAGCTTGGGACATAGCCAGAATCACTCAGATCTTTATTTCTGTAAGATAAATTCTAAACCCAAACAATCCAGGCAGCGTTTTATTCTAGGCAAGTGTTGATCCTTTGGGGCTAATAACATGGATATCACTTGGCATCCCACACTCCTTCCCTTCCCAGAGTCAAATAAAAGAGAGATGAAGAAAACAGCCCAAAATAGAAAGATTACATTCCCTAGTCAGAGAAACTCTGCCTCCTCCCTCAGTTTGAGGTTTCCCTTGCCGTTCTCACTCGAAGCTATAATCCTCCTCCATCCTTCCCTACACAAACACACACAGACTCCTCAAAGAGATGGAGAAAATGAGGGGCTTTCTACACTCCCCTCCTCCACTTGCCCAAAGAGGAAAGAGTAGACCTTGCTCCAGAGACTGCCCCAGTCTTGCTCTTTTACTCTCTTGCTGAATATTCTCTTTTCATTTTGCACACATGCAATGGCTGGAGAAACAGAGTCCCAGGCCTGCCCCAGGTCATTCTGGCTCTGTGATCTTGGGTAGATCACTTAGCCTCAGACTCAGTTTCTTTATATATTAAACAGGATGGTGAGATACTGGAGCCTCTAAGCTCCTTTTCAGCCCCCAATCTCAGTTGCCTGAAAATCTAGTCCCTCTCTAGGGGAATGAAAATGGGTCAAGGCTGAGTGGGCTATGAAGGTCAAGTTCTGTGGTCACTGGTTTCCTTCTGAAAGGAGTTTTCCTCTCCAGCAGATAATATTTTATATTTTAATCTCTTAAAATTCTCTGCCACAATTTTTTCACTAGACTGTCCTGAGAACTTCCTGACTTCTGTTAACCGAGAAGTCCTGAGACTTCTGCCTTAGGAAGCAACTTCTGGACATGGCTGACTCCTGGCACAACCAATATCCTTTTTTTTTTTTTTTTAAGAAATATTTAAAATTTCCCCAATTATATGTAAAACTAATTATCATTTTAAAATATCATTTGAACTTAAATATAAGACATGAAAAGTACTTCCTTATACATAGAACAACATGAAAAGATTCAATAGAAAACCATGACTTTCCACTTTTTCACTTTTACTTAAAAAAAAAAAACACTATATAATAACACTAACATCATTTTCAAGCTACTCTGCTTTTCTGTGCTTCCTTTTAAGTTTTCTTGTGTTCTCTGATCAACATTTTTAATATTTTTTCTCCCTCCCTCTCTACCTATACTAGAGAAGTCCACTTTTTGACCCAGATTTAGAAATATATGGAAACTCTTTCTTCATCGAAAATACTACCCACTCATATCCTTTGACCATTTAAGAACTGGGGAATGATTCATATTCTTACAAATTTAGATATGAGTCTTTTATCTGAGAAACTATCTGTAAAATTTTTTCCTCTCAATTTTCTGTTTTTGTTCTAATCTTGCCTATATTCATTTTATTTGTACAAAGCATTTTTAATTTAATGTGATCACAATTATCCATTTTATATTTCATTCTTCCATCTCATATTTATTCATAAATTGTTCTCCTCTAAGTCTGATAGTTAATATGTCCATGTTCTCCTAATTTTCTTATGTTTCCCTTTATATCTAGATCCTATCTAGATCTATTTTGATCTTATCTTGCCCAATTTTTGCCAGACTACTCTCCAGCTCTCTCAACAATTTTTTTTTTTTACCAAATAATGGATTGTCCCCAAAGCTTAAGTATTTACATTTTTCAAACACAAGGTTGCAATACTCATTCAGTCCTGATTATTGTATGTTTACTCTGCCACTGATCTGCCTGTTGTTTCTCATCTGATATCAGACACTTTTGATAATTATTGCCTTATGTATAAGCTCTGATATTGCTAAACCTCTTTTCTTTACGTTTTCCCCCTTAATTTCTTGGATATTCTTGACTTCTTTTTTTCTTCCAGATAAATTTTGTTATTATTATTTTTCTAGCTCAATAAAAATAATTGATATTTTAATTGGGATGGAATTGAATAAATAGATTAGGTAAAATTGTCATTTTTATTATATTTTCTCTCTCCAGCTAATTAAATTGGACTTTATTTATGTCAAGTGTTTAATAATTATGTTCATGTCGTTCTTGAGTTTGTTTTGGTATTCCCATTTATCTTATACTGCCTACATTATTTTAAATGGGATATCTCTTATTATCTCATCTTGCAGAGTTTGTTGGTGATATATAGAAATGATGATGATTTATGTGGACTTATTTTATATCTGCTACTTTGCTAAAATTATTGTTTCAATTAACTTTGTGATTGAAGCTTTAGTATTTTCCAAGTACATCATCATATTGTCTTCAAGAAGACTTCATTGCCCATTCTGATTCCTTCAATTTTTTTCTTCTCTTACTGCTTTTAGTAGCATTTCTCAAAAATATTTTATTCCTGATCACTCCCTCCCCCAATATGCCTTCTTTTTTGTTCTCCTTCCTGCTTCCTGTATATTATTCCCCTCCTATTTTCCTGAATGGTAACATAGATTTCTCTACTCTTTTTGAGTAATAAGTAGCATTTCTAATGCAATATTGAGCAATATTAGTGATAGTTGGGCATCCTTGTTTCATTTCTGATCTTACTGGGAAGGCTTCCATTTTATCCTCATTACAAATAATGCTGTTGATGGTTTTGGGCAGATACTTCTTACCATTTTAAGGAAAAATGCATTTATACCTATACTTTCAAGAACTTTGAATAGGAATGAATGTTGTATTTTGTCAAAGCCTTTTTCTGCATCTATTAATATAATCAAGTGATATTTGTTACTTTTGTTATTGATATGATCAATTATGTTAATAGTTTTCCTTATATTAAATCATCATTTCATGATGCTGCATTGCTGGTATTAATCCCACTTGGTCACAGATGATAATCTTTGTAATATATTGTTGTAGTCTCCTAGCTAATATTTTATTTAGAATTTTTGCATCCATATTCATTAATGAAATTGGCTTATAATTTCTGTTTTTGCTCATCCAGTTTTAGATATGTGTACCATATTTCATAAAAGGAGTTTGGTAGGACTCCTTTTTTGTACATTGTTCCAAATAATTTGTTTCATATAGATATTAATTGGTTTCTAAATGTTTGGTAGCATTCACTTATAAATCCATCCAGTTCTGCTGGTTTTTTTTTTCTTTTGGCCACATTTATGGCCTGTCAAATTCTTTTTTTCTAAAAATAGGTTTATTTAGATATTTTATTTCCTCTTCTATTAATCCAGGAAGTTTTATGTTTTTATAAATATTTTTCCATTTCACTTAAATGATTAAATTCATTGGCATGTAATTGGGCAAAATAACTCCTTATAATTGCTTTAATTTCATCATAATTAATGGTTTTTTATCCTTTTACTTTTTATTAATAGTGATTTGACATTTTTCTTTGTTTTCAAATCATATTAACCAATGGTTAATTTATTTTATTTCTTCATAAATCAACTCCTATTTAATTTCAATTTTATTAATCCCACCTTAATTTTTTCACATTTCCAGTTTGGTGTTTCATTAGGAGTTTTTGCTATGTTCTTTTTCTAATTTTTAAAAATTGCATATCCAGTTCATTTGTCTATTCTTTCTGTTCTTTTATTCATATAAGCATCTAGAGATATACATTTTCCTCTGATTGTGTAATGCCGGAGAAACTGAGGCAGGAGAGATTAGAGAGTTTTTAATATTTTATTAATGGGAGAGTAAGATTGACTGGACAGGACTCTTGTCTCAGATTATCCAGTCAGACAGAGATAAGTGTACTGGGACCAAGGAATCCATATTGGTCCCAGGGCTGGAGGACCCAAAGAATCCAGCGTCCAGCATACAGCTGCCAGATGCCATTCTCCAGCAATGAATGGAAGAACCCCAACTTCTTAAATACCTTTTTGGAGACAAAGAAGAGAAAGGGAGGGAAAGTTTTTTTTATCAGGGAGGGGAAGCCATAAAACCTAAAAATTCCAGAGACAAAGAAGTAAAGATATCATGGGTTGATCTTGGAATATTCTAAAGGAATATTGTAAATCCATAAAAGAGTCAGGAGATCTACTCTTTTATCTTGCTAATTTACAACTCGAGAGCGAATAATCCTTAGTTTTACTGGGTCAGAGACAGAACAGTTAAGATAACTGAGACAGGGAAACTGAGTCAGGACAGTTAAAGAAAACTGTGGCATAACATTTCACACTCTTTCTCCTAAATATTCAAACCTTTGAATCTTAGCACCTTCCTCTAGGTATCCAGGAGGTCTTTGACCCACCCTATGTAAAGCAAATGAGCCAAAAATAAAACTAGAAAAAATGTAAGGACTCATATGGCAAGAGCAAGTCTCTCCCTGATAATCCCAGAGTTAACAGCTGTACAAAGGCTCCCTTGTTGCAAGCATGTCAGGCCCTCTACAGTTCTGGAGCACCACCTCAGCCAGAGAATCCAGTTTGAGATGGACAGTTAGGTCTGTGGTCATTAATGCACTTAACTCAGTCTCTGCTTACAAAGCAGCAGGGTCCAAGGCCCATTCAGAGAGGCAGCCCTCTCCATGGGGAAGGATGAGGCTTGTAGTACTCCACCCGTCCCCACCCAGAGAAACAGGACTGCTATTAGAATACAGATTTCTGAGCAGATTATGCACAGTTAGACCATCAAGGCAGGCAAACTCCAAACTTTTTAGGTGCCTCAAGCCAAACTTCAAGGTCCTTTGAAATGCTGAAATACTTAATGAACTGGGATTACAGGAATGGAAAAACAGATCAGAGACTGCCAGTGTCACTACAGGTGTCTGATTTCTAAAACTTTTCTAAAAAATAATCTCAAAACTGAGTCTGCCAGCGCACTTTTAACAAAATAAGGGATTCTAAAACTAAAGCATCCAAATTCAATCTGAACTAGTGAGATAGGGGGTGGGGCAGAGATGCCTAAGGCAAAATAGGAGCTAGGGGTTCCCATTCTTTTTGGTATTTTGAAAAAATATACCAGTTTCCCCAATGTTCTATCTCTACCTCCCTTTTTTTCTCACGGAAAGGAATTATCAAATGACCATTCCCCATATAAATCCCAAGAGCAAATCAAAATCCCTACACATAACAGACTAATACAGTAGCATTTCCTTAAAAGCCCTCAAACATAACAGCAATAATTACAGTTTTAACAAATCCCATCCCAAATCTTAAAACACACGTAATAGATGATCCAGGCAAGGTTTAACAGTCAGTCATCAACCATTCCCAAAGTCCCTCATATCAGTCCAAAGTACAGTCGATGCAGGGTCAAGTCCATGGTCTCATTTTAAAACTGCTACTTCAGGCTGTGAAATAGGAGGCTCTCATTCCTTGCAGAGTGGGTGTGTCATGCTGGCAATCAAGGCTGATCAAAGCTGATCCAGGTTCCAGAAGCAAGTCAATATCTGTAATTTGACCAAAATCTAGAACAAAAACACAAATCTAACAAATAAAGATTAGATCAGTCTCAGATAGAAAGACTCAGTTCACCAGACTGTTGCAAAATACGAGGAGGCCAAAATGGATTGGCCAGCAGTTTCCTATGTGACGAGCCGAGTTTGCTTTACAGGCCAAGCAAACAGCTGCAGTCTTACAGACCCCTGTTAATTGTCCATTTATCATGTAGAAACCTTAAAGAAACAAAACACAAATATCCAGTAACAGACAGATGACCAGGCGAAATACTCAGTTGCCCAAGCATTTAGGATACAATGATTACATATAACCAGACTGAAAATAGCAAGGCATGACATAATTGAATTGCATTAACAGTTCCATTGACCATTGCTCTGATCAGAGAGATCAGTTACAAAAGGAAAAATTCAAGAACATAACTATAACATAACATAAGCAGTTGAGTTTTAACAGTTTATCAATCAATTGTCCCAGTAACTGTCACAGGGTGGAGCTTTAAAACTCCCAAATAGCATTAGCGAATTAACTCTAAGCCCAAAAACTCCAATAACAGATGTCATCAAATTTCGGATAAATCTTAAACAATTATTTATCATATCCTTATAAGTCATACCCAATACATAGAAAAACATCCCAAATTGCATATTGTCCATAACAAACATTTTCAAAAGGACAAAGAAAAACTTATGTCCAGAGGCCCTTTAAATAACCTCAGGATGACCCATTTAAACTTATACAAAACACCCAATTCCACATAAAAGAATTCAAGGGTTTTTTTAACATAGCAATTAAACTCTTAGAAATATTCGTACCAAAGTATGGATCACATTTACGACCATTTTCTTTTAACCAAAAAAAATTTATGTATCAAGAAACAAATATTCAATCAATTAACCTAAAATAAGCATGTCCTTAAAAATCAGTTTGCTGAACTGGCCGTAATCAGATAAGAAAAAAAAACGGCAGGAACATACTCAGGGGGGTGAGGGGAGGAGAGGATTCCACGTGGCCACCCTTCCCCCACTCCTGACCCCCTAGAAAAAAATTCCCTCAGGTTCCCCACTCAATTTCCTACATGGGGATCCTTTTCAAGATTTAACCTATCAGTTTCCCAATATCAGGTTTCTTCCCAAATCCACCCATTTCCAACTTTCTCTTTCCCCCTTTTTCTCACAGGCTGCTGCAGTCAGCCAGAGACAGAGAGAGAGAGAGAGAGAGAAAGATTTTTCAAACTTCTTGATATTTTCTAAGCCTGCAACACAGAGGCTGAATCCTTATCTCTTACAAGCTTACTAACTTTTAACACAGACACACAGAAACAAACATGGAGCTCCAATTTACTATGCACAGTTGCAACGTTTTCCAACCAACAACATAACAGACAAACCACACAGAACATAGAACATATATGACAGACTACACAGTTACAACATTAAGCAAACATACCCAGAGGATATTCTCCAGTGTCCCAGAAAATACCCGTCTCAGAATTTTTAAACCCGTCGGCATTTATTCTGAGACCACAGGTTGCTAGCAACAGAACAGACCAGAACCAGAACCAGAACCAGATGGTACCGCAAAAGGTACCCAGACAGACTTACTCTCCCGAATGCCGAATCAAATGCCGAATCGATTTCGTTGTCCACTGTAGGCCAAACTGAGGCTGAAGCACTGCTTCCTTTTCCTAGGAGTGCTGGTCTTTTCTCAAGGAACAGACCCAGGTCCTGAGCCCCCCTCAGGCCTAGGTGGAGACCGAGAGGTCTCTAATCTCTAATCCAGTTCTCAGTTTCTATTATCTCGGTGGGAACCTCCAAATTGTAATGCCGGAGAAACTGAGGCAGGAGAGAGATTAGAGAGTTTTTAATATTTTATTAATGGGAGAGTAAGATTGACTGGACAGGACTCTCGTCTCAGATTATCCAGTCAGACAGAGATAAGTGTACTGGGACCAAGGAATCCATATTGGTCCCAGGGCTGGAGGACCCAAAGAATCCAGCGTCCAGCATACAGCTGCCAGATGCCATTCTCCAGCAATGAATGGAAGAACCCCAACTTCTTAAATACCTTTTTGGAGACAAAGAAGAGAAAGGGAGGGAAAGTTTTTTTTATCAGGGAGGGGAAGCCATAAAACCTAAAAATTCCAGAGACAAAGAAGTAAAGATATCATGGGTTGATCTTGGAATATTCTAAAGGAATATTGTAAATCCATAAAAGAGTCAGGAGAGCTACTCTTTTATCTTGCTAATTTACAACCCGAGAGCGAATAATCCTTAGTTTTACTGGGTCAGAGACAGAACAGTTAAGATAACTGAGACAGGGAAACTGAGTCAGGACAGTTAAAGAAAACTGTGGCATAACAATTGTGGCTTTTGCTGCATCCCATAAATGTTGGTATGTTATCTCATTGTTGACATTCTTTTTAGTAAAATTATTCTTTCTATGATTTTTTCTTTAATTTACTTATTTTTAAGATTAGGTTGTTTAGTTTTCAATTAATTTTTAATCTGCATTTCCACGGTCTCTGATTGAATATAATTTTTATTGCATTGTGATTTGAAAAGGATGCATTTACTATTTCTGCTTTTTTTGTATTTAACTATGAAGTTGTAATATATGATCAGTTTTGTAAAGATAAAACATAAATCACTGAGAAAAAAGTATATTCATTTTTATTCTCATTTAATTCTCTCCAGATATCTATCATATCTAGCTTATGTAAGATTCTATTCACTTCCTCAATTATTTTTAATTTATTTTTTGGTTAGATTGATCTAATTCTGTGAGGTGAAAGTTAAAGTCCCCTCACTGTTATTGTATTACTATTTAATTTTGTCATGCCACAGTTTTCTTTAACTGTCCTGACTCAGTTTCCCTGTCTCAGTTTCCTTAACTGTTCTGTCTCTGACCCAGTAAAACTAAGGATTATTCGCTCTCGGGTTATGAATTAGCAAGATAAAAGAGTAGATCTCCTGACTCTTTTAGGGATTTACAATATTCCTTTAGAATATTCCAAGATCAACCCATGATATCTTTACTTCTTTGTCTCTGGAATTTTTAGGTTTTATGGCTTCCCCTCCCTGATAAAAAAACTTTCCCTCCCTTTCTCTTCTTTGTCTCCAAAAAGGTATTTAAGAAGTTGGGGTTCCTCCATTCATTGCTGGAGTATGGCGGCTGGCAGCTGTATGCTGGACGCTGGATTCTTTGGGTCCTCCAGCCCTGGGACCAATATGGATTCCTTGGTCCCAGTATACTTATCTCTGTCTGACTGGATAATCTGAGATGAGAGTCCTGTCCAGTCAATCTTACTCTCCCATAAATAAAAATATTAAAAACTCTCTAATCTCTCTCCTGCCTCAGTTTCTCCGGCATTACAATTTCACTTGTAATTCATTTGACTTTTCCCTTAAAAATTTAAATTTTTATAGCATTTGGTGGATATAGGTTTAATACTGATATTATTTCACTTTACACTATCTTTTATCATAATTAGTTTCCCTGTTTATTTCTTTTAATTAATCTCTTCTAACTTGCCTGAGATCATGATTGCTAACTCTGCTTTTTTTAAAAAATCTCAGTTGAAGTATAATAAATTCTATGGCAGATCTTTATCTGTATTTTAAATGTATTTCTTGTAAACAACATGTCAGATTCTAGTTTTTAATCCATTCTGCTATCCGGTCATGTTTTATGGACAAGATATCCCATTCATATTCAAAGTTATAATTACTAGTTTTGTATTTCCTTCCATTCTGTTTTTCATCTCTTATTCTTCTCATCCTCTATTTTTACCTAATTTCTCCTTACACATCCAATTTATTTTTAACCATTGCCTTCCTAATCCATATCCTCTTAGAGAATTCCTCTCTTATTTCCTTCTTTCCCCTTCCTACTCTTTTACCTACTCATCCCTCTAAAAAATCCCTCCCTTATCCTATCCTTCTACATTTCTATTTCTTTATACATTTAGAAGATAAATCTACCTTTCTAGATGTATATATTATTCCCTCTTTCACCTAGTTTTGATGAGAATAAGGTTCCAGCACTATTAGCCTTCTAACCCCACTTGCTTCCATTGTAACAATTCTTCTATTCATGCCTTATTTGTATGTTGATTGCTCTATTTTATCTTTCCTTATATATTTTAATTTTTAAAGATTCATTCTATAATACTCAATTCAAACCCAAACCTTCTATCTACATATGCTCTTTCAAAATACCCAAGTATTGATAACATTCTTAAGAGCACAGAAGGCAGTTTTCCTCAGTAACTTCTTGTAATATCGTATCTAAAGTATTTTTTCATAGCTTTCAAGTAGTTCAACAATTTTTAAATTGTCTTTCCTCAATCTTTTTTCTATATCAGTTTTTTTTCCTAAAGAGATATTTCACTTTCTCTTCACTTTCTGTTCATTTAAAAATTTTTTTTTTAATATTTTGGTATCTTGTGATATCATTATTTTCCCTTGCCCAAGTCTAGTTTTTAAGAAATTATTTTCTTCTTTTTAAATTTTGAGTCCTAAATTCTCCTGCTTCCTCCCTTCACTCTTACAGGTGATATATGTATAATCATGCAAAACATATTTCCATATTAGTCATGTTGTGAAAGAAAACACAAACCAAAAAAATCATAAAAAATTTAAAAAGTAAAAAATAGTTTGCTTGATCTGTATTTAGATTCTATCAGTTCTTTTTCTGAAGTGGATAATATTTTTTATCACGAATTTTTTGGAATCATCTTAGATCATTGTATTGCTGAGAATAGCTAAGTCATTCACAGTTGTTCATCATGCAGTATTTCTCTTGCCATATACAATGTTCTCCTGGATCTGTTCATTTCACTTTGTATCAGTTCATGTAAGTCTTTGCAGGTTTTTTTTTTTTTTAAAAGAGAAGGGCAAAGGGAATGATGTAAGCAAAGACACCGTGGTAGATTATTACAATGTCCCCATTTCTTGGGGGGGGAAAAACTGTATTCCATATGTTAATTATTTAATCACCTGACAGGCAATAGAAACATTTGAATAGCTTTTGTAATTTCTTTCTGATGAAGGCCAACTTAATCTTTGCACACAGAGAGGAATCTAATACTGTTAATCTAATACTGTTTTTAATAGTAGTATTGTTTCTTCTCATGATTTTTTTTTTTTTTTTGCTGATATTCTTTTAGATACCACCCAAGCCTGCTAAGAAAGATTTTATTCCACCTCCCCAGGAGTATTTATGAGGGACTCTTATTGCCACCATTGCTGCTAGCATCTAAATAGCAGTGGGATATTTTTTGTCTTGGAAAAACTTTCTCTAGACCAATGGATGGTAGTATCCCCTTAATCTTTCACCCTCTATCTTTTTTCCCTTTCTTAGTCAAACTCTTAGAAAAAGTTGCCTATACCTGTTGCCTCCATTTCCTCTCTTCTTATCCATATTTTTTTTCTGGCTTCTGACCTAGGTATTTAACTACAACTATTTTCTGAATTAAGTAGGGTTAAGTGACTTGCTTAGGGTCACATAGATAGTAGATGTTCATCTCAGGACAGATTTGAATTCAGGAAGAGGAGCCTGATGTTCTATCTACTGCCCCCCTCAGTTAACAATGATCTCTTAATCATCACATCCAGTGGCTTTTTCTCAGGCTTCTTTATTTTTGACCTCTCAGCAATCATTGGCCCCTGCTCTCCCAGAATATCTTCTCTTCTTTAGATCTCCATGACCCTACTCTCTTCTGGTTCTTCCCTTCATGTCTAACTGTTCCTATTCAACCTCCCTTTGGTTCATCATCCAAGTCCTCTTTAACTAAGGATGTCACCTAAAACTATGATGGGCTCTCTATCTCACTCACTCATTTCATCTGCTCCCATAGTCTTATTTCTCTCTATACAGATAATTTCAACATCTATTTAGCCTCTCTCCTGAGCTCCAGTTGTACATCGCCGTCAGTCCGTTGGGTATTTCAATCAGATGTCATGTAAACGTTTCAAACTCAATGTGATTGAAACCGAGTTCATTGTCTTTTTCTTAGGACTAGACTTTTGTTTCTGTTGAGGGTACCGCCATTTTTCTTGAAATAGAGATTCACGGCATTCGTGCTGTCCTTGTGTTCTTGCTTCCCTCATGGCACATATCCAACCAATTTTTAGATCTTATGGTTTCTATCTCCATGGCGTTTTGTGTTCAACTCTCTACCCATACAACTGCTCTCTTAGTTGAGTTTTTATACCCTTTCACCTGATCTGTTGCAAGGGCCTCTGGACTGGTCTCTTGGATTCAAGCCCCTCCTCATTGCAGTTCATTTCCCACAGTTTCCTGAGTGATTTTTCTTAAGGGTGGGTCTGAGCTCAGTGGGGATTACCTTGTCTCTGGGATGAAGTGTGGACTCTTGCAGAGTTTGAAACCTTTGCAGCCTGATTCCTGGCTGCCTCTCCAGCCTTTTTAGACGTTGCTTCCCTCATGCTCTCCCCAGGCCTGCTGTTTCTTATAGTCCTGTCTTTGCATTCACTATTCCCTGTGCCTGCAACGTGCTACCTATTTACCTTTGTCTTTTAGAACCCCATTGCTTCCTAAAGAACGACCCTACTATTTCCAAGAAGACTTTCCTATCTCCAAATGTTACTGTCCTCTCACCAAAAATTCTACCTTGTATTTATTTTGTCCATTTTGATCTGTGTCCTGTATCTCTAAGTACAAGATAAGCTCTTAAAGACAGAAATAATTTTGATTTTTTTTATGTCTCTACTGGAACATAATGGGAACTTAATAAATGTTTGTTTATTGTTTGATTGATATCTGTTGTGTGCCACTATAGAAGAATAATTAAGGGATATATAAGTAATGAAATAGATTAGCTTCCTTTTTTTCATTTTTAAAGGAATAAAAGAATTTATTTTAATACTTTAAAACCAAACTGATATAAATAGCAATAAGAGTCTTAGGTTTTAGATCTCTTTTTGGGAATGTCAGTAAGTGAATGTAAGTAATTTTCTTTCTTTTCAAGGGAAAGCACCATTTATTTTTAAAACAAAGAATAACATCCTTTCCATAAAATCTATTCAACAAATAAGCTTATTATGATAAAGTAAGGATAGATGATAGGGAATGAAAAGGGAGAAAGGGACCTAGCAAAAGGGGGACATGAAGCTAGCAACTAAAGACACAAATTGCTAAATAATGCTGTACTTAGAAAAACAGCATTATATAGATTTGAAGAGGGAAGAGGATTTACTATTTCTAAATGCTAGTTTTCTTGAAAAATCCAACAAAACAATTTCCATTTTCTTCAAGGCATGTTCCTGCTCTAGGCTGCATCCACGCAAACCCTGGGCTTCTGCAGATATTTTTCCATTCTTAAATGAGTGAGATATGTTGTCTTGGGAAAGCAGATTGGCAGATATTCTCGTAGAGAGCAGTAATCTAGTAGCACTACTTAGCCTGGGCTAGGATGTCTGTGACATTTATTGCATAACCCTTTTGTTGGGATTCCACTGGGACAGGTTAAGGGCCCCAAACTCGTCCAGGTTGATATCTGCTATTTACTTAGTTTGTCCCTGTGGGGTCTTTCTGCTGCTTGTTGTGAGGACTGCCTTCCACCACCAACCTAGGCCCAACTCCCCTATCATTCATTAAATGGTCACTAAAAGCTGAGGTCACCAAAAACAAACAATGAGCTTCTCAGATGAGAGAAGCCTCAGGGGGGCAGTCCAGGTTTTGGCCTTGTCCCCAGCCTTTGTTCCCCAGCTTGGCGGAACTTGTTAGAAATATCACTCCATCAGCCTTAGTCATTGACAAGCCAACCTAACATCCTTATTTAATTGTTCTGTACTAATCTAGTCTCTTCTATCTGTACTTATTTTATATCTAATCTTATGTTATATCTATTCTATTCTAGTTATATATTGTATCTCTTCTATTTATACTTATTTTGTATTTAGTCTTGCCATGAGTATATCTTTATTTTATTTTATTTATATTTACTTTATATCTAGTCTAGTTATGCTTATATCTTTTCTATTATACTTATTTTGCATCTAGTCTCACTATGGTTAGATTATATCTTTTTATTTTATTCTATTTATATTTACTTTATATCTACTCTAGTGATGCTTATATTTTCTTTTCTATTTATACTTATTTTGCATCTAGTCTTACTATGGTTATATTATATCTTTTTATTTTATTCTATTTATATTTACTTTATATCTACTCTAGTGATGCTTATATTTTCTTTTCTATTTATACTTATTTTGCATCTAGTCTTACTATGGTTATATTATATCTTTTTATTTTATTCTATTTATATTTACTTTATATCTACTCTAGGGATGCTTATATTTTCTTTTCTATTTATATTTATTTTGCATCTAGTCTTACTATGGTTATATTATATCTTTTCATTTTATTCTATTTATATTTACTTTATATCTAATTTAGTTATGCTTATATTGTATCTTTTCTATTTGTGCTTATTTTGCATATTATATTTTCTCTTCTATTTATAGTTATTTTGCATCTAGTCTCACTATGATTATATTTTTTATTTTATTCTATTTATATTTACTTATATCTAATCTAGTTATGCTTATATTTTTCTATTCTGTTTATATTTACACACGTACTTGCTGTCTTCCCTCTTGGAAGCAGGTCTCAGGTCATTAGTTGTATTTGTAGTTACAACACCCAGTCCTTGGTACAAAACAGGCGCTTAATAAATGGGTCTTTGAGTAAAATAGATGGATGTAGACATTTGGGGCATTAGAGACCATGAGGGGGCCTGGAGCACTGGGCCTGGAGTCAGGAGGACTCATGGCCCAAGTTCTAATGTGTGGCCCCAGATATTCCCTCGCTGGGTGACCCTGGACAAATCATGTTACACTGTTTGCCTCAGTTTCCTTCTTGGCTTGGAACAGGAGAAGGAAATGGCAAGCCGCTGCAGTGTCTCTGACAAGAAAATCCCAAATGGGGCAAGAAAAGTCAGATGTGACTGAACAAGAACCACAAATAAAGACTTAAAGGCTTAGTGCTTCCCCCACATTTCACAGTCAGATTCTTTGGATGGAATTGAGTATTAAGAAAAATTCTCTCACTGGTTGTTCTCTAAAGCAATCCTTGTGTATCTGACTGAGAGACTGCCCTGTCAATTAAAAAAAAATAGGCTACCCTGTCATGTACATTGAATCTTACCTGTAGCTCTTGAGAAATGAATTGAAAATTCATGATGTTTTAGGAATCCTGGAAGGATTCCCTTTTCCACCATCATCATGGAAGTAGAAAACCAGCTTTCACTAAACCTGAATGACATCCTGCGGGTAATTTTTCATTAAACACGATTTCATACTGTTCTCTTGATATTTTACAGCAAGTGAAACCAGTTCTACGATCGATGTCGAAAGCCTCATTATGGCTAAAATTCACGAGGAAGAGGAAGATCGTTCAGAATTGATATTCAAGTCAGAGAAATTTCAAGAGGATTTATTTTTCATGGAGAGGGTTCTCATGGAAAATATATTTCAGCCCAAGCTCGCAGCTTATCGACAGCTTCCTATCCTAGGTAATTAAAAAAAAATAGATAATTATGTTTCATTCCTGCAGGAGAAAATGCATTTTCTCTGATATTCCCTACTTATCCAGAGTGTTCCAAAAATCTGTTAAGAAGTAGTCATCCCTTCCACATCATGGCAGTCCCCCATCTGGAAAATCCTCATAAATTCTTTGCCCTTCCCTTTATTGCAGAGAAGTCTGAATTTTTTCCTTCTAATTTTTGGGTTGTTTACAATAGCTTATCAAAAAACTAGGGTTAAGCATTTGGTTATAGGTTCTGTGTCATTTTCTGGGTGCCTGTGGCTTCCACAATCTTCCCCAAATTTCCTATTTAATTTCCTCTCCTGACTTGTCACATATCAAAATTATGATGGGGAAGGTCACGATGTGGATGGGATTACTGGATAAAATCATAGAACTGCATAGGAGGGAGTATGCTCAGCTTGACTCATCCCCAAACCTTGAATCCTCCTAGAAAGGAGTCAGCAAGGAAATCAAGGGAAAAGCCCCAAGTGGGCAGCACCGTGCCAGCCACCCGCAGGACCCTGCTCTAGAGCCAGAGGGGCTTCCGAGGCTGCCATTTTGGAGATGAGAACAGCGAGAACCAGGCAGGAGGTGGAGGGCCTGGTCCAGGAAAGGGCAGAGGTGGGGTGATGGGGATGGGCTTCTCCATACCCCCGTGGGACCTGGGGATACAAACACTGGGGAGGCTCAGAAGACTGGCAGGCTCACATGGTGGCAGCAATGACGCACTTGGAGTTAGATGTGAGAGCCAAGGTCCCGAACCTCTCCGAGTCCCTGTTCTTCCCTCTACAACGGGGACAGCGAGACCTGCCGTCCTGCCACATGGGCTTGTTGTGAAGATCAGTCAGTAAATAAGGTGGCCTGTTTAAACTGCCCTGCAAACCTTAAAGTGCTGTGTAAATGCAAGCTATTGTTATTATTGTTTGAGGGAGAAAGAAAAAAAAAGCTTTTTAGGTTATAATTATATATAATAATTCTACTATAGTTATATAGTTTATAATTATATAACTATATAATTCCTCAAATGGCTTCTTCCTTATCTTTTAGTATAGTGTGATGTATCATAAGACGTTTAAATAAAAGATATATTCATATTTATTTTCCCTGGTAATGTCTGCAAAGGCCAGGCTTTGAAAAAGGGATATAAAATGAAGAGGATTTTTAAAATGGGGATTTTTAGGTCCTCAATGAAGGACCCTTCCCCTATCTCCCCCTTTGTTTTCTGTTGAGAGATACTGGTTCACAGGAAAAATGATCTGTCAAGACCTATGTACCAGTTAAAAAACAACTTAATTTTTGGAGATCAGGAAAACAGCTAATTAGTATATATACACGTTTTCATTTATATTGTATATATATACATATACATACATGTTATACATACACACATGTGCATGCACACAGAATATACATAAGTGTGTGTATATATATGTGTACACACATGTGTTTACATATACACACGTGCATGCATTCAAGTATTTTTAAGCTTTGCAGAGCATTGTGCATCATTATCCCGTTGGAGCCTTACCACCCTGAGAAATAGGTGCTATTATTCTCATTTTACAAATAAGGAAACTGAGGTTACGTTTCTTGGCTCAGGGTCACAAAGCTAGCATCTGAGGCCTAATTTGACTCCCAAGTCCAGTGCTTTATCCATTGTCACCCAGTTGCCTAAGGAAAAAAAAAAGATAAAAAATTAGCTTGCTTTTGAAATCTAAAACAGATGGCCTAATCTTCTATTAAATAAATATCATAAATCACAAAGCCAGATAAACAAGAGAATAAAAAAAATAGGAGACATCCTCAGCAGAGGGAGGGAGGGATGTCTAGTACATAAGCTTGGGGATGTGGCAAGGGCTGCTGAGAGCCCCCCCTGGCAGCCCCCCGTCTTCCAGTGTTTGTGTCTCAAGTCTCCCTCATTGACCACAGCTGACCTTGCCTCCTTGCAGGCTCGCTGTCCAGTCTCTCCCACCACCCACATCTGCTGACTCCTACGCTATTGTTTGGCTTTCCTACCCAATCGGCCATTGCTTCCCTGCTCCCAGTGGCCTGAGCCAGGAGAACCCTTTTCCAGATGTGCCTTTGAAACTTGCTAAGTCTTCAAAATGACCATGGGAAAAGAGGGATCCGTGTCCATTGTGTGAGGGATGGGCACAGCCCCGGAACCCACTGAGCAGCGTACACATCCCTGCCCCATTTAGCATTTTCTACACAAACTGGCCCATTTTAATAGAGTATAAACATTTGCCAGTTTGTGGTTAGTCTTTTTGTCCTTCTTGGAAACCTAACAAGTGAAATGATATTTTAGCAATAGAAACAGCTTCTGCTGTCTCTTAAAAGGGACCCTATTGGATTCAGGGAGAGTTGCAGGTGTCTGAGCAGTGACTTTGATATCCAAGCTGACTTAATTGAGTTAATTACAGTGTGGGGATAACGCACACCAGTCATGTTTTCAGGGAGTATTCTTTATCCAAGCTGCATTTCAGGAGGAGGGAACAGAAATTCACACATTAAATAAATGTCTTTTGGTTAGTTCCACCCAACTAATTATTTTTTCGGGAAGGGGAGGTGCTTTGTAAAACGACCTTGTTGGAATCAGTAAAAGAGGGGCTTTGGCAACCCCCATGGCATGAAAATTCCACATGTATATGTAACATATATATGTTCATATGTGTGTGTGTGTGTGTGTGTGATAAACACATTAAAAATTCTTTTGTGCCTTAGGCAAGGAGATGGAAGAAGAGGACACTTATCACCAAGTGCAAAAAATCAAGCTGATTGAGGAAGATGAAGATACAGATATTATGGAAGGAGAGACTGGGGAGTCTTCGGAAGAACCCATCCCTCCCAATCTCGAACGGCTGTGGTCATTTTCTTGTGACCTAACAAAAGGGCACAACGTGAGCAGTATGGCCTGGAACAAAGCAAACCCGGTGAGTTGGCAAGCACCTCTCGGGAAGTCTCCTCCAAGATGGAGCTGTTCAAATTAAGGCCGCCAGCCTTGAGTGGGAAGGAAGACGGGGGAATCCCAAGGAGCTACTAGAACCCCATAAAAATAGGAACCTATAACCGTGTCCCCAGCATTTTCCCAGCAGGAGGTAGAGGCAGCCACTGCCCAGGAACTGTCCAACACTAGCAAGTTCTGCTGCTGGAGACCTTGGCTGTTCCTGGAGAGTTGGAGACTGCAGGAGCTGCCTCCACCTTTCCATAGCTAATGCACCAGCCTTTCTATCCTATCCTTTTCTGTTCTTTCTATATTTCATTTGAGCATTAGTCATCATTCAGGAGGGATACCAGAAAGTTGGTTCAAATGGGCTCCTGTATTAGATTCTCAGTAAAACAACAAGAGAACATGATTTATTTTAAAGAACTATACTAATATTTATACATCAAATCAAATGATTTGACTGGCATCACTTTGCCTTAGAAGGCAATAAAATTATTCCAACAGTGTTGCCTTTACATTACAAAAACCATTTTTTTTTTTATCCCATAGCATTTTTGGAAACTCTTTTCTTCTATGTAATGGATGCCCCACGTGCTAATCTTGACTCATTTCATTTCTCATTTCTGGGTTTTGGTTCAGATTGTCTGTTGTGTTTGAAATACCCTCCCTCTCCTTGGATTTCCTGTCTTTCTCAGAAGTTCATTCCAAGCACCATTTGGTGCATATTCAAGGCCTTTCAGCTTGTTTCTCCCTGAGCCTTTTAACCCCTAGTATCCCCATCCCAATATTACTTTGTATACATCTTTACTTTTTGTGTCCTCCTCTAGTTGAATATATGTCACTTGAGGACAAGTAGTTCACTTTTCTCTTTGTATTCTTGGTCCCACACTCAGAGTAAAAGCTAATTAATGTTTATGGATAATAGCAGAATCCAAGCACTCTAGAGGTTCCAAGCCAGGGCTGATGACTGACACAGGTGAGAGAGTTGTGTGATTCTATTCTTGGAGGTGACTCCAAAGATAACCTGGGTTCTGGAAACTTAAAAAAATTATACTTATATTTTAATAACATCAACTTTCTTTTTAAAAACATTTATTCATTTTTAATACACATTGCTTTATGAATCATTTTGGAAGAGAAAAATCAGAGCAAAAGTGAAAAACCATGGGAGAGAAAACAAAAACAGAAAAAAGAAGTGAACACAGCTTGTGTTGACTTACATTCAATCTCCTTAGTTCTTTTTCTGGATGCAGATGGCATTTTCTGTGCAAAGTCTGTTGGGATCTCTTTGGATCGCTGAGAAGAACTAAGTCTTTTCTAGTTGATCATCACACATTCTTGTTGTTATTGTGTACAATATATTCCTGGTTCTGTTATAACATTGATTTTTTTTTATCATCCTCTGTGTTTTGTTTTATGCATTTAGAATCAATATTCTGAGAAGGAATTCATCCTAGGTTTCCCGAGATTCTTGTCAGAAGGTCTATCCTTGACAAAGAAAGATGAAAAACCCTCCCTTGAAAGCAAAAAGGTTAAATGCCTTATAAGGTGAAGTCAGAAGAGAAGTCTCACTTCTGTTTTGTGTCATGGCAGCCCATTGATAGACTTATTTCTCTCCCTAAGGTTTTCACAGTCCAGGGTCTGGGGGAGTGCACTGCCCTCCTTTGGGGTACAAGGACTGGCACGTCCCAAAACATCTGCCTTACTTTTAGTCTCATAATAAGGCGCCTTATTCCCACAGAGTCTTTTCTTATGGTTATCATAAATTAGGAACTGATCATTTGTGTTGAAACCCATGTAACAAATGTGTATACTTCGATTAGACATCTCCTCTCTACATAATTTATATGGGTTTGTGTTGGAAGAAACATGTTTTTTGTATACCACCTATGATATCTAATAAGACACTAGACACATTTTAAAGCTGTTCAAATTCAACTCTTAAAACTTTCAAATAAAAGTGATGAAGTGAAACTGAAAATCTGAATACACAAATGTCAGAGTATGGACACAGTAGCATGTGCTCATGGATAGGGGGAGGGAATGACTTTTCGACACAAATGTTCTAAGCATATTCTGGGATTATTTTTTTAGGTGACTTGTATCTTCTTTTCGATTTATATTAGCAATAATTTTATTACACTTCTAAGCCCATATGCTTTTATCTTTATCTTAATTTTTAAAAATTTATTAGTTTGGCTTATTTGTTTACTTCTTCAGCTTGGCTTAAGCCAATGTAGTTGGTCAAAACAATTCTCTAAAAGAGTAATGCATTTGACCACATTTCTGTGGCATCTGAGTCATGATCTTAAATCTCTCCTTCTGGTTTTCAGGATCTGCTGGCTGTTGGATATGGCCATTTTGGCTTTAGAGAACAGAAGAGAGGACTGGCTTGCTGTTGGTCATTAAAGAATCCTATGGTAAAACTGGAGCAAGAGGAACATTTTTCATTCGCTTAATTAAAAGTCATTATTTCTATAATCAAGACATTAAAAATGGGGACTTTCCTATATTAATTTTCTGAGGATTGAATCTCTAATAATTGAAATCATTGAATCTCTAAAAATTAGAAGCTTGAAATAATTGAAA
Source organism: Antechinus flavipes (assembly GCF_016432865.1). NCBI lineage: Eukaryota > Metazoa > Chordata > Mammalia > Dasyuromorphia > Dasyuridae > Antechinus > Antechinus flavipes. The sequence goes on from NC_067401.1 coordinate 460,131,810, forward strand.
TAATTCCACCTTTATTATTTTTCTTTAAAATACATTGTTTATTTCTGTGCTAGTTGTGGAATTTGTAAATATATGCTTGCAGGCAGATTTCCCTATTAGACTGTAAGTTCGTCAAGGGTAGGGGTGTCTTTTACCTCTATTTGTATCCTCAGTGCTTAGCATAATGCCTGGCACAGAGGAGGTGCTCCATAAATATTTATTGACTGACTGGAATGGATGTCTTATCACAACTCCACTAATAAGAAGTAAATGGCATTTTCCTTCCCTGTATGAAGGATGTTTGCTAAAACAGAGGCAAAAAAGAAATTTGACTGATCCCATCATTTTATTTTTATGCACAATGACATTTAAAATAGCAGCACAATTTCTCAAATGTAATGCATTTTTTCCTAATTTTTTCCCTTCTTAATTCTGGGCCTATGAAATACATATGGATTAGTGCTAAAAATTACTTGCTAAAATCTGACCATGATTGTCCAACAACAGATATTATTTATCCATTTGGCTTTTCCTGTGTGGATGGTCCGAAGAATCACTTTGGAGTCCTTGTGGATTTACCTGAAGAGGCTCTGTGAGGTTCATGTTATCAGAATAGTGTCATCCTTAAACAGGATGGCCTGACTATCACCCAAGAATCCCTTTTCCTTATGGATCTTAAAATACACATATTCTTAACCTAAGGTCTATAAACTCTTTCTAAAACATTTTGTTTACTTTTGATATTTGGATTAGTATATTTCATTATTATTTCATAATAATACAAGAGGAAAATGGGAGTAAACATTTATACAGCTCCTACTATGTGCCGGAAAATATGCTAAGCACTTTTCAAATATTATCTCATTTGATCTTCACAACCTCTCTGAGAGGCAGGTACTGCCATTAAGGATACTGAGGCAGATAGTAGTTGAGTCCTCCCTCCCTCCCTCCCTTCCTCCCTTCCTTTCTTTCTAACCCTCCCTCCCTCTCTTCCCTTCCTCCCTCCCTCCTTTCATTTTAACCCTCCCTCCCTCTCTTTCCTTCTTTCCCTCCTTCCCTACTTCCCTCTCTTCCTCTCTTCCTCCCTCCCTTTTTTCCTCCTTCCTTCCTTCCTTCCTTCCTTCCTTCCTTCCTTCCTTCCTTCCTTCCTTCCTTCCTTCCTTCCTTCCTCCCTCCCTTCCTTCCTTTCTTTCTTCCTTCTTCCTTCCTTCCTTCCTTCCTTCCTTCTTCCTTCCTTCCTTCCTTCCTTCCTTCCTTCCTTCCTTCCTTCTTCCTTCCTTCCTTCCTCCCTCCCTTCTCCCTTCCTTCCTCCCTCCCTCCCTTCCTTCCTTCCTTCCTTCCTTCCTTCTTCCTTCCTTCCTTCCTCCCTCCCTCCTTCCTTCCTTCCTTCCTTCCTTCCTTCCTCCCTCCTTCCTTCCTTCCTTTTTTCTCTCTTTTTTCTCCTTTTCCTCCCTCCTTCTTTTCTTTCTATCCCTTCTCTTTTTTTTTCAAAAAGTGAGAAGGAAAGAAGAAAAAAAATAGGTGTTAGTTAATTTTTTAAAAATACGATTTAAAATATTGCAGCAATTGCTCACCTACCAATTTTTTAAAATTCAGCTAGTAGTTTAGTGATAAGAATTGTGTTAACCACAGCCTTGTTTTCATTTGCTCAGTGGCCAGAACGTGTTTATCCGAGTCTCCATGGGGTGACATCTGTGGATTTCTCTATATCATCCCCAAATCTTCTAGCTGTTGGATTCTACAATGGTACCATAGCCATCTATAATGTACAAAGCAAGAACAGTATTCCTGTCCTGGACAGTAGGTGAGATTCCAGGAAGAGTTTACTTTTAGTTCTCTACAGCAGAAGTTTGTTCTATCTACATTTAAATGTATGAGTCAGCATTTAGGATCCCAAATAAAGGAGGTACTCAGGTTAAGAAAGTTTTCAGATACATAATACATATTTTATATTTCTCTCTGCCAATCCTTCTTAGCACTCATTAAAGAAATAAAAGGTAGAAGGTGTCACCCACTCTGTCAGTGCCCATAAGGCTAGATTGCTCAGTCATTTGGCAATTGGGTTTTTGAACTTGATAGAATAATTTCTGCCCTGATTAGTTTATTCATCTGAATATATCTTAAGAAAATAGAGAAGATATCATGCAGGGTGGAAGATAATGAATCTATGGACAATAAATAGGTCAAAGGAGTATTTGAGATCTCACCTAGAATCTTATGAGGCAGGACAGAAAGTCACATGAATTCAAGGCATATACTGACGTTTGGACTTTTGGAAGCCTAGTGCCTACACTGACCAGCATTCACCTAGTGGTTTTATTAGACCAGGAACTTGAATGGTCTTTGCTAGAGCTGGAGATCAAAGTTCTGAGTCTGACCTGAATCCCCCAACCAGGAATCCTAACCTGTTTATATATAACAGAATTTAAAGTGGAGGGAAAAACCAAAGGAATGAGAAACTTAAAAATAAGAGGAGAAATGGAAGGGCTGATTGGTTGATTTGGAGAACACATTTTAGTAAGAAGTAATGAAGATAAATCATGAAAAATAATTTCAGAGAAAGGAATAGGGGAGAGGATAACTTCTGGAAGAAATACAATGAGTACCCACTTCACCCCTTAAAAAAGATCCAAAAAAAAATCTAGAAAATGCACCAGACTGAATCTTATGGTGAAATTAGAGAAAAAATAATGAGGGTCCAGAGCAGTTGCAGTCTTGGGCCTGGGGCTGTTAGTAAGAGGAAATGGTTTAGAAGCAAGCAGTAGCAGAATGACTCATAATACCTCAGAAACAAAGGCGGGCATCTCAGTTCCTTCTTCTAGCCCTGGCAGCAGGGCAGCAAGACCAAAAGGAAACCTATACTTCTGTTACTCTGGTGGCTGAGTCCAGCAGCAGTCTAGTGTTATGCAGGCCCAAACCCAGGTCAGGAACTTACAGAACAGAGAGAGCAGTGACCATATTTTGCTCAGGATTATACCACATTGGGAGCACTGAAAACTTGTAGGTCCTCAGCATGAGCTGTTCCTGAGAGCTTGGAATAATATAAGACTCACTACCTCCAGAAAACAATAGCAGGACCAGCCTAGGGAAGGTCTGTGCAGAGTCCAGTACTTATCTTAACTCCAAAGTCAGGAAACAGGCTAGAAGAATGAGAAAACAAACAAAAAGGAATCTCACCATAAAGAATGGTTGTGGTGACAGGGAAACTCAAGACACAAACCCAGAAGAAAGTGACTTCAAAACTTACTAATGTAATTCTTCAAAGAAAAAAGGCAATTATGAATTCAGCTGAAATTCCCAGAAGAAATAAAGAAGAATTAAAAAACATTCTTTCAAAATATATTTTTAGTTTTCTTTTTGTGAAATGAGGAGGAAAAAGAAATGAAAACTATAGAAGAAAGGACTGGAAAGAGAATTAACAAGTTGGCACAAGAAATATACCTCCTTGCTCAAGCAACAAACTTCCTGGAGTTAGAAGGGACCAAATAGAAGTTTATGACTCCATGAGATCACAAGAAATATCAAAAGAAAAAAGATATAAGATATCTCATAACAAAAGTAAACAACTTGGTAAACAGATAAGTGAAAAGAAAAAAAAGCATTATTGAACGACTTGAAGGCTATTACTTGCCCACCCCAAGGAGCCTAAACATTGTATTTTAAGAAATATTAAAAGGAAGCTGCCTACATCTTTTAGAACAGATGCAAAGTAGAAATGAAAATAATTTATCAGTCACCTTCTAAAAATCTTCAGACTAAAACTCCTAAGGACACTGTAGCCAAAATCTAGAACTTAGATAAAAGATTGCCAACAACTAGGAAGAAAAATTCAAATACAAGGAGCCAAAGTTAGGAGCACACAAGATTTAGCACCTACCACATAAAGAAGCAGAGAGCTTGTAATATAATAAACTATAGACAAAGCTTATAGGTTTACAGTCAAGAATAATAATTTGCTTAGTAAAATTGAATATAATCCTACAAGGGGGAAATGGATTTTTAATGAAAGAGAGGACTTTCAAGAATTCTTAATGAAAAGATTACAGCTTCAGAGAAATATTGAGGTTGCAATACAAAAGCCTGGAAAAAGATTAAGAAGTAAACTTGAATAAACTAAAATGATCAAGAATTAAACAAGGATAAATTGTTTACATTCAAACATGGGAAGATGATCCCTGCATCCCCTTTGAGCTCTGTCATCATCAAGGGTCATGGTGGGAATTTCATTAGACTGAAAGCCTGGAAGAAGTTCTGTTATAAGTTGATTTTAAAACAAGAATAGATTTCCAAAAATTCTGGGAAAACTGGAAAATAATATGTCAGAAACTCAGCATAGACCTACATCTCAAACCCCACACAAAATAAAGTCAAAATGGGTACGTGATTTGGATATAAAGAATGATACTCTAAGCAAATTGGGAGAGCAAGGGACAGTTTGTCTATCAGATCTTTGGAAAAGGGGGGAATTTATGGCCAAAGAAGAACTAGAGAACAATGTGAACAACTTTGATTACATTAAATTAAAAAGGGTTGCACAAACAAAACCAATACAGTCAAAATTAGAAAGGCAGCACAAAACTGGGGGAAAAAAATTACAGCTAGTGTTTCTGATAAAGGCCTTATTTCTAAAATATGTAAAGAATTGTGTTAAATTTATAAGAATACAAGTCGTTCTCCAATTGATAAATTATCAAAGGATATAAACAGTTTTTAGATGAAGAAACCAAAGCTATCTCTAATCATATGAAAAAATGCTCTAAATCACTATTGATTAAAGAAATGCAAATTAAGACAACTCTGAGATACCATTTCACAACAAACTGGGATACTAATGCATTGTGGGTGGAATTGTGAAATGATCCAACATTTTAGAAAGCAATTTGGAACAATGCCCGGTGCATACCTTTTGACTCAGCAGTGCCATTTCTGGATCTGTATCCCAACGAAATAAAAGAAGGAAAAGGACCCACATGTGCGAAAATGTTTGTAGCAGCCCTTTTTGTAATGGCTAGGAACTAGAAACTCCTTGAAAATGAGTGGATGCCCATCAGTTGGGGTATGGCTGAATAAATTACAGTATATGAATGTTATAGAATATTATTGTTCTATTAAGAAACGATCAGCGGGATGATTTCAGAGAGGTGTATTTGGGATATTGGCTTAGTAGGAACACTGCTGGATCAAAGATTATGCAATTTGATAGTCCTTTGGACATAGGTCCAAATTGCTCTTCAGAATGGTTGGATCAACTCATTCTTCCACCAATAATGTCCCAGTTTTCCTATATCCCCTCCAACATTGATCATGATCTTTTCCTGTCATATTAGCCAATCTTAGAGTTGGGAGGCCTCAGAGTTGTTTTAATTTGCATTTCTCTAACCAATAGTGATTTGAAGCATTTTTTCATATGAATAGAAATTATTTTAATTTTCTCATTTGAAAATTGTCTGTTCATATCTTTTGATCATTGGGGAATGGCTTGTATTCTTATCAATTTGGAAAAGAGGCCTTTTTCAGAAACAGTGGCTATAAATTTTTTCCCCAGTTTTCTGCTTCCCTTCTAATTTTGGCTGCATTGGTTTTGTTTGTACATAAACTTTTTAATGTTACCAGTATCATCCATTTTGCATTTCATAATGTTTTTTAGTTCTTTGGCCATAAATTCCTTCATTCTCCATAGATCTGAGAGGTAGACTATCCTTTGTTCTTCTAGCCAGTACCAAATGGTTTTGATAACTGCTGTTTTATAAAATAGTTTAAGATCTAGTATAGCTAGGTCACTTTCCTTTGTATTTTTTTCCACATGAATTCCCTTGAAATTCTTGATCTTTTGTTATTTTAGATGAATTTTGTTATTATTTTTTCTAGATCTACAAAATAATTTGGTAGTTTGACTGGTATGGCACTGAATAAGTAGATTGTTTTAGGTATAGTTGTCATTTTTATTATATTAGCTTAGCCTACCTGTGAGCACTTGATTTTCTTCCAATTGTTTAACTCTAACTTTATTTTTATGAAAAGTGCTTTTTAATTAATTTCATGCAGTTCCTGGATTTGTCTTGGCAGGTGCATCCCCAAATATTTTATGTCATCTATAGTTATTTTTAGATGAGATTTCTCTTTCTAATTCTTGCTTCTGGGGCTTTTTGGTAATATATAGAAATGCCAATGATTTATGTGGGCTTATTTTATATCTTATATCCTGCTGCTTTGCTAAAGTTGTTAATTGTTTCTAGTAGTTTTTTAGTTAATTATCTAGGATTCTCTAAATATATTATCATAGCATCTGCAAAGAGTGATAGTTTTTACTTACTCTGATTACTTCACTTTCTTTTTTTCTTCTTCTTTTTTTTTTTTTGCCAAAGCTAACATTTCTAGTACAATGCTGAATAATAGTGGTGATAGTGGGCACTGTTGTTTCACTCTTGATCCTATTTGGAATGCTTCTAGTTTATCCCCATTACAGATAATGCATGCTTTCTAGAGTTTTTAATAGGAATAGGTGTTGTATTTTTATCAAATTCTTTTTCTGTATCTATTGAGATTAATCATATGTTTTCTATTAGTTTGGTTACTGATATGGTTAATTATGCTGATAGTTTTCCTGGTTTTGAACTAGTCCTGCATTCCTGGTATAAATTCTATTTGGTCATAGTGTATTATTCTAGAGATAAGTTGGTCTTTGTTGATATTTTATTTATGAGGTTTGCATTGATTTTCATTAGGGAACTTGGTCTATAATTTTTTTCTTTCTGTTTTGGCCCTTTCTGGTGTATGTATCAGCACTATATCTGTATCATAAAAGGAATTCTTTTCCTGTTTTACCAAATAGTCTATATTATATTGGAATTAATTGTTCTTTAAATGCTTGATAGAATTCATTTGTAAATCCATCTGACCATGGAGATTTTCTATTAGAGAGTTCATCAATGGTTTGTTCAATTTAATTTTCTAAAAGGGAACTGTTTAAGTAATTTATTTCCTCACCTGTTAATCTGGGCAATCTATATTTTTGTCAGTATTCATCCATTTCACTTAAATTGTCAGTTTATTGGAATACAGTTGGGCAAATACCTCTTAATTATTGCTTTAATTTCCTCTTCATTAGTGGTAAGTTTTCCCTTTTCACTTTTGATACTGGTAATTTTTTTCTTTTCTTTTTCTAATCAAATTAATCAATGCTTTATTCATTTTGTTATTTCTTTCATAAAATCGTCTCTTGATTTTCTTTATTATTTCAATAGTTTTATTACTTTCAGTTTTATTAATTGTTTCTCTGATTTTTGGAATTTCTAATTTGATATTTAATTGAGGGGTTTTTAATTTTTTTTTCCTAGTCTTCTTAATTGCATGCCCAATTCATTGATCTTTTCTTTCTCAGTTCTATTTATGTAAGCATTTAGAGATGTAAAATTTCTCTTAAGAACTTTCTTGTCTGCATCCCATAAGATTTAGTATATTTTCTCATTATTGTCATTCCTTGGATGAAATTATTGCTCATTTCTTTGATTTGTTGTTTAACCCACTTATTCTTTAGGATTAGATTATTTAATTTCCCAGGAATTTTTGGTCTATTTTTTCCACAACCCTTTTATTATACATAATTTTTATTGCACCATGATCTAAAAAGAATGCATTTACTTCTTCTGCCTTTCTGCCAAAAATGTAATTTTTAGAAAATGATACTATGTTCCCTCCTCAGATGGAAAAATTTATAATAAAAAAGACAAAATCTAGTTAGTGGACAGAAATAGTCATAGTAATACACATGATAAACTGATGTAAACATTTCTGAGATTTTAGGTAATTCTCTGTAAGAGGGAACAAAACCAATCATACATTTTGAATCTGCAATTCCATTGTGAAGACTCTTCTGCAAACTTGAGAAGACAGAAAGCTCCCATCTGAACACAACTAATTCTGGCAGTTCTATTTACAATAGTAAAACTCTGGAAGCTGGTTCTGTGTCTCATTCTTGGAAGATGGCAGGATCAGTTGTAGCATTTGCGGAGGAGGGAAGTCAACTGCACCACATCTTTGACATATTTACTATGTCTGCATTTTTGTGAAAAATAAAAAAAAATAGAACCAAATTTGAGAGAATTTATATGACGTGCCTGAAAAGTGACATAAAGCATCTTCTTTTCTTACATGTTGATTCTTTTGATTTTGTCCTGGGTGATTGAGGCTGAATTTTATCCCTTCTTTTGTGCATTTGTTTGATTTTTTTGTGGAAAGTTATTGTTTATTTTAAACGTCATGATAATTAATTAAATTTCAGTATTTAGCAAGGAATAGGCATTGATTATGATCTAGGCATATTGCAAAAGGTTGGAAAGTCAAATCAAGCAAAGGAAAAAGACAGCTCCTTTCCTCAAAGTATTTATGTTCCAAAGGGGGAACGCAATATATAAAAGGGAGCTAAAAGGGCATCAAGAGAAGGGACAAAGATAGGGAATAATATAGAAAAAGGCTACAGAGTCCAAAGCTGTGCTTAAGAGAAAAATGCAGGTGTAAACATGGCTGCCTGGGTCACTTATGTAAAATGGAAGGTCTAAGGAGGAAGGGATCTCAGGAGCAGAATGATCTTTTAGGATGAGATTGTCAATTAATTAAATTCAGAGAGACTTATCATTCCCCACCCCCCCAAAAAATACCCCAACTAGTTACGATGATGATTTCTTTAAAAAATGGCCATAGTAACCCATGAAGACCTAATAAGGAGGGATTGCAATTTGCCTTGGTAGAAAGAGACCTCTTGCCCCATAGCCTCTGATAAAATCATGGCTACCTGTATTTTATCCACATCAAAATAGAAACTAAATAAAGTAAAGAAATAGGATCTGATAACTGTATAAACATGTATAAGTATATTGTATTTAACATATACTTTAACATATTTAATGTGTATTAGTCTACCTGCCATCTAGGGGAGGGAGTGGGGAGAAGGAGGGAAAAAGTTGGAACAGAAGGTTTTGCAAGGGTCAATGCTGAAAAATTACCCATGAGTTTTGTAAATCTTGTAAATAAAAAGCTAAAATAAAAAAAGAAATAGGATCTGAGACAGATGTCGCAAAATAATCAGTATCCCTAATCTTCACAATATTTTTCTCCAAAATGCTACTTCATAATTTAAGTGCGATATTATTCTCCAGATTGTTGTACTAACCACATGTCCCTCTAGGGTTTATAACGTATATCTGATCTATTCTTTTCTTTTAGTGAATCTGTTCATAAGCACATTGGACCAATTTGGCAAGTCCAATGGGTAGAGCAGGACAAAGGAACTGTGGCAGGTGAAGAAAAAAGGGAAATACTTGTTACCATAGGGGCTGATGGAAAAATCTCCAAGTGGATGATACAGAAAGGACTGATTTGTCATGGTAAAAGGAATTTCATTGTTTTTACATTGACTAAGCTCAAAATTACTAGTCTGTAAACTGAGCTCAAAATGACTATAATTGGCACTGAGATCTCTTTTATAAAGTACCCAGATGTGGTTCACTGAAATTTACTACTGTCATTTTAACTTAGCCGCTCGTTAAAAATGATAATTGTATGTTGGTGTGTTCTAAGCATAGGTGTGATATTTCAGCCCTTCACATAGTAACTGCCATTTTCTGGATGGTTTTTTACATTTTTATTATTGGATTGTAACATATAAACATAAATACACAAACCACTGAGCATACTTCCTGGAAACTAAGCTAAGCAACCACCCAAAATGCTGTTTATGACTTTCCTCATGTGTAGCTGTATACTTTTTGGTATTTTATTTATTGGTTGATTCATTGAAAAGAGCAGAAAAGCACGGAGCCTCATGTGAACAAAGTATTCCCAGAATTGTTTCAGAATTGTTACCGGGAGAGACTTTGGGTCATGTGGGCCAACCCAGACATAAAACGAATCGTTACTATAGCTGGTGTTCGTCCTCTGCTTACAGCTCTCCAAAGGAAGGGAGCCTCCCCCCCACCTCCCCAGACAGCCCATTACATGGCTAGGATTGTTGAGTGTAGAATCACTTCTCTGCACTTTGCTCATTCCTGATTCTGCTCCCTAGAGAAACCATCCCTTTACTCGTTGTCAACTCTTCCAGTACTTGGACAGCTCTCACATCCTGGTTAAGTCTTTTCTTCTCTAGACTTCCCATAGGTGGTTTCTTCAGTAGATCCTCTCATGTTATGACCCTTCATTCATGTCAAGACCCTTCACAACATCCTGATTACCACCTCTGGGTTCTCCAGTTCATTATTAAACCATTCCTCCCATAATTGAACACAATAGCCCAGATGAGGTCCAACACAGGCAGAGTAAAGTGGAACTATTCCCAGAACCTATTTTCCTCTTAATTTAACCTAAGATTATCTTTAACTTGAGTTTTGTTGCTACTTAGTGTCATTATTTAAGTATTGTTCTTTTGATCTGCTTTCTTCATTTTATTTTTTTTCAAAGATTTGATGAAATTGAGGAGAACGGCAAGTGATAGACAAAAAAGGCAAAATGAGAGAGACAAGAAGGGTGAAGCTTTAATATCTCGGCAGGCTCCTGGAATGTGTTTTTCTTTTCACCCCAAGGTAGGACTCCTCGATACATTTTTATAGAAGTTTGCAGTTAAATATGAAATTATTTGAAGAATGAAAGGATATGTATGCCAATGGCTATTTTGGTCTCATAATTCACAAAATCATTGATCGGCTCAGGTGGATACAGTCCCCAAGGACCCAGATATGCTCCCCTTCTTCCCTTTGTCTTTGTTGTGAGGAAAGGATGTACCTATCTGAGTAATAAAAGAAAGATTCCACAGTCTCCTTCCTTGTACTGGCATCTGCAGTCTTTAACAGCCTTACCATGCTTTATACCGACTAACTTATACCATAGTAATTGGCTAGACTTTAGCCAAAGTTGAAGACTACAAAAATCAGGGTAACTTCCTAAATTCATGGTGAATATTGGCTGGATCCAAGTTAAGTGAGTAGATAATGAATGCCATAGCCTCTCTGTGTCTCTGTGTCTCTTTCTCTGAAGATTTCCCAATGAAAGTGAGTCTCTTCTCTTCAACTCATTTTCAACTATCCTGGCTTTCCCTCCTTGAACAAGTGCTCCTTGAGTCTTTGTTTGCTCTTCTGTACGATGAGGGAGTTGGGCTAGATGGTCTCTGAGGTCTTTCCAGCTCTTGATCTATGATCCTCATAATGATCCTATTTTTCTAGTCTTAGAAAGATCCCACAAAACCAAGAGGTTATGTCCTTTTTCAAGGGTCAACATACAGTCTAATAGAGCCAAGTTAGCAGATAACTAGAGCTGGTCACAGCAATTCAGGAAATTGTTTTCTAAGGTGTGGAAAAGTTACCCACTCCGATGAAATCACAGATTTCCTAATGTCCTGAAAAAATCTTTTTGGTATCAGGGAAAATCCACTTTCTATAAATGAACATAGAGTGTCTTCAATATATGCTTTTCTAAGAAGGGAGTGCTCTTACTGGAGAATCAGCAATCTGAGTTGCACATATTTTACCTTCTTTTTAATTCAATTAAACATAATCTTAGAGTATTTTATGTTTAGGGATTTCAAAATATGTGTGTATAATTGGAATTATTAGGATAAATCGGTGCAATGTCTGCAATACCCACCCATATTGGTTGGACCATTTCTAGCTTTTATTTGTATCTAAGTATGTTCACCAAGAACAAATATTTACATTACATAGATGTCTGTCTATTTTAAGAATAGACTGCTATATTAAAAATTTACTGTTCTCATCTGGGAAGTCACACTTGAGTGGGTTGAGCTGTATCCATCAATAGCTAGGAAACCAAGAGTTGATTTAATAGGGCTATCAGTAGTATCTAGGGATGACCGGGTTTTCCCCCCTCCGCCCCCCTGCTACTAATTCAGACCTGATTTGAATTAGCAGCAAAGTGCATATTTGTCCCCTTTTTGTGATTTATTGTCTAGTTTAATACTCCACATACCCCTTTTTCTTTTTCTTTCTTTCTTTCTTTCTTTTTTCTTCCTTCCTTTCTTTTTCTTTCTTTCTTTCTTTTTCTTTCTTTTCCTTCCTTCCTTCCTTTCTCTCTTTCTTTTTTCTTCCTTCCTTCCTTCCTTCCTTCCTTCCTTCCTTCCTTCCTTCCTTCCTTCCTTCCTTCCTTCCTTCCTTCCTTCCTTCCTTCCTTCCTTCCTTCCTTCCTTCCTTCCTTCCTTCCTTCCTTTCTTGAACTTTTTAAAACTGAGGCTTCTAGCTTCCCCTTGAACCCTTTTTTAAAGGGGTCACATGCAGCCCAGAGCCATGAAAGCCATGTCTTTTAACCAGTTAATCCCCTTGTTAGAGCTGGAGCACCAGGAAATCATTCAAAAGAAGCAGAAAATGAACCCTCTGCACTAGGATGCTTCTAAATTGTACTATCTACATTATCAAAGAACTCGAAACAAACAATATGCCCATTGATCGGAGGGTAGCTACAGGAAGGCCGGCCATTCAATTGAATGAGTTATTGTCTTAAGTAATGATCAATATGGAGACTTTTTTTTTTTTTAAGGAAATAGCATGTTTCCAATGGCTACCTCTATGTAAAAAACAAACCCAAGTAGGAGAAGAGATTTAGAGGGCTAAGTGTTGATGAAGTGTCATGGATGCTAATATACATAAGTTATTTTTTTCATGCTGATTAAACAGATAATGTTTTTAACAGTATTATCAATTTCTCCCATTGAAATTCTACTCTTCATGGGGTAAGATGACTTTGGGTTATCTAAAAATATATATTTTAAAAACACTTGTAACAGTCTTTTACACCTGGACATTGAATGTGTCTCACAACCATGACTCTGGGTTCTTGAAGATGAGGGTAGAGAAGAGCAAGGTCTTTCTGAGTTACAGAGGCTCAAGGACCTGCCTCTTATGGCTTAGGGTAAGCTTCTTGAGGGCAGGGGACATTTCATTTTGCCATGGTCCTCTCAGTGCCTCACACACATTCTGCACATCCATGTGTGTTGCATTCAATTTTGCTAGAACCTTGCAAAGTTCAGAGAGATTCATTGACATTTGGACTGAATTTGGAGGCCGTATCCAGCAACTTTCACAGGCCAGCTCCCAAGTTAGAGAGGGGTTAGGGCCAACCTCCATTGATGAAGACAGTAGCCACGTAACTCCTTGAACACTGGTGAATTGGAGAATCTCTACTGGTCGATCTTCTTTAGCTTGGGCTGTGGAGGTCAGGGCTCAAGGATAATGTGCCGCTGATAGATCTGTTTTACTCTCTCCCTGCAGGACACAAACATCTATCTGGCCGGAACAGAAGAAGGTTTCATTCACAAATGCTCTTGTTCATATAATGAACAGTACCTGGAAACCTATAGAGGTCACAAGGTGAGTGGAATTCTATCAATATGAAAATGGTGGAGATTTCTAACCAACCATCTGACAGGAAGCCTCCCCAGCCCTTCTTTGGGAGGCGGCTTTAGGGCCTGGGCCAGGGCTGACCCCTGGTCAGCCTCCATTTGAGCTGTTGGGCCCCTGGTTGCTTTTTCTCTCCCTCTTCTAGACATTCTGCGCATGTCCACCAGCCATGGCCATCTCTTGGGAAACACTTGGAGACTTTGTGCCCCTGGAAATCTGCCCCAGGGTCTTTTCCCAGTGCACAGAGGCTGCCTTTAGCCATCTTGGCATGGTTTGGGGGTCAGGGGGCATACAGACTGCCTGGATGATCTGTCCCCTTTCCTGCTCACCCATCCCTTTGATGACCGCCTTATGAACCTAAGAGACACTCATGGGTGACAATCTGTGTGTCTCATTCTTCTGAGCTGGCAGATTTCCCCACATCATCCTTACCAAGCTTGACAACCTTCCAGTTACCTCAGAATAGCCCTGGGCTCTGCCCCTTATTGTTATTATAACATATTTTTAAATAACCATGTCTAGAGTTATTGAAGAAATAAGTTGATTTACTCTAGAAACATTACAGAAATTTTGAATTTTTTTAATAACATATATATCACAAAGATTGAGGGCTTAGAATTTTCTCCTTTTTCCATAGGTCTTCAAACCATGATTTCCCAACTGACAGTTTACCATTTTTACTCCCACCAACTTTTGTGAAATGTCACAAGATAATTACATTTTGCAAAGTGACAAAGTCAGACAATGTCAAACTTGAAATTCTTTAAATAAGAATGGGTTCTGTTAAGAATATTATTAAAGGGTTTCAAGTTGGTGAGTTTCTTTTCTTAAGATAAAATAGCTTTTTAGTTTTCAAAATACTCTCAAAGATAGTTTTCAACATCCATTCTTGCAAAATCTTGTGTTGCAAATTTTTTCCTTCTCTCCCATTGACAGCAAGTAATCCATTATAAATTAAACATGTGCAGTTCTATACATATTTCCACATTTGTCATGTTGTGCAAGAAAAGTCAGCTCAAAGGGGAAAAACACGAGAAAGGAAAAAAAAGAAGCAAAGCAACAATAGCAACAACAAAAAGGTGAAAAGGAGACATTGAGTCTCTGTAGTCCTCTTTTTAGATGTGGCTAGCTCTTTCCATTACAAGCCTATAGAACTGATCTGAATAACCTCATATTAAAAAATCACATAATCTTCTTGTTGCCATGTACAATGATCTCCTGGTTCTACTCACCTCACTCAGCATCAGTTCTTCAGGACTCTCTGAAATCACCCTGCCAATTATTTCTCATAGAAGAATTGTATTCCATAACATTCACATACCATAATTTATTCAGCCATTCTCCAACTGATGGGAAGCCGAGTGGCTTGCTGATACAAACATTTTTTGTTGCTGGGAATCCTTTTCCTTTTTTTATGATCTCATTGGATACAGACCCAGTAGAGACACTTCTGGATCAAAAGGTATGCACAGTTTGATAGTCCTTTGGTCATAGTTCCATATTGCTCTCCAGAATGGTTGGATCATTCCACAACTCCATCAACAATGCATTAGTGTCCCAGTTTCTCCACACTCCCTCCAATATTCATCTTTATTTTTTTCTGTCATCTTAGCCAATATGAGAGGTGTGACATTGTACCTCAAAGTTGTCTTAATTTGCATTTCTCTAATCAATAGTGATTTGGAGTATTTTTCATATGAATAGAAGTGGTTTTAATTTCTTTGAAAATTGTCTGTTCGTATTCTTTGACCATTTATCAATTGGGTAATGGCTTGTATTCTTGCCAATTTTGCCCCAGTTCTCTATATATTTTAGAAATGAGGCTTTTATCAGAAACATTGGCTATAAAAATTATCCCATTTTCTGCTTCCCTTCTAATGTGAGTTGCATTGATTTTGCTTATACATAAACTTTTAATTTAATATAATCAGTATTATCCATTTTGCATTTCATAATGTTCTCTAGTTCTTTTTCTGGCCATAAATTCCTTCCTTCTTCACAGATCTGAGGGATAAACTATGCTTTGTTCTTCTACTTTGCTTATATTATCAGCCTTTATGTTTAAACCATTAACTCATTTTGACCTTTATCTTGCAATATAGGTGAATGTTGGTCAATGCCTAGTTTCTGCTATACTAGTTTCCAGTTTTCTCAGCAATTTTTTTTTCAAATAGTGAGTTCTTATCCCAGAAGCTGGAGTCTTTGGGTTTGTCAAACACTAGATTACTATAGTCTTTGACTATTATGTCTTGCGAGCCTCATTTATTCCACAGGTCCACTACTATATTTCTTAGGACAAAATGGTTTTGACCACTGCTTTATAAATAACTTTAGATCTAGCTAGGCAAACTTCCTTTGCATTTTTTCATTAATTTCCTTGAAATTCTTGTCCGTTTTGTTCTTTCAGATGAATTTTGTTATTATTTCTTTTAGCTCTATAAAGTAATTTCTTGGCAGTTTGACTATACAGCACTAAATAGGTAGATTAACTTAGATTGAATTGTCATTTTAGCTTAGCCTACCCATGAGCACTTGATATTTTTCCAATTGTTTAGAACTAACTTTATGTTCATATAATTCCTGGCTTTGTCCTGGCAGGTAGACAACTGAATATTTTATATTAACTACAGTTATTTTCAATGTAATTTCTCTTTCTAAATCTTGCTGCTAAATATTTTTGGTAACATATAGAAATGTTTTATGTGGGTTTATTTTATATTCTGCATTTTTACTAAAGTTGTTAATTGTTTCTAGTAGTTTTTTTAGTTAATTCTCTGGGACTCTCTAAGTATAGCAACATATCATCTGCAAAAAGTGATAATTTTGTTTCTTTATTACCTTCTCTATTTCCTTTAATTTCTTTTTCTTCTCTTATTGCTAAAGCTAACACTTCTCATACAATGTTGAATAATGGTGGTAACAGTGGCACCCTTATTTCATCCCTGATATTATTAGAAATGCTTCTAGTTTATCCCCATTACATATAATGTATGCTGATGGTTTTAGCTAAATGCTACTTATCATTTTAGGAAAAAACTCCATTTATTCCTATGCTCTTTAGTGATTTTAATAGAAATGGGTGTTGTCTCAAATACTTTTTCTGCATCTATTGAGAGTAATCATATGATTTCTGTTAGTTTGATTACTGATATGGTCAAATATGCTGATAGTTTTCTTGATTTTGAACCAGCCTTGCAATCCTGGTATAAATCCTACTTGCTCATAGTGTATTATCCTGGTGATAAATTTGTATAATCTCTTTGCTAATATTTTATTTAAGATTTTTGCATTGATTTCCCTTGGGGAACTTGGTCTATAATTTTCTTTTTCTCTTTTGGCCCTTCCTAGTATATGTATCAGCACTATGTCATAAAAGGAATTTGGTAAGATTCCTTCTTCCTCTGATTTTTCCAAATAGTTTATATAGTATTGTAATTAACTGTTCTTTAAATGTTTGGTAGAATTGACTTGTAAATCCATCTGGCCCTGGAGATTTTTTCTTAAGAAGTTCATTAATAGCTTGTCCAATTTCTTTTTCTAAAATGGGATTATTTAAATAATTTATTTTCTCATCTGTTAATCTGGGCAATCTATATTTTTGTAATTATATTAACTTAGATCTTGTAGGGAGAGAAAGCATTACATATGGATGCCAGTGGTAGGTTAGCGGATACCATTGATCGAAGGATGAATCTTCCTCATTTCAGAAGAAAACTAGACATGGGCTACCCTGGGTATATGGAACCTGAGATCTTGGTAGAAGAACAGATGAAAACCTCTTGTAGGGAATAGGAGGTCCCCAGGGAAGCAGCAGAGATTTTCTCATCTTCTCTAGCTGTTCCTCTATTAGGCACCAACATAATGGGAAAGGATGTTATTAAAGCTCTTGTTACTCCAGCCTTAACAGCCTGTCATCCTTCCATGAACATTAAATCATTATAAGACAATAGAACTAACATTTGTTAAGTAGTTCCTGTGTGCAAGATATTAGAGGAAATGCAAAGTTTAGATATGATGGGGTCCTGTCCCTTAAGAAAGATAAGACACAAATAGCTAACTATAGCACTATTTTGTGATATTTTTGTGATATAAATGGTATAAAATTATAAATCTCAGTACAGTGGAAGATCAAAAACAAGTGATTGCTGCACACTGGGAAGACGATCCAGATAGCCTACATGGAAGAGTGAGCATTCCAGTTGACCATTCTAGACTCAAGGAAAAGGGCAAAATGTAAGACCTAAGAAAAGTGAAAATGCAGGAAGTCTGGAGGGATCAGAAAATATCTACTTTATCTGCAGAAGAAAATATAAGAAGAACAGTGAATGATAATACCCAAATTTGGGGAGGCAAAATGGTGCCAGATTGAGAAGGTTCTTGAATATCAGACAAGACTCAGAAGTTCTTATTAGAACTGAACCCATTGAGTTCATTTTGATTAGTCTGTGCACCATCTGCAGATTTTATCCAAATGAATGATCACAGTCTTGACCAGGGGCCAGATCCCCCAGGCTCCTCTCCTGGAAGCCCCTTTGGGGTCTGATGTGGAAGGTACAGAGGAGGGAGGCTGGACATGACTTTGCTCCTCAGTGTAGTCTGCTGACCCAGACTGACCTCCTGCTTCTCTCACATGTCTGTCTACAGACATTTCTTTTTTGCTCCTTAAAGAGCCGAGAAATGCCACAGTTTATTTTTACTAGTTCCTGTGCTCCCCCTCTCACGTTTTTTTTTAATGATTCCTCGCTTCTTTCCAGCCCTGTGCTGGCAGGATCAGGGATGGGATAGGGACTGGTTCGGTCTGTCCCTCAGCTACCCAGCCCATGGTCATTCACTGGAGGAAGGGGAGTGACCAAGCAGGACTTGTTTCTCCTCCAGTTCAGTCACAGGCCAATTCCTAAATACCCGTGTGGGCCTTTGCTCTGGCTGTAGAGTCCCTAGCACTTCCCACCCTGCTCCAAGTCTAGCCCTTGGTGCTTTGACAACCATGCAGCCCCAAATGATTCTTGTTTCAAGTAAAGCCAGGATGCTTCTCACAAGGCTTTTAGGTCAGGGTCTGAGGCTCTTTTGGTTCAGAAACTCTGCTCCCTTTCGTCCTCTTTTCCTTCCTTCCACTGCCATGACCAATGGCTGTTCCTAGATGACTGTTTGCAGGGGCTTATGTAAGTTGGGGACTGCCTATCTTGGTATTGGACTGTATTTATTTCATTTCTAGGCTCCTGTGTACAGGATAGCATGGAACCCGTTCTGCCATGATGCATTCCTAAGCTGCTCCGCAGATTGGGGCGTGATTCTCTGGAAACAGGACACCTTTAAGCCATATTTGAGTTTTTATAGCACCACGCACGTGATTTACGATATTGCTTGGTCTCCAAAGTCAGCCTACATTTTTGCAGCAGCAAATGAGCATAGAGTAGAGATCTGGGACCTCCACTGCAGTACGTAAGTGTTGCTCTTGATTTGGGGATGTTTTCGGGACTAATAGAATCCCTTAGGACCGTGGAACAATTTTCTGAAAAAGACACCTGGGTGTTTGAACCATTACCTTTAAAGTTACGTTCTGAATATGTTTAGAAGGTGGAAGGCAAGAATACACAAAATAACTATCCAACCAGATCTTAACATCGCCAGACAACCCCGATGGTGCGGTTCCTGATCTAGAGCCAGCCATCCTGAAGAAGGAAGTCAGATGGGATCTAGGAACCACTGCCAACTAAGATTTGTAGAGATGAAATTCTAGCTGAGCCACTTCAAATCCTCATAGGTGATGCTATTCAAGTGCTTTACTCAATTTGCCAGCAAATTTGGAATGGTGACCCCCAGTTTAGAAAATATCACTTGATATCCCGGTCCCCCAAAAGGACAAAGCCAAGAAATGTCTAAATTACATAATTGCACTCATTTCTCATGTCAGCAAGGTTCTGCTTAAAATTCTGAAAGCTAGGCTTTCGATTGCAGATATATAGTCTGAGAAGAACCAGAAGAGCAGACAGGTTTTTGAAGAGTGAAGAACCAGAGAGCAGATTTTTAATATTTGTTGGATTATGAAGAAAGCGAAGGAGTTCCAGAACAAAATATTTATTTCTGTTTCTTTGAATACATTAAAACCTTTGACTTTGAGGTTCACAACAAAATGTGATAAGTTTCTAAAGAGACGGAGTACTAAATCATGTTACTTGTCTCCTGAGAAACCTCTGTGAGGGCCAAGAAATAATGATTGGAACCAAACATGGAATGACCAATTGGGATAAGACTGTAAAAGAAGCATGACAAGACTGTGTATTTTCATCTTTTTATTTAACTTATACACAAAATACTAAATGTGAGATGCCAGGTGAGGCGAATCCAAAGCCAGGATTAAGGCTGCCAGGAGAAAAATCAACAATCTCCAATAGGCCAAAGATATCACTCTGATCCCAGAAGTGAAAAAGAATGAAGAAATCTCTGGATAAACACGAAAGAAGATGGCGTAAAAGCTGGCTTGAAGCTTAACCTCAAAAAATTAAGATCTTGGCAACTGCTGCCTTCATTTCCTGGCAGATAGAGATGAAATGGGCTCAGTGTCAGATTTTATACTCTTGGGCTCAGAGATCACTATAGATGGTGATTCAGCCGTGAATGAATGAAAGCTATGGCAAATCTGGACAGAACATTAAAAAATAGAGACATAACATTGCTGACAAAAGTCCATAAAGACAGAGCAATAGTTTTTCCAGCTTGTACACTGAGACTGTGGTCATTTTGCTTTACTTTGGAGGGTGGGGGGGGGTGTCATTTCCAAGCCTGGGATGCTTAAGGGAGAGTAGAATCAAGCGAAACACTGCCATGGGGTCTTTGGGACAGACTAAAGATTGGGGAGAGTTGGGAAAGTATACCAGGACATGATAGAGGGATGCAATGGCAAGGGTAATGACAGGACAACAAACGCAAACTTTGTTCCCTTTGAGGCCTTTGGCAAAGATCCTAATGAAATGTGGAAAGGAAGTGTATCTAAAGCTATACATTCTAGGAAATACATTCTTCATTCCCATAACTTATTCAGCCCCAACCCTGTGCATTCTAAAGGCTATTTGGAGAAGACATAGGCCCTGCCCTGAAGAATCTTAAGAGTCTGTGGGGGTGGGAAAAAGCCTGCTCATTGGTAAATAGAATATGAAATTTAATATGTATGCATATTAAGGATAAAGACCTGTACAATCAGATGAGGAAGAAGTCCCTTCCAGCCTGGCACATCAGAAATAAGGCTGAACTAAGAAGAGGGAACTTCAACGAGACATTGAAGGGTGGGAATGGGCAAGGGGAGGACCAAGAGGGAAGTATCCCAGGAACAGAAGCCGGTGTGAATAAATGCATGCTACAGTGAGTGTATAAGTTAATTAATGCTTTTTTTTTTTTTAATTACAGTTTGGATCCTATTATTGTGAATTTGGCTATCCCAGGAGTGAAATTTACAACCGTCCTGTTTGCTAAAAACACTGATTGTATTTTAATTGGAGATAGTGAAGGGCAAGTGATCGTGTATGACCTGAAGGATATGCCGCCTTACGTGGACACTGGTCGGGTAGGACTGACTCAGAATCAGGCGCTGGCTCTGACCAATGACTTCAGGTTATCAGCAGAAAGCTCAGGGCTCTCGAGGATGTTTTCTGTCTCCCCCCGCGACCACCACAAATTAGCTTATTTATTGATGATTTTCTTGAGGCATGCCAGTATTCATTCAAAGGCTTTCCAATCACTGGGCATGATGGATAATGGTCTCTTTGAGCTCCATTTTTCTCTTTACTATTGCCCAACTAGAGGGAAAGGATCCCTGGTCTATTAGCTTAATCTTTATTAGGAGCTACAAGGTGGTGCAGGGCCTGGAGACAGGAAGAACTGAATTCAAATCCAGCCTCAGACACTGACTGGCTGTGTGACTCTGGGCTCTTCATCCTATTTGCCTCAGTTTCCTCATCTGTAAAAAGAGCTAAAGGATATGGCCAACCGCTCCAGTATCTACTAAGAAAATCCCAAATTAGGTTACAAAGAGTCAGACAGGATGGAAAGACTGAACAACATTTCCTTATTAAAGACTTTGAAAAGTCTCCTTCTACATTCCTAAGATTTCAAAAATAAATTATTTCTTCAAATATTATTTTTAGTTAGATTTTATCACTTGGGATTTGTGGGGTAAAATCAGATTTCAGATTTCAGATTTCCTTGGGTGTCACAGTTTTTTAAATGACCTGATTTTAAAATTAATTTTTTTTTCTTTTGTGAGGCAATTGGGGCTAAGGGACTTGCTCAGTCACAGAGCTAGGAAGGGTCTCAGGAAGATGGATCAATGTGACTCCAGTCCTGGCTCTCTTTCCACTGCCACATTGATCTGCCCTTGATAATATAATAGCATTTTTTTCCCAGTCAAGCATATATCAGGTGGTTACCACATGGTAAGCACTGTGCAGAGACACTAAGAACAGAAGGACAAAAATGAAACATTTCTTATCTTCAAGAAGCTTCCTTTCTGTTATAATGTGTTCATGTAAAATATATAAAAATATATATATTTTACATACAAGATGATTTGGGAAGGGGAAGCACTAGCAGCTGGGAGATAGGGGGAATCTACAAATAGTTTTTTTAAACATAATTAAATTTGCATAAAATTATTTAATTTATCTAGGAGTTTAGCATCTCAGTATAATATCTTGTAAATTATTAGAATTATAGAGCTTTGGAGCTGGAAAGGGCTTTTGTGGCACGTGTAGATGTAATTTATTTACTCCTCCTCCTTCCCTGACCATTTTACAAATGAAAAAGCTATGAAGGTTATGACTAGCTCAATGGCATGAACACCAAATTTCACATACAGAGAAATTCTTGTAAAATGATTTAGCGAGTATCATTAAAAGGGACATTTATAGGAAAGAAAGTGAACATTTATTTAAATTAAGTTAAATCAAGTGAATAGATTGAAAAAACTTATTGGCTAGTTGACATTTTTCATTTTTATTGGTTGACTAATTTATATTTAACACTACTCCATTACCTGTGAATGATGTTTTAGAAACAACTTTGGATTTTTCTAGCTTTGTAATTATGCGCTTTCTTTTTCTCTTTCTAGGAAGATGCCATTAACCTTTTGCTTGGACCTGAGGCACACAGTGTTTAGTAATTTGTTGATGCTGATCCTTTTTAATAAAGGATTTTGATATCAAACAGCAGCTATTTTCTATACTTTAGATTGATTCTGATTTTGGTTAGGCAGAATATTATCTCTATTTTTACTTTACAATCAATTTTAGGATAAATCAAATGAATGGGTTATTGGTATATTTTATATGTGATTTAAACTGATTATATAAAACACTTGCAGAAATTCTCCTATAGAAACCCCAGAGGATGATAGCTGAAATTGCCTATCATTTAACTGGTGTAACTACAACCCAAATTATAAGAAAAATATTCTGGCTTTAATAATATAACTTGACAATTATCTTTAGATTCCAGGCTTTACTATGTATTAACAAGGTTAAAAAAAAGTCCCAAGGGCTCTGAATGAAGAGTAATTCTTCATCTGGTGTTTACAAAACTCTGATTATTTTCCAAAGTGCTTATGAATTAGGTTTCTTTCTGAATCATTAAGAATAAATAGTTTGGGCACTTGATTTCTCCACTTACAAGGGATGGGAGTTTTCTCCATGGCTATGTTAAGTTGTAACTCTTGGTTAGATTATGTGACAGTAGCTTCTCACAAGTTGCCCTGATTACTTGACAAAGGCTATTCCAGAACATGTCAGATGAGCAGATTCTGAGCTAGATGGTCTCATAATCCTGCTTTGTAATTCATCTAGAACAGAGACTTTTCTGGGCTTCCCCTCAGCCTTCTCAGACTTGAGAATCCAGACTTGGTTGTGCAGAGAGGGCTGCTCAGAATAAATCCAATGCAACCAGTATTGAATTGGAGAACCCCTGTGAAGTTAGGTTCATTTTGAGGGTGATTCAGATGATATTTGGGCACAGCTTGGTTAGTCCCTTTTTAAAGGGAGTCCTGGAATTGACACAGCTTTCCAGGAATTATCCAGGATGTGGCAGGATAATCACAAACTAACCTTTCTAAAGACCTGAGCATCCTGGGCCCCGAAAAGAGCCTAGGCCACCAGAACAAGGACGATAGTGTTTGGGGTTCATGTATAGGGTTCATGGGAGCTTCTGCAAACAGCATTGCTTTTTATTCTTTTAAAGTGGAGATGAAAAGATTGGGCACCAGTGATTCAGTAAATTCTCTGAAATGCTGAGTTCCATGAACATAGACTCAGTGCAGCTTGAGAGTTGTTGCTGTCTCCCATTGTGCTCAGTTATTTCAACCTCAAATAATTATTAGCATTCTTTGATTCTTTTGGACTCATCTTTTAAACAAACAGACCACTGACAAAAAAAGTAACTTTTGAGCTTTGTTAGGATAAGGCATTTTAAAAAAAATCTCTTAAAAATGTGGGCAATGATTTGATTCTCTGTTGTATTATCCTGATAAATGATAAATGAATAAAAGCTTGATTCATTTGGTCTCTCGTCTGGAGAAGTTTTATTGTATTTTTTATGTACTTGATTGTTCTGACCTTTATATTTCTCAATAATTATGATCACTTTGCCCAAGAAGGAATATTCTGGTCTAACTGTAGTGGTCCATTTCCTTACATCTCTAGCAGTCCCTCCGAAAGGTATAATGGTAGAAATATATACTGTAGTGGGGATGGGTGAGGAAGAAGTCTTTGGGACTTCATTTCCCATGATGCTCATGGCCAAGAGAGCATCACTCACCAGAAGAAATTTTTGCACAAGGCAGTGGATTTTGCTGCCTTTCTGTGGCACCCTTAAACAAGCATTGGGATTGGTGGGGAGTCTTCTCAGAGGCAATCACTAATAACAAACCTGAAAATATATAGTTGGCCATGCTCCATCCTTTAGGAATTGGATATTTTGGGTAGGGAAATCACAGCTATCACAATTGGAAACGTGGCTGGGAGACAGGTGCTGTGCCAAAGGAACGTTGACTTGTGGAAACTCAACTGATATGTGGAATTGGCTATAGTATGGAATGGCAAAGATTCCAGCTGCTGGGTTAAATGATGCTCTCCGGCAAGTGTCCGTTTGCACAAGTCAAAATAAAATCTTACCAATCAGACCACCATTAGGAATGACTTTGAGACTGGATACCAAACGGGGACAGGTAAAGGAGGGAAGAAGAAGAGGAAGTATTTGACGGTCAAAACAACCTTGCAAAAAGGATGTTATTATTCCCATTTTACATTTGTGGAAATTGAGGCAAACATAGGTCAAGTAGCTTGCCTACGGCCTCACAGCTGGTAAGTTTCTGATGCTGGACTCCAATTTGGGTGCGTACTCTCCACTGGTGCAGATTAAAACCATAAGTTAGAGTATTATGACCTTTGAGAATTTCTGCCCCAGAATTATAAAAATTGGAAGAGACCAAGTATTCACATGATTTTTAAGCCGAATCAGAACCTCTAGGAACAGAATCCATTTTAATTTAGCATTCACCCTATATGTGTCTGCTATATGCCAGGAACTTGGGGTACAAAATATAAAACAACAACATGAACCCCTGAATTTGAGGATGTCCAATGGTTATGGTTTAATTGATCACAAAAAGAGACCTAGAGTAGGCTAAGCCAAGGGTGAAAGGAGAAAGGGGAAAATGTTGCTAAGAACAGTGGCCATGTGGAGTCGGAAGCAGAGAGTGGGGC
The DNA here is from genome assembly GCF_016432865.1 of Antechinus flavipes. Taxonomy (NCBI): domain Eukaryota; kingdom Metazoa; phylum Chordata; class Mammalia; order Dasyuromorphia; family Dasyuridae; genus Antechinus; species Antechinus flavipes. The sequence continues at coordinate 460,156,930 of NC_067401.1, forward strand.
TCTCCCCACTGCCCCACCTAGCTGCTTGTAATGGAATGCACTGTATTCCAGTGCCCCCTCCCCCTGCTTTTCACCTCCGGACTCATGGCATTGTTTATCCGTACTATTGGTATGGATCAGCTACTGGCTCATAAAATCAAAGGCTTGGCCACAGAGTGCCTTTCTTGTCCTCCTCCCTTTTGGGGACCCTCTATATCAGAGCTTAACATAGAAGGAAGTTCAAACCTGGGGTGCCATGTTGGATTTTAATGAGCCAAAGAGTGTAAGAAAGGAAAGATGAACCCTTTTCCTAGGAGCCAGGGACTCCTCTCCTGTGAACTGAATCCACTCAGACCAAATGCTTTGCTCCAGAGCTGAGAGGCCCCTTAAAATGAGGGAGATGGTTCAGTGTCCCGGTCTCTGCAGACCCAGCCTGGATCTTCCAGGCTTCAGCCCAGAGACCTCCTCTGATCTTTGAGGGACCGATTCCAACCAACCTTCATTGCTTCTTTCTTTCTGGGAGCCCCTAAGCCCTTGTGTAGAAACCGTTTTTTGTCCTTTGGAACGAAGCCTGTTCATCCAATTGTGGGATGAGTTGTAGGCGCCCAAATTGACAAGGGTCCAGAGGAAACTTGTTCCTCTAGACTTGGAATGGAACCACAATATGTATAAAGACATCTCTGGAGAAACTGTTTCTGTTGGAGAGACCGAGAGATGTTTTCACACACTTGGCTGACCTGACCCTCTGTGCTGAAGGGAATTCTGGAAGAATTTTGACCTAGTCAGGAAAATTTATTTTCTCAGTTGAGGGTAAAGTTGTGCTTTCCAGTTGAGTCCAAGTCCCTAAGTCCTTGTGAGCTGAGCTTCCTGGCTTCTGGGACATAGAACTCTGAGTTTCTTCCTCTGAAAGGGGAAGCTTGATTTTTCCTCTATTTCCCTCTATTTTCCTCTTTCTCTTTCTCCACTTGCTTAGATTGGGACAGGCCCTTTTCAGGTGGCAGGCAGGCAGAGTGACCCGGGCTTGTAAAGTGTCCCTTGTTTAATGCACATCACTTTGCATTCGGAAGTGCCAGTGATCTCTAGTCCCACCAGCTGCGGTAGCCAGGATCCTCCCCGGAGACCTCAATCGGAAGCACTTGACACTAAGAAAGAATGGCATTTACTAGTGGCCTAAACTTAGGGCCATAAAACCCATTAGCCGCCCGATGTGTGCTCAACAAACATTGTGTGGTGAGCATCCACCCACTAGCAAGGGGAGTCCCTCCCTATAAATGAGCCTCGGGGAGCAGCATCCCCTCAAACCCGGTTCCCCACTGCCCTTGCCGGTTCCCCATAGATTCCCCTCTAGCCATCGGCAACATGAAGGTCTCCGTCTGGGCTCTCTTCTTCCTGTCAGCCCTGGTGGCCATCTCGGGGGCCAGAGGCAAGGAGGTCCTGAAGGTGTGTGGGCGAGATTTCATCAGGGCGATCGTCTACACCTGTGGCAGCTCTCGCTGGAAGAGAGACCTGCACAATGCCCTGGAAGACGGAGGTGAGATAAGGGGGGTCTGCTGTTGTGTAAATGGTCAGGGAAGGCTGGCCAGAGGAAAGGGCCTTGGGAGACATTTGCTAGGAGGCTGGGCAAGTGGAGCCGCTTGTGGGGACGGGCCATGAGGGCTTAGACAGAAGTCGGCCCAGGGGCAGGGGTCCCATGGAGCCCGGCTGCCCCCAAGGAGGGTGTGAGAATGGGGGCTTCCCTGATGAGGCAGGTGGGCCTCGGGATGCCCACGTGTGGGGTGCGTTCATTCCCTTTGTAGGAGGCTTGGACTCGAAGGACTCGAAGGCTTCCTGGCTACCGGGCTCAGCCCAAGCCCCCGCGGCAGCCAGGGGCGGTGGGATCTGGGAAAACTTCCTGAAAATCAAAGCTGTCCAGGCTGTAATGGTCGGATCCGGGTCGGATCCGGGTCCCCCTCCCTTAGGGGCTTGGAGAAAAGGCTCGAGGTTCACCTCGAACACACCCGCTATTCATCCGGACCTCAGTTTCCCGGGGTGCGGAGTGGGGATCTTCTAGTGGCTGTCTCCCAGCCCTGCGCCGGGGATCAGTCCGCGGGCTGTTCTTAACCTCTCCCTCTGCTTCAAGCACTAAGTGGCCGGGGTTCCACAGGAAACGGCCTCACTTCACACGAAGGAGACGGTGTGGAAAAGATGGTGTATCTCCAGAGTGGGGGAGGGTCCTCTGGGAAGGGAGCGAGAGCCCCGCAGAAGGAGGGCTTCCAGGAGACCCGATCACGAGAGCTGCCGGCCCACCGGCCAGCACCTTGACTGGGAGAGAGAGGGGTCCTTACTCCCATTTTACAGATGAGGAAAGTGACTGTGAAGGTAGAGTCAGATAATTTGCCAGGCTGACACAGCTAGTAAATGTCAGAGGCAGGATTTGAACTCACCTCTTCCTAACATGAAAACGTCTCGGATTTGCCCTGACTCCATCTCTAATCTAGTCCTATACGTGCGTGGGTTTTTTTTCTTTTTTACTCTCACACAGCGGAAGGAGAGTTCGAGGCGCCGAACGAATATGGAGCTTCCGAAGACCTCGTGGAGCCCAGCCTCTTCTCCGTCGAGTCCCCTGCCGGCGAAACCCGCACCCAGAAGCACCGGCCAGCGGGCACCGCGCAACGGAAGAGGCAGGCGGACATGGCGGACCTGGCCACCTTCTGCTGCCGGACGGGCTGCACCGCCACAGAACTGAGCAAGCTGTGCTAGGGCCCGCGGGCGGGCGGCCGGGGCCGGGGAAACCCGCGCTTTCAAACCAATAAACAGATGCACGAGCGAAGGAGTCCGTGGCTTTCTTGTGCGCGGCCTCAGAAAATGGAGAGCTCCAGGCTAAAGCCCGGATTGTTTCTTCTGTTCATTAAGCTGGGTGTGTGTGTGCGTGCGTGTGTGTGTATGTCTGTGTCTGTGTGTGTGTGTGAGTCTGAGTGTGTGTGTGAATGAGTGTGTGTGAGTGTGTGTTGGTGTGTGTGTGTGAATGTGTGTGTGAGTGTGTCTGAGTGTGTGTGTGAATGTGTGTGTGAGTGTGTGTGTGAGTGTGTGTTGGTGTGTGTGTGTGAATGTGTGTGTGTGAGTGTGTCTGTGTGTGAATGTGTGTGTGTGTCCGAAGCCAGCACTGTAACACAGCATGTACTTCACAAACGTGGAGTTTAGGACCAGTGAGCTTTGGCTGTTCCAATGCCAGGAAAGTTTGTGGGTGCGGCTACTGGGAGAAGTGGCAGTGTCATCAGTAACAATCGGCGCTGGCAGGGGACGGTCCCTGGCCGCGGACTATGGGAAGATACACGCTGGGTACAAGTTCTAAGGCTACTTCCGCCCATCTCGGGATTTAAGCTCATGTGGCAAAGGGTGACTCCCAGCTCTGGTGTCACCCGCCAGCTAGGCTGAAGGAACGGGCATGTCTAGCCCAAAGAGGAGGCCCGGAAGGGACATGGCCGCTGTCTTTCCCTGAGAAGCAGCGATCAGACCCGCCGCTTGGCCACATTATGGCCACATATCCCAGACCGATGAGCACAGATCCCAGAATGCCATTTTAGACTTCGTGCCAACCAAGGGGAGCGGAGGCTGCTCTGACATTTAGTGTCGTTGCTGAAGGTCTTTGAGAAGTCCCAATGCTTACTTGTTGGGTGCAAAAGTATTCATTCCTTTCATTTGGGGATTGGACTTCTGTTCCCAAGTTCCTGTGACTTCCTACTGTATACACTAGACTAGACTAGCAAATAGGGATAGAACCAAAAAAGATAGCTTCTGTTCCCCAGAAACAATCAATAATTTGTTTATTAAGCAGCTGCTATGTGCCAGTGACTAGGCTAGATGATAGTCCTGCTTTCAAGGAAATTCTAGTCTACTGACGAAGACTGAAATGTCCCTATTTATATTTATATAGGGACATTTCTCTCTGTCTCTGTCTCTCTCTCTGTCTCTCTCCCTTCTCTCTGTGTCTGTCGCTGTCTCTCTGTCTCTCCCCCTGCATCTCTGTCTCTCTCTCTCTCTCTCCTTTCTCTCTGTGTCTGTCTCTTTCTCTCTTTCACTCTCTCTCTCTGTCTCTCTCTTTCTCTCTGTCTCTCTCTCTTTCACTCTCTCTCAACATCTATAGATAGGTAGATATACATAGATATTATTAGATATCTATATAGATAGATATCTACCTATATCTATCTATCTATATCCAGAGATATCGAGAGAGAGAGAGACAGATATACATATGTATAGATATAGATAGATATAGCATAAATACCAGGAAGTCGAGAGAGGGAGGACATTAGCAGTTCAAAGTATCAAGGAAGGCTTCATGGGTGAGATGGTGCTGATGCAGTCAATCAATAAGTACTTATTAAACACTTATTACATTTCAGATGCTATGCAAGGAATTGTGGATTCAAAGACAAAAATGAAAAAAATCTCTGGATTCCAGGAAACTATAAATTCTATCAAGAGGAAACAATATGTACAAGTGAAAGGATAATTTGGGAGAGCTGAAGGGACTAGGAAGAGTTTCATGTGGGATGTGGCAGTTTAAAATTTTTATGCTAACAAAGAGTCTCATTAAATGTTTATTTCAACTTCAAGAGTATAGACCATCCACTCGGTGAAGATTTAAGAGAAACTCCAATTTCAATCTCATGGAACCATCACCATACGATATGTAACTCACATGGATTTCATAAATGTGGGATTCAAAAAAAGTTTATTTTCAATTTCTCTAATGAGGCGAAACTTTGTGGGTGGGGATACTATCTTCATTGGCACAGATTAAAGTCCCCACCCTCCCCTCACCATAACTGAATAGTCCTTGTCATCAAGAACCACAAAATAATAATAATAATAAAGAACAAGGACAGTGTGGAATAGTGAATACAGTTCTGACCTTGGAGCCAAGAAATTCTGGGTTCAGATCTTGTCATTGACACATATTGGTTATGTAATGACAATGATGATAGTGGATACGAATGGGTAATTTTTCAACACTGACCCTTGCAAAACCTCCAAATTTTTCCCTCTTTCCCCTCACCTCCTCTCCTAAAGGGTGAAGCATGCTTTTTTAAAACTTTTTTTTCTTGAGGTTTTTTTTTTTTTTTTTGGGGGGGGTGGCGAAACCCATCTTTTCTTTTGCAACATCTAGGAGGAAGGGAGAGGATCTGGAACTCAAAGTTTTAAAAACAAATGTAAAAAAAAGTTTTATATGTAACTAGGGAAATATTAAAACGAGAAAAAATTTTGAAAATTTGTCAGAGAAGAGTAATACTTGGTGATGCTAATTACCTGGATTTTTTTTTAATTAAAGACTCTCCTAATGTTCTTGTGGAAAATATAGGAGTGGCTCAAATGGAAAAGGAGGGACAAAAATTCATTGAAGAAAAGAACTCCTTAAAAAGTAGAATTGGCTAAATGGAAAAAGAAGCACAGAATCTCACTGAAGAAAATAATTCCTTAAAAATTATAATTGAGCAAGTAGAAACTAAGTGGTTCCATGAAACATCAGGAAACAATAAAGTCTAAAGAATGAAAAAGAGATACAGAATCTCACTGAAGAAAATAATTCCTTAAAAATTAGAATTGAGCAAGTAGAAACCAATTGACTCCCAGAAACATCAGGAAACAATAAAGTCTAAAGAATGAAAAAAATAGGAGAAAATGTAAAATATCTCATCAGAAAAACATCTGACCTAGAAAATAGATTGAGGAAAGATAATTTAAGAATTATTGGAGCCTGAAAGTCATGGTCAGAAAAAGAGCGTAGACATCAGATTTCAACATATTATCAAGAAAACTGCCCTGATATCTTAGATTTAGAGGGTAAGATAGAAGTTTAAAGAAGTCATCAACCACTTTCAGAAAAAGATCCCAAAATTAGAATTCCCAGAAATATTATAGCTAAATTTCAGTGTTCTCAGATTAAAAAGAAAAAAAAACTTCAAGTGACCAGAAACAATTAGAATACTGTGGAGCTACAATCAGGATCACAGATTTAACAGCTTCTAAGTTAAAGGGGTAGAGAATCTGGACTATAATATACTGGAAGACAAAGGAGCTAGGATTATGACCAAGAATTATCTACCTAGCAAACTTGAGTGTAATCTTTCCAGGGGAAGGCTGGTATTTAATTAAATAGAAGACTTTCAGGGAAAAAACCCTGAGCTGAATAGAAAATTTGACAGGCAAACACAATACCCAAGAAAAGTATAAAAAGATAAATATGAAAGAGTAATCATGAGGGACTCAATAAAGTCAAACTGCTTACATTCCTATATAGAAAGATAATGCATGTAACTGAAAAGACTTTATCATTATTAGGGCAGTTTAAAAGAGTCTACATAGATAGAGGACATGGGTGTGTATAAATTATGTTGGAATGATCTCAAAAATACGAAGACATAAGAAAAAGGGATGCACTGGAAGAAGTGGGAAGGAAAAGGTATAATGGAGAAATTGTTCTCATATTAAAAAAGGAATTCAAGGAGGAGTTTTTACAATAGAGAGGAAAATTTTTACAAATAGAGAGGGGATAATGGGAAATATTTGAACTTTATTCTCATTGGAAAAGGTTAAAAGAGGGAAGAATATATCCAGTTGTTTATAGAACTGTAACTTAACTCAATATGGGCACTAGGAGAAGGGGATAAGAGGAAGGAGAAATAATAAAAGAGAGGGTGGATTAAAGGAGTCAGTGGTTAGAAGCAAAATATCCTTTTGAAGAGGGGACAGGAAAAAAAAGAGAGGAAGAGAGAGGAAAATGGGATGGAAAGAAATACACAATAATTATAACTGAATGTGAATGGGATGAACTCACTCTTAAAATGAAAGTGGATAGCAGAATGGATTAGAAGCCAGAATCCAACAATAAGTTATTTATAAGAGACACATTTGAAACAGAAAGACACAGAATTAAAATACAAGGCTGGAAGAGAAGCTAATATGTTTTAGCTGAAGTAACATGGGCAGAGGTAAAGGTATCATGATTTTAGAGAAAGCAAAACCAGACCTAATTAAAAGAGATTATCAGGGAAGCTAAATTTTACTAAAATGTTCCTATAAGGCACTCCCAGTAAGGAAATGATGTCTATCAACGGAGATCACTTCCTGCCCAACACTTATAAAATATGAATAACTTAGGCCAAAAATAATCATGCTCTCATTCAAATGAAGTTAATTCAACAAGCATTTATTAAATGCTTTGGGGGTCACTTTGGGGTATAGGAAAGTTGAACAACTTGCCTAGATTCACACAGTCAGAGATGGAACTTGGACCCAAGTATTCCTTCCTTCCAGGCAGGCTTTCTAGCCAACATACTCTACAACTATGCATACAGAACTTAGCATGCTGGTCTTGAGTTGTAATTCTGCCTCAGACATTTCTAACCTATGACCCTGGACAAGTTAACTTCTTCTTGCCTCAGTGTCTTCATCTGTCAGATGGAGATAATATTAACTATCTTATAGGATTTTTGTGAAGATCAGATAAACTATGATTTGTATAGGGCTTCATAAATGAGAACTATTTTCCTTATCATCAGTGTATGATGTGAAACAATAACCTTTAGCACAGTGGTTAGTATATAGCAGGTGTTTAATAAATGCTTGGTGGCTGGCAAACATTTTTCTCCTAGCACATAGTAGACATCTAAAAATGCATATTTCATTGAATTAAATTAAATCAGATTATGAATGATTGATTAAGGGGGGGAGGAGGGAATCCCTGTCCTTTGTAAAACTGTCTAATAAGGAATGAAATGGAGAGTATTATGGTTCTATATTCCAAGAGAAAAAGCTATCCTGATCAATGACAGATCCTTAAGCAATATTAAGATTAGTAGCCTTTTCGCAATAGGTGAGAACAGTGTTTGTTAAAAGCTCCATAAAAGAAAAAAAAAACCTTGCCAATTTTTTAGATAGTACCCAGATTAGGAATTTTGTTTGCTGACACTTCCAAAAGTGTCACAAGTGTGACTTGTGGGTAACAAGTTCCCTAATATGTATTAAAATGCACAGAAACCCAGAAAGATGGCAGTTAGTATTGGGGGAAAATTCTAAGCTCATACTCTGAGGATCTGAGTTTCGAATCTTGATCATGTTCTTCCTGCATTCTATGATCTTAGTCTCTATTTCTTCATTTGTAAAATTAGAGCATTGGATTTAATGACCCTTAAAGCCCCTTATAGCTCAATAGTTAGGATTCCAGTTGTGGGAACCTCACTTTATTGGTGAATGTCTCAGGCACGAGGGTCAGTGGCACTCTTCCATGGTTCTAAGAAGAGCGATGGTCGCCAGCAAAGTGTTGAAAGTACCCGGCTCCTTGTCCTTTCCTTCTTTTACTTGGGACCACAAGTAGAATGGCTGAGTGAATAGAGATCTGAGGACAAAGTAAACCACTGGGTTTATGTGCTGCCTTTGATACTGGCTAGATGTGTGACTACGAGTGGTATAAGCTTTCAGTGCCCGTGGGCAGCTCTTGGAGACTATAAACCACACAGAGGGGCCTATTTGATATTTATTTGCAGAGGGAATTTCTCAGAGATGAAATCAAAGGTTTGGTTTAACACACACACACACACACACACACACACACACACACACACACAACCCTTGAGATCTAATCCAGATGTCAAATTGTCCTTTCAAAATTAACTAAAATTTGTAGAGCTAAATTACGACTCAGATACTTTCCTATTTAATAAAGAAATGAAAATTGGACTTTGCCCATTTGGAAAAATAAAAATGATGTTAAAAGTCATAGCAGGCAGCAAGGACGGAATTAGAATCCATAAATTTCTGATTGTATATTTCACTGGAGAGCCCAGGCCATGCATAAATCCTCAGCTATAAATGCAGCTTTCCATTTGTGGAGTTCTTTGTGCTTAGAGCCTATTTTCCTAATACCAACACTTGGCTGCTTTTCTTAGTCTTGCATGCACAATGTGCCTTTGACCTTCAACGAATGTCCTCTGGCCTGTCTACCCCTCAGCGGAGAGCAACGCCAGAGCATCACTGGGCATAAACAGGGAGCTGAGAGCTCCATAAAACAGATGATCCATATCCTAAGCTACATTAGCCCACAGAATAACAAGCCACTTCAGCGCTGTAAATGTTCAGGCTCAGACATTCAAAACCACACTGGGTCACTTGGGGTTTTGCGTCATAGGAAGAAAACAGTCTCAGTAAATAAACTCTATTTGTTAAAGTGCCAACGATATGTTTGTTTTAAGTCATTTGGCCCGGAGAAAGCAATTTGAGAGCGCATCTGAGTGTGGCTTTTTAAGAGTCCCATCCATGCCCAGATAGGTGGTTTTATATGCTGGAAATGTATTTACTACTTAGAGCCATGTATATTTAATGCCGCAGGGCTCACTTTGGTGCCTTACAAAGCCACTTACGGATTCCATTATTGGAGAGCTGCTACCCAACATTTGGAATATTTTGTAAAATGCCCGCAGTCCCCGAGAGTTTCCAGTTGCAGCTCGGTGACCACGGGACTCAGAGACGGGCTGACGGTCATGGATCTTGCCTCAGCAGTTTCTCCTGTCAGGTGCATAAGACCACGGTTAGTAAAAGTTGCCGGATTCATTCAGCGGGCAACTTGGAGGCCAGGACCATCACCAACCAGCACAGCCCGGAGTCACGGTGACATGTGTCTCCAAAGCTAATGGTTTCAGCAGCCCCACGCTGGTTGTTTGTTGGTGTACGAGTAGTACACACTATGGTGTACTTCCCCACAACGAAAAAGTGGGGGGATGGTTCTTGGAGTCTGGTCAAGAATTAAAGTCAACTGGTTTAAAGAGCCCTTTTCAGTAGGAGCTCCTGTCTGTGAAACGAACAAAAATATCAATCTCATCAAAGGAAGAATTTTAGAAACCTGAGTCAAGCCCCTCCTTCCCACTCTGCACAAGCATCCTCTCAAGACATTACAAAAAAAGAGAGCTTTAATGTGGTTTATTCATTCATTGTCTTCTGATACATTACAAAAAAAGTTTTAACATGATTTATTCATGTATTATGTTCTGATATATTATAAAAAAGAGAGCGTTAACATGATTTATTATTCTCTGATACATTACAAAAAAGAGAGCTTTAATGTGTTTTATTCATTCATTATTTTCTGGAGGCAGTATGGTGGAGTGGAAAGAACTGGGATTTGATCACAATAATAATAGCATCTACATACTGGGATTTTCAAGAGGAGCAGACTAGATATATTTGTAAAGCACTATAGAATGTTAGTTATTACTGTTACTATTATTTCTCAGTATTCCTCCTCGTAGAATATAAACTCTTTGAAGAAAGACACTTAAATTTTTTTTGGTCTCTATATCAATGGAAAGCACAGAGTTCAATCCTCCAACTGGATCTGTGATCTCATCAATTTGTCTATTCTCTCTAATAATGCAGATTGCGACTCTCATCCACATCCTCCCAAAAGTTTGCCCCAGTAAGAGTCCTGGTGCTCCTTTTCCTTTTTTTCTGGCATCACAAGGGCCATCGCCATGTGAGTCCTCCATCTTCTGGTTGATGAGGTCTTAACTTTGGAGTTCACTGTTAGTTACATGAACTTGCCTCCACCCCATTGCTCAGGGTGTGACCGTTCGATTTTTTGGAGACTTACATCCAAGAATCTTGATCCAGGATCCAGGAATTACACAGCAGTGTATAGTCCCAAACTGCACATCGATGTCTTCACTGAAACATGTCTTCACTGAAACATGTCACTCAAAGCCTATTTTTTAATCCACGTGGAGGCTCTTTGTCATTCAAGGTAAACAGCGTAGACAGTCGCTAGAGCAAACAGGGATGTGTTTCTGAAGACGAAGGATGAGAAGGTGTCACTGGCTTCATCCCAGAGACATCGGCTCCCGATGTGCAGGCTCTGATTTTCAAGTGGTCCAATGTAGATGATCACAACGAGTTTGTATCTTGGGATCATAAGGTCTTTCACCCGGGCCTTCACAACCTACCAAAAAAATCACAACACAGACGATCACTGAGGCACCAGCAAGCCCGTCAGCTTGGGCTCTTCCTGACATCGGGGGCCAAAGTCACTTCAGCCCTGTTGCTATAGGCAAGATGACAAATTGGAGAGGTTATCAATATTCACACTAATACCTGACTTTGATACAGGACTCTCTCTCTCTGTCCCTGTTTCTCTCTGTCTCTCTCTCTCTGTCTCTGTTTCTCTCTGTATCTCTCTTTTTCTGTCTCTGTCTCTTTGTCTCTCTGTCTTGCTCTGTCTCTGTCTTTCTCTTTCTGTCTCTGGCACTCTCTCTCTCTCTCTCTCTCTATATATATATATATGTATATATGTGTATATATACACACACCACTTTAATGTAATAATTGGTTTTGGTTTTGAGAACTGGATCTGAAAAATCCATCACACACAAGTGCTATGCAAAATGAATATAAAAGATAGTTTTGTAGAGAAGCACTAGAAGTGGGGTGGGCGGGAAAGGCGTCAAGGAAGGCTTCATGGAGGAGGCAACATTTTTTTCCTGAGCTTTGTGGGAAACTGAACCATAGGCAATCTTAACAAAACCGATGCTCTTCCCCCCACTTGTGAAATTTTTGCCACATAAATATCATTAAATTTTAGAATGAATTCAATACTATCTGGGACATTGTTTCTTGAGAAACATTGGTGTAAGTTAGCTTCTTGAGGGAAGGTAGGGCTTCTTGTATCTCCACATCCCAGAGCCTAACCCATGATACTGGCCCACTTAATAATTCCCGTTGATTGATGATTGATGAATAGCTGTTAATTTCCTAAATACCAAAATTGCCTCCTTTGGAAAGCCGTCCTAAGTCCTGTGAGCACCTACCTCAGCTATGGTTTTAGTCACCTGTCTACACAATTCAGGCTCATATTTTTCTTCTTGCAGATAATTTGTCAGTACATCCTTCAAAATGCGATTGACAACATTCACAGGAAAACATTTGCTAGGGCCTGGAAGGAGAGAGGCCATATTAATATGTGAAGCACATCATTTTCCATCATCATTTAAAGGACATTTTGAACATTTTCTTCCCTCCCATAGAGTAATCAAAGGATTAATAAAGTATGACCAGCAGTGAGGGATCTGGAGCCCCAAAGGGCAGACTTCCACGAGGACAAGTTTGCTTCCCAAATCCCAAGCTTTGGATCAGGCGATGTGGGATTTGGATGGGAGCAGGGCAGAGGAAGATAGTGTGCGCACATGTTTAAGCATCCCAGATGCCAGAATCCATGTGGGCGATACAGACACAAATGGAAAAATGAAGTCTGTTTGGTGTCTTAGTGGTGGAGTCCAGGTATGGGAGTCGGGAAGCCTTACCTTTGGAATCCCTTCATTTCTCTGGGCCTCAGATCCTTGAGCAGTGAAGCAAACTCTCTTAAACCACAAAAACAGCCAAAATCTGAACTTGAGTTGGTTAACTTCAAATCCAGTCCTATTTTCTACTATACCAAGATCTCTGTGTTCAGAAATCTAGGGGGATCTGGACTCTGTCACTTGCTTAAGAAAGGTTGGTCCTTAAAGGCATATGAAATGCCTGTTTGGCCCATAAATGGTCTTTACCCTCCTGGAGAAGGGACCATAATGAATACAATGTTCTTGAGAGTTTTGTATTTCCTGGGTTTGCCCATGGGTGCTTTTGGGTCTTATGCAAGTCCCATAGCGGGGGAACTAAGTAACTGTTCTATCCGGCATATTGACATTATACAATGAGTACCTTTTTTTGTGAGGGGGAGAATCTTATAACCCACATTTGGAGGAGAACTTAGACATGAGATATATCTAAACTTAGTTTTAGAGATTCCCATGAAGTTTTATTCTAGATAAAAGACATTGTTGGAGACCTTCTATGGGATCAACCCCAACCCCCCAAAATGGTTCTAAGTCTGTGAGTCCAGAGGTTCTTGCTGAGGTTCCCAGGGCCTCGAGGTATATTTAGATAAAGAGGACTGGACAAAATAACTGAAGGAGGTTTCAATCTCTGGCCTGGGAATCTTTAAGCAAATTTGTAACCGCATATAAAAATAAAATTGTATTGTATTGTAATCCTATATATTTTTATATGTAGTACATGTAATCCTATCTATTTTATATGTATTTAATTTTATATATTTATTTTGTACATCTAAATGTTCATATTTTATTTAATATATTCTTAAAGTGTTAAATTTATGTAAAATGTAAAATACATTTTAAATGTATACAATAAAATATATTTAAACATTTATATTTTTATGTCACTACTGACATATTTTTGAGGTTCTTGGATATTCAACAAAAATGAGTATCCAATAAAAGATTTAAGAGAAAAATGTATTTCACAATATACTCACATACATATATGTATTTTATTTCATATGTTTAAAAACATTATTCTGAGAAGGCATCTTTAGATTTCACCAGACTGCCAAGGGTCCATGACACACAAAAAGATGAACTTTCCCTCTAATGTTCCATCCAGTTCTGAGTCAATGCTCCTGGCACTTATTAAATGCCAGAAATTTAATAAATTTCATGAAGGCTCATTGACTGATCAGTTTTCAACTATGTGGCCAAAAGTGTTCCTTCCTTTTCCATGTAGAATGAATATAACCAAAATTCTTTAAATAGAAAACTTAGGTTTATGTGATACCAACACAAATCAGTGGAAAACAATTTTCTAGTAATTGGTCTCAGTTTTCCCTTATACAAATACCTAATCAAATCAGTTTTCTTTCCATCAAATGGGACAGTGGAGTCCATACCATGTAGATGGAGTCCCATACTCCTTAAGAACCTTTTTGACAGGCACAGCATGCTCCTCTTGTTAGCAGAAGCAAAGGAGCATGTGTAAAATGAAAATAGAAATGTGTCTTTAAGTGAAAATATAAGATTTGGTTTGGCAACAAAAAGACAGTTGAACAAACACTTTAAAAAAAAGTCCACTCAGCAGAACTCAGCTCCCATAAAAGGATTAATTCAAGAGAGATTTCTTGTGAGATGCTATGGTATAATTTAACTCCACAGATAGATTTCTCAAATGAATAAGAGATCTCTTTAACTTATCTTCAATTTTTTTTTCAGAGAATGAACTAACACAGACATACATTCTGAAAGAGAAATTTGAGTTTCCTTCTGCTTTTTGTAACTTATTAAATGATTGATATCAAACCTCAATATGATCAATTTAATTTTGTTAGTCGCTAGTTTACACTTGAATTAATTCCTAAATCCAAAGTTTTGAGTTCTCCCTCTGTGTTCTTGGCAGGATTCATTCTCTTTTTCTGGATGTTCTTTTCCCTGGGGAAGATTCCCACATTTCTGAGGTTGACGCCAAAAAATGGGCATATTCTAGGCTCATAGATTTAGAGGGAAAAGGTGGTCATCTGTGATCAGTTTGCCATGCATTGGGATCTGGGACTGTTTTTGGTGGGAAAGCCATTTTGAGGTTCTCACAGACCCACTCAGGATTATTTTACATCCTTGTCAGGGGCAGTTAGCCGGAGGTAACACTGATGGTGCAAAATAAAAACCCAAGTTAGGGAGAGAGAGAAGGATGATGCATACCCAGCTGGTAGGTATTTTCCATCTGAACCGCAGGGCGGGGAGCATCGTCCCGGTGGCTGGGCTCATCCGCATAAGACACTGTACTCACTGAGCTAAAAACAACAATACAAGAGTTTCTCTCATTAGCTTGACCGAAGAAAGCATCTCCAAATGTGCCAAAGCTCCCATTTTAGCTAAGAAAGTTCTAGGCAAGGTGGGCTCACATTTCTATCTGCCCTGGGACCTTCCCCACCAAAAGTATGACCTGCAACGATTCATTCCATCTGCCATGAAGCGAACAGGACCACAATCCCTTCTTCAGGCATCATTTCTCCCTGCTAGAATATGAGCTTCCTGAGAACAGGAACAATCTCATTGTCTATTTATGAGTCTCCTGCTCAGCTCAGTGCCCTGCCCACAGGAAGCACTTAAATCCTTTTCTGTTCCATCTGTATAACGCTCCATCGTATATTGCAAAAAAGATGGCAGGAAAGGATGTCACCAGAGAAATGTCTGATGCAAAAAGCAGATGGGTTGTCATGTGGTGAGAGCAAGAGATAACTGGTGGATGGTCTGTGTGTGTCATCGATGTAATTAAATGTCAGGAGAGATTCAGGAAGATATCTTGCCTGTCGGATGGATTCTCTGTGTTGAATACATGGGAAAGCCCAAGGAAGAGTCTGCCCAGAGTGGGCCCAGAATAGCTTGTGATTCACATCACTGGAAGGCACATCCTCTCTGATAAAGAACCAATTCATTGTATTATTTGAATATTTTTGTCATTTACAAAGAAAATAAGTTCATAGATATAGAAGGTGCTTAGGGTAGAGATCATTATTAGCATCAGGACATATAATGGAAGGCACAAAATAACTCCAAATCAACACCTGGGAACAGGGTAGAAATTAAAGAAATGAAACCTTTGCAAAGACTCTTTGGTGTTGAAAGAGCCGGAAATACCTCCAATGAGAAGCTGCAATTAAACTTAAATCAATAAACACCCAAGACCCTTTTCATCGCTGAGAAAGGCCATTTGGTTGGGCAAGTGAGGCAATATGAGCAAACCCAGGTGGGGATCTGGAGGGCAGATCTGAGGATGGAGGCACTGAATGGGTTTCCCAACTCCGCCCAGTTCAGGTGAGCCTCAACGGACACAGCTTCCCGGGAGCCTCTGAATGGGCCTTATTGACCTTGCTCCACCTGTGAGGCAAGCTAGGGTGTCACTTCAAAAGGGGCTGAGATAATAGAGAGGGCATGGGGGGAAAAGGCTCTTTGACATCGGTAAAATCTTGTGTTTTCATTAAATAGGAAGCAGGGGTGATTATTCTGTTATGCTCATGCACACTCGGCCTTTGAGAACGCAAAGGACTCGTTTGCTCTTTATGTTTTGTATTGTATAAGATGATTTTAAATGAACTCTTAAAATTATAGGATTTTTAGTCTTTCTGTTAAACATTTCCCAATTACATTTTAATTTGGTCCTCACCACAATGAGATCTCCATACCACGCTATTAAAAAGGCCAAAGGACAAAAACAAATTAAATAGAATTGAAATCAAAGTCCCTATGATGTGTTCAGGGTAGCAATTCCTAATCCCAAATGATGCATTTGAGGTTTAGCACCAAATGTTGGGGTTTGGTTGGGGCAATGGCCATTCTCTTTGGCAAACATAGGTTTATTTAGGAGAAGAAGTTACAGGCAAAAGGAAGATATCATGCATGAGAAACATGGAATAGAACTGGGAAAGCATAGACTTAGATGCTAAAATGGTTTTAACAGTTAAAGATGGAAAATACAAGTTCTCCGATGGACGGATTTTTGGGGAAATTGAACTTTGGGGAGCTGACATAACTTGGATTTCTGACTAGACACAGCCAAGAGTGGGGCCCGACCTCCACAGAGCGTGGGACTAGAAGGTTGAACTGCTCCCCATCAGTGCCGTTCCCTGCTTGCCTTGGGGCATAATTGTATCCATACTTCAGCCTTTCTCTGCCAACCCCCCCTACTTACCCAGCCCTCATCACCTATGTGCTACATATCACTCCAAGAACAAGAATCAAGACTCTGAGGCGTGTTTGCAAAAGAACTAACATGATCATGTTTAGTAAATCACTACAACCCAGGAGTTGGTATTGACATCTGTCAGAGGAATTCTTAATTCCTTTAAAAATCTTGAGCACACGGAGCTACAAAAGTGTCAGGTCCATCTACACATCTGATTGTATCTGGCGATCTATCTGCATGCGCACAATTAATCTGCTGAGAATCAGCAAGCACATATCAAGCTCTTGCTCCACTAAAACCAGAGATACAAGGACAAAACCAAGACAACTCCTCTCCCCCCACAATCTATGTGAATGGCATATTTATGTATAACCATGTACACACATAAAATATATACATTTATATCTATACCTATCCATAAATGTTCAACCCACTGCCCGTGTGATGCACATTTGCTTGCGTATTCATATAAAACATTTATACCCACATATACATGTATATAGGGACTTTGGAACCTAAAATGCATTTCTCTACAGTACACTACAGGGGAAAGCTCACTGGATTTGGAGTGAGAGGACCTGGCTTCTAATCCCGTCTCTTTTAGTGACTACCGCTATGATTTTGAACGAGGGCTCTAATTTCTCTGGGCTTCAGTTCCTTTACCTGTAAAATAAAGGGGCAGGTACTCAGTGGCCTCTGAAGTCACTTCCAGACCATGGCTATGATCCTTTGACAAACATTGATAGAACTGAGGGTGTTTTAAGTACCTAAAGGTTTTCTTTCTACTTGTGATGGTATGGAGTTTGGACTCAAGGCGGATGTGTGTGTATTTACTAAACATTTATTTCTCAGTGTACAAGTACTCAAAATAACACATTGAACATGGCTTCTTCAGGACAATGAGGGCGGCAGTGAGGAATAGTGGGGTTGGAGGGCGGTATGGGACTTGAGGTTCAAACCCTAACCCCACCACTTAGTACTTGTGTGATTTTGGACCTCAGTTTCCTCAACTGTGAAAAGAAGGGATTGGCCTTGGTGACCTCCAAGATATCTTTCAGCTCCCAAGTCATCACCTATGGATTCACCTCCTGTCTCCGCCAACTTTGAATGGGGGAATGTGGACAAGGCTTGATATTCTATCTGGGCCCTAGTTTCTTCATTTTTAACTAAAGAGGGGAGACTTGGTGATGTCAAAGTTCCTTCTGGCTCGACACCTTGACCCCCAACTCCTGCGGCAGCCCCTTCTGCTTGGGAACAGCTCTGCTCTTAGAAAGCCTTGCCGGGTCCCCAGCTCTTGTTGCCATAACCTCCAAGGCTTCCACCTGTTCTGTATGGATCTTGTATACACTGATTTCTCTGCATTTCTCTGGACTTCTTGACGGAATGGACTGTTTTGGCTTTCTCTTTATATCACCAGATCCAGATCTGTTATTAATAGATGCAGTTAATTAGGAAGACCTGTGTTCTTAATCCTGCCTTATTAGGTATCTCCTTGTTCTCCTTGATCTTCACTTTCCTCATATTTATTTTATTTTATTTTTTTTGCTGAGGCAATTGGGGTTAAGTGACTTGCCCAGGGTCACACAGCTAGAAAGTATTACGTGTCTGAGACCAGATTTGAACTCAGGTCCTCCTGATTTCAGGGCTGGTGCTCTATCCACTGCCATCTAGCTGCCCCAGTTTCCTTGTATTTAAAATGGGAATAATTAATATCTTGCCTTCCACTCAGAGCTGTTGTGGAGATCAAGGAAGGTAATATGTACCAAATGCTTTGCCAAACTTAAGACAAAGATATAGAAATATTGGCTATTATTATAACAGCTGAAATGCTGGGTAAAACAGGCAGGGTGCCTTCCTGGGAACCTTCTCCACAAAATGCCATTGACTGTCTTTTCCCGAATGGCAGCCTTGCAGACTTTGGGCAGGGCTTAACAGCTTCCAGAGAGATGCTGCCACCCAGTGGACTCACTTCCTAAAACCATCCAGACTCCTCAGGGAAAATGAGACTTGTCCACGCGAGGGGAATGACCAGCCAGGCTCTCTGAGGACTTTGTTCCGGGGAAGGGTAAGAAAAATTTGGATCTTTTTTTTTTTTAAACCTGGACAACAAAGAACTTTCCAGTCTATTATTTACAATTCTGTTAAAGAACAAATCCATTTCTTCTTTAAATTCAGGGATTTGTTCAAATATTCCTTCCTGATTTCATCCCAACTACTAATGCTCCCTTCCTTAAAAGTCTTATATTAATTTCATATTTTTCTCTTTATGTTTATTTTGCACAGACTTATATTAGAATTTAGGCTCTTACTTTATATTTCTACCACCAGCACCTCGCTCAATGCCTGACATATTGTATGAAATTAACAAATGCCAATTTATTGGTTGATTGATTAATTGATTTATTTGAGTTATCCCAGAGCAATGTTAATCCAAGAAAGGCCTTTTCAGGATACTTTGTTTTGGTTTTAGTAGCCAATCTCCCATTGGGAACTGGATGAGGAAGAAGCAGGGTTCAAAGGAGACTAAAAGTCTCCTAAAAGTCTAAATGTGTGTCAAGTACTTTGAAAACTAAAGGCTTATAAAAATGTCTATTGTCCTTATGTCATTATTATGGCAACTCCCTCCACACAAAGCATTGTTAGGTCTAAGGGAGGCTTTAGAAAACTTTAAGCAATAAACTTAATAGGACCATAATAAAAGCCTGTGGAACAGCTTTTCTTACCAAATCACTCCAAAGCTTTCTTGCCCTCTTTAGCAACAAAGTAGTAAGGGGCCCTTTTTCCCTTTGGGGCCCAATTTCATCTTCTCTGAGGGATCATGGTTGACAGCTAGCATATGTTCAGAGGCAGATCACAAAACCAATCTTTTCTGAATCTAAAGGTCAGTCCTCTATTCTCCATGTTCTACACTTCTCAAGGTAAATATTGGTTAGTCCTATCTTACAGACATGAATGACTAACAGTAAAATAGGTTGGGTTCAAGCAGTAGGAAAAACAAAACAAAACCTCCCAACATGTAGTGATCTAACCCAGGTTTATGAAAGAGCCCCCGCCTAAAAGTCAAGCTACCTCAGTAAAAATCTCTGATACCTGATACTTTTGTTACTGGGGCCCAGTCCCTTGGTATCAGTAAGGTTAAAGGGCCTCTAAACTCCCTTGCAGTTCTAAGTGAGGGTATTCAAGTCAAGTTCATAAGCATTTATTTATTACCTACTTTATGGTAGGCACCATGTTAACTCCTGGGGATACAAAGAAAGACCAACCACAGTCCCTGCCTCAAGTCTCTCATTCTGATGGGGGAGGCAGCAGGCAGACAACTAAGTACAAATAAGATATGCAGGGTGTCCCAAAAGGCAGTGCAAGTTTAAAACTTTAAAGCTTCAAATTATACTGAGACTATGGGGACGGTCTTATGTTCAGAGTAAATTGGAAATCATCCCAGAGTGTAATAGTACTAGGATTCTAACTCCATGAAAACCAGTTGATTCAACCCAAGACTTGTCTGACCCTTCATCAATCTACTCTGTCTGCATTCAGCTACTGAGTGTTGGCCAGGTACAGATGGGGCCATGCTGAGGAGTCCCGCTCCTTTTTGTTAGTTATGTGATGCTCTTGGATGGCTCCTGGTCTGGGGCTAGTCTCAACTGACTGTCTGTGTTTACAATCATTCACCTTTAATCTGCCCTTGTGGTAAACTCAGACTTGGCAAAGTCAGCAGGCATTCTCTGGTCCCCTGCAATTTCATCTTGGATTACTCTAGGAAGGTAACTTAACCTCTATGTTTCCAACTCCATTCAAGACTATGACAATACCACGGACAGTTCCTGCGGTGTGGAATCTATGATCCAATGTTGGCCAGAGATTGAACTCTTATCTCCTGCTTCTTTAGAAGAGGTGGGGAATCAGATATCCTAGTCAACAACAACACTAATGATAACAATAAAATATTAATAATAACTATCACAACCAATGATAGCTAGCATTTATATAACACCTTTATATTAGCAAATTCTATATTCTAAAATATAGGAGCTCTGGGATGCAAGTGTTCATTACTTATAGATGGAGGCACAGAAAGGTTTTAATTTTCCCCATTTGTTACTAATAAGTAACAGTGCAGGCTAGCAAACCTAGGTTCTTTACTTAAATCTTTTATTCTTTTCCCCTTATGCCATGCTACCTTGCAATTTTTAAATAACCAGATTATAAAAAAATATACTTCATGCTGAAAATTTACTAAACCTAAATGAAAATTCCCTAGCACAACAATATTGCTGTGAATATCAGTTATACCAATTATACTGCTGTCAAGGACAGTAATTTGAAAATAGGACTGCTCTTGGGTTATGACAACCCTATGGGATATCCTGGAAGTACTTTCCTGGGTAATGAATTTTATCAGATCATTTGTTTGTTATTATTTTTTCTTATAAGATCATAAGGCAAATCAAATCCCATACCCCATAAGTCAATATGTGGACAGTGGGGAAGTGTCTTTCTATTTGAGTTTGCTTCCACTGATCTCTACTACATCACTGCCAATGTGATTTTCCTAAAGCTCAGTGCTAATCATGTAATTCTGCTACTTAAGAAGCTTCTGTACCTCATTTTGTGCCTTTGTAGGATAAGATTAAAAACTCCTCAATTTAGTATTTCACAATTTAACTCCCATTTTTCCCTTAAAGATTGCTTTCATATTGCTCTCAATCTTAAACCTGTTTTCCATGCTAATTTCTAATTTTCCCAACAATTTTTGTCAAATATTCCAGAAGCTCGGATCTTTGGGTTTTTCAAACACTGGATTATTATAATCATTGACTATTAAGAGTCTTGTGAACCTAATCTATTCCACTGATCAACTACTCTACTTCTTAGCCAGTATCATTTTTTTTTTTTTTGATTAGGGATGCTTTACAATATAGTTTTAGGTTTTGTATAGCTAAGCCACCTTCATTTGCATTTTTCACTAATTCCCTTGAAATTCTTGACCTTTTATTCTTCCATATGAATTGTTATTATTTTTTCTAGATTTCTAAAATACTTTCTTGACACTTTGTAGTGTCAGTATGGCACTAAATGGGTATATTAATTTAGGTAGAATTGTCATTTTCATTATTAGCTCAGCCTAACCATGAGAACTTGATATTATTCCAATTGATTAGATATGACTTTATTTGTGTGGAAAGTGTTTTGTAATTATGTTCATATGCTTCCTGTGTTGGCAGGTAGATTCCCAAATATTTTATATTATCTATAGTTATTTTAAATGGAATTTCTCTTTGTATCTCTTTCTGATGGACTTTGTTGGTAGCATAGAAATGCTGACGATTTATGTGGATTTATTTTATATCCTGCAACTTTGTTAAAGTTGTGAATTGTTTCTAGTAGTTTTTTAGTTGATTCTCTAGGGTTCTCTAAGTATATCCTCATATCATCTGCAAAGAGTGATAATTTGGCTTTCTCATTACCTATTCTAATTCCTTTAATTTTTTTCTCTTACTGCTAAAGCTAACATTTCTAATACAATATCAAACAGTTATGGTGAGTGGGCAGTTTTGTTTCACCCCTGATTTAACTGGGAATGGTTCTAATTTAGCTCCATTACATATGACGTTCATTGCCATTAGCCCCAGTTTTCAATATTAGTATGTGGTATTCCACTACCTATGGAAGGAAACACTCATATAATCAACACCCTGATCCTGTTGATTTAATACTGGAAATGGAGAAATTAGAGACTTGGCTACTTACTCTTTGGTCCGACCATAGATCTCTTTCATCTTGATATCAGGGCTGCTCACTGATGATATGCTGCCTCTTTTTTTCAGTAACTGAGAAGTTTTGTTTTTGGTGACTTCAGACATCTTGACAGAATCTAAAGAAGTATGATACTATGATAAAAATATAGAAATAGTTGAGTTTTAAACTCAGAGGTGTTGGTAGTATGGTAGTAAGGATAATCGCCATTTCTATGGTGCTTTAATAAATTATATCATTTGATTTTTGCAATAGTCCTGGAGATAGGAGAGAAGCTAATACAACTATTTATGCATATGTTTTGAAAAGAAAAAGCTTTAAAAAAACAAAAAAATACATTGTATTATTCTTGCTATATCAAATAAAAATTATTTTTAAGTTGAAAGACAAAATTGGTAAAGATGTTAAGTTTCTATGCAGTAGCTTTGTCTCTAATTATAATAGTGAACATTCATATAGTGCTAAATTTACATTCATCTTTCTGAGTCTCAGTTTCCTCATCTGTAAAATGGGGAATTTTGACTGAATGTCCCTCTAGCTTTGATCTCATGATTTTATCTGATCCTCCTAACTACTCATTGAGATAGTTATACAAATATTAACAACCTCATTTTACAGTGTCTGAACAGCTGAGACATAGAATATAATTTATTTACTCAAGAGTTAGGATGTAGCAGAGACAGAGTTTGAACTCAAGACTTCTGACTTTGGTTCTAGAATTCACTTGATTTCTGAATGAAAGTGTGAATAATCGAGTTTGTGATTTCTATCCTCTGAAATTTCCATAAACCCCAAGATGTGGCCTGGAAGAAGGAGGAGCTGGAACTTGACTGTTGTTTATTTTCCTCTTTTTGTCCTGTTTTTTCAATGATGGTGGAGGACTCTACTTGCAAAGGCAGGGGATTGTTCTACTTAATATATTACTTGAGCTTTCAGTATTCAGAACTGTAATTAAGGAAGGACTGACCATTAATTTCCTTTCTAAGAGCAGGCAGATGAAATTTAAAAAAAATGATTTTAAAAGATTATACCATTTAAAAGCTTGCTATATATCAACAACATATTTGCTTTAGCTCCTACTCAGCAAAAATAATGATCTAAAATGGGAAGGTCCCAGGTGATTTGAATTGTTAATAAAACTTCCTGTATGAGACACTCTATAGAGTTACCAATTCTGTTCCTCTCAACTAAACTTGTTTTAATTTTGACTTGTATCATTCTTACATCATCAATTTCCAAATGGATTTGAGGTGCTTAGGGGCTTCTTGCTTCGAGGAGCTAAAAGGACTAGGGAATGGCTCTTGAAAGTTCATCTAACCATGACTCCCACTTCCTGCAGTATACCTGTTGCTGGGGAATCCCAGAACACCTGGAGCACAGGTGCCCCCTACTGGGTAAAGGAGTGGCCTGCATCTCCCTTAGCTGATTACTTCCAACTTTAGTAGCCCGGCGGCATATCACATGATACATTGTACATCTCATCTCTCCATACATCACTATACATCTCATGTACAGTGCCAGATTGATTTTGAAGCATATGTTCACCGAATTTCAGAAATGGGAGGGATCTCGATAGCCGTCTAGTTTAATTTGTATGAAAATAATAATTTTCATGCATGCATTATCATCAATATCACAGCATCAATTAATTGGACACTCAAATTTCTCCCAGAAGACCTCCAGTGGGTGGGGAGGCCATGACTTACTAAGGTGACTTGGTCTTCTTTTGAAGACTTCTAATTTGGCAGGGAATCTTTTCTTGATATTAAGCTGAAATTTGTTTCTAAGGTCTTTTTGCTTTTTTCTGCCCTTTGGGGCCAACCAGAAGAAATATCCTCCCCATTCTCACATGAAATGCCTTCAGGGACTTGAAGAGGATTATTATGAGCCCTAAGTTTTCTCTTTCCCCCTCATTGCAATACCTTCAATTCCTTCAACTAATCTTTATGTGACACGATTTTGAGGTATTTCATGATCCTTGTTGCCCTTTCTTTGGACATCTTCCATTTTTATCAATGTCTCTTTCTAAAAATGGGGTGCTCAGGACCGAATAAGATCCTTATGAGTATTTAGGGAGGAAGAGGAACTTGGAGATGAAGAAATCCCACCTTGTCCTTTTCCCACCACAGCTGGTCTTAGGCAGCTGAGTGGTACAATGGATAGAGTAGAGTACTGGACCTGGAATTCAGGAGGGTCTGGCTTCAGATGCTAGTTACGTGATCCCGATCAACTCACTTTCTGTTGTTTCCTCTGCTGTAAAAGGAGAATAATGAGAGCACCTGCCTCTCAGGGTTGCTGTAAGAATCAAATTAAATATTTGCCAAGGGCTTTGTAAAATTTTAATGCCCAATATAAATATTAGCTATTATTTTTACAGATGTAAAGAGTGAGTCCCAGGGATTCTAGTGGATAGCAATCTATCCACTAGATAAGGTCCTATTAACTTCCTCATTCTATATTTGAGGTCCAGAGACATGAAATCCACTATCACCTAGGTCCTAAGTGCTTGGGATTAGGATTCCAAATACAGTTTTCTTTCTAATATACTATCTAATCTTCAGGAACAATCACATCTTTTTTTTGGGGGGGGTTGTTTCAGAGACTATGTCCATTCTGCTAATCCTATGCACCCCAGAGTTCTATGATTATATTTAAATGTAGCATTCTCCCAAACTTCCCATGCTTGGTGATACAAAGAAAAACTAATCACTCATTCATAAGCTCATGGAGTTAGAACCAGAAGGGAACTTTCAAGACTGAGAGTTCAACCCCATCGTTTCCACAGTGTTGTGAGGGAGGCAGCTGGGTGGGGAAGCTCAGCTGGAGTCAGGAAGAACTCAATTCAAATTGATCTTCAGGCACTTCCCAATTGTGTGAACTTGGGTAAGTCACCATTTGCCTCAGTATGAAGAGCTGGAGAAGGTAACTCCAAACCATTCCAAGATCTTTGCCAAGATAATCCCAAAACGGGTCACAAAGAGTTGGACATGACTGAAAAAATGACTGACCAACAACAAATGAATGCCGGCTGTTGGTGAGGGGGCTGAGTAGGGTTCTCAGCCTCCCGCCAGAAGCGGGGAGCTGCCTGCTCTGCCAGGTCAGATCCCAAGGATGCTTGGCAGGAGTTCAGTTCAGCTCATGTTCCCTGCTCCCTGCTGGGGCAGACTGCAAGTGAGAGCATCTCGGGCGACCAGTCCACCGAGGTAAGTGAGAGCAGCCGGGCTGGGGTCAGAGTTCCTCGTTTCTGAAGGTGGGTAGCGTGGGGAGGGGGGCTGAGCTGGGAAGGGGATCGATTTAAGGTTCTAAGGGCCACAGGTGCCCCTCTCTACCTCAGCCGGGTCCCCCGCCCTTTTTGCACAATTTTACTCCTTTCCTTTTTCCCACTCCTCCTGCATGAGATGGTTCTCTCCGCCTCCAGCCGATCTCTCCCCCTTTCCCCTAGTCCCCACGGCTGGCTTAGGAAACAGGCTCACTCACCTTGTGCCAGAAGTGCTGGGCGAGGCAAGGAACGCTTCCCATTCAGCACCCAGTGCTACGCCGGGGCTGCGGAGTTCTGCAGGGCAGCCCAGGGCAGCGCCCCTGTTCTGGGCATCTCCCCTATTCTGGGCACCTCCAGCGGGCCGGCTCAAGGTGGATGGGCGCTCCAGGCTCCCAGCTCCCGGGCGGGCGCAGCGAGCGCAGTGCCGAGCGCTGTCCGTCCAGCGTCTCCAAGGCTACGGGGCCAAACAAGGGGGCCGAGGCCGCCCTCGGACCCGCCCGCGGCAGTCAGGTGGTCCGCCCTGGGAGCCGCCCCCTACCCCTCTTCTCCCAATCCCACACCGCCTCTGTGTCCCGGGGGCACAGCCCAGGAGCAGCCGAGGGCGAAGCCCTCCGTCTGCGGAGTGTAGCCCAGAAAACTCCCCTAGAGCCCCCTCCCACCAAACTATGGGATATCCAGGGATAAACAGACCCCGGGGCAACGCCAGCAGCACCCAAAGATCAGGGCTTGGGAGTCAGAAGGCCCGGATTCAAGTTCCGCCCCTGCCTGCCCAGCTTCCCGGCCTCTCGGCTTTCCCTTTTCTAATCATTAACACCCTTGAGCCAATGAATCCAGCTTGTGGAGCCCTAAGTAAAGGGCAGGTTGGGCCCTACTCTCAAGAAGCTCCTAGTTTGGGGGAGGGGCAGGCAACAGCTTTGCACCTCAGGATCCAGGAAGGCTAAATGGAGGATTTTCCTAGAGAGCCCAAGATGGATTAAGGACGGCTTCTTGCAGGGGGCGGGACTCAAGAGAAACCAGGAGGGGTCATGAGGCCGGGAGAGGGTTTGAGAGGGGGGATGGCTGCAGGTGGGTGGGGGATGCTATAGTGTTGGTAGATGGAGGTGGAGTCCAAGGAACCTAGGGAAGCCAGTGTAAGGGATAAGAAGACTAACCTTGGGAAGAAACCAGCTGACAAAGGCTTTAAAAGCCAGACAGCATTTTATATTTGATCTTGGGGGTCGTAAGGAGCAGGTCATAGGGAGCAGGTCGTAGGGACAGAGCAGTCCTCTGGGAAGATCATGTTGATATGAGAATGGACTGGAGTGGGAAGAGGCCTGAGGCTGGGAAACCCCGCAGCGGTCCCAGTCCAGGTGCCAAGTGAGAAGTCACACAGCATGGTGATGGTCGTGCCAGAGAGAAGGGGGCTTATGGGAGAAATGTAGGGAGGTAGAAGCAGGGTCAGATTTTATATTCTGGGATTCTAAGAGTCCTGCAGATGGCAGCTGCCAAAAGGAAATTAAAATGCCCTTGCTCCTTGGAAGGAAAGCTCTGGCAAATCTGGAGAGCTTATAAAAAGCACAGACATCATCTCACCAGCAAAGGTTGGCAAAGTTATGGCTTTCTCAGTAGTCATGGATGGCTGTGAGAGCTGGACTCTCAGGAAAGCTGAGTGCCGCAGAGTCAAGGCTTTCTGGTCGGGGTCCTGGAGAAGACGTTTGAGACTCTTAGATGAGAAGGAGGTGAATTAAATGAATTCAGACCATTCATCGGAAAGTCAAATACTGAAGCTGAGCTCAGATACTTTGGCCACATCATGAGAAGATGGGATTCATTGGACAAGAATCTGATGTTGGGAAGATTGGAAGCAAAAGGAGAAGGGGACGGCGGAGGATGAGATGGAAATAGTGTCATGGAATCAAGGAACATGAACTTGGAGGACAGAAGGGCCTGGTGTGCTCTGATCCCTGGGATCCTGAAGAATCAGACAAGACTGGCCAATCCCACTTGAAGGCCATTGTGATTGCAGATTTGCGTCCTAAACGCCCATGTAAAAAGGGGTCTCTTTTGTAGAATATAAATACTCTCAGGACAGTATGAAATAGACTGTGCCTATCACAAAGCAGGTGCTTGATGAGTGGTTGTAGTTCATTGGTTGCTCTAGTCTAGCGTCCTTAAGTTTGTAACCTGAAGCAACTGCTTTAATTGGCTGTGGGATGCTTGCTCTCTCTTCTCCATTTGTAAGATGTTGGGGTGCTCCAGGAAGCTGGCTCTGCTATTTACTAGTTCTGTGAACTAGGATTAGTGATTTTATTTCTCTAGATCTCAGTTTCTTCATTTGTAAAAGGACAGATTTAGACTCTGGATCTCCATGAGCATATTAAATTCCCAAAATTCATTTGTGAATTAGCCTAAAGCAACACATCTATCTCTTTAAACTACTACCCCTTTTACAAATGATTAAACTGAGTTGAACAGAGTAGCTCAACTAGTAAAGGTCTATGGCTGAATTTGAACTCGGGTCTTTATGATCAGTGCACCTGCTGCCTCCGCTGAGTGTGATCTCTGACAAATCATGTAATCTCTCTGGTCCTCAGTTTCCTCGTTTATATGTAGTAAGATAGTATTGGAATGCTCTTTCCTATCAGGATTGTTCTTCACTCCCCACCCCAGACTTGCTCAATGGGATGTATTCCAAACCTCCCTAAACTATATTATTAATAGTCCGTACTATAACTTCTGGTCTCATTACCATCTTTTTCCTGCATCCCATTCTTGGATAAGTTAATTATTTTTTTCTGGGTCTAATTTCCTCATGTCTAAAATGAGAAATCTGATCTGAATTTCTTTTTAATTCTAAAACTCACCCTATGGGTTGAAAAGAGGTCAGGAATATCCATTCTCAATGGTGTCACTTTCCCTGGATTATAATGACTTGGTGATGCTCCCCAAGGAAGATGATTAAATAAGGCATTTTTTTAATAGTATTTGGGGCAACATGCCCCTTGTCAAGCACCACGAGTTGCTGACAATTGCCTCTATCATTTCCATTTGGCTACTTGTCTATTCATCCAGATATTATTCTATATTAGCATTAAAAGTTTCTAATATAATAATTAAAAATTATAAAATATATAAAAATAATTTTAAAAAGAATCCATAGCCCAAATACACTGTTCTCATAGTTTTCATTTATTTTCCAGAAAAAAAAAATCACATTTAAATTACAACTTATTCGGACCGTTCCCCTTGTTCTTCGGTATAGAATGATTCCACTTTGCTCTGAAATGGAAACCCTCCCCGCAGTAATCTGTCAGGGGCAAGAATTGCATAATCAGTATTTTGTGACATGAGAAAGGGGGTGGGCGGGAATATGGAGGAAAACATTTATAAAAAACCAGTATTTACCCAAAAAAGTGATATCCACAGATCGGTATCCTAATCTATAAGGCAAGTAACATTAAAATATGTCGTTTCATGATTATCTTCAACAACTCAATACAACACCTTCATCTCAACACGGTCCAGCACTGTCGGATGCTGCAGCCAGTTAGATGCCGAAGGTTGCCCGATGTCGCAGACAACATGCTGCCTGCCCACATGGACTTTTCTCTGAGAACACTGGCTACATAGTAAAGCTTTCGTTACAGATTGAGCAGTTCACAGGGTATCATAGAAGAAATTGCACAAGGAGGCAAAAAGGCCAGGCATTGAACTTAAACTTTAAAAATATACTTGTGTGTATTTTCATCCACAATTCTTATAAACATTTTATACACAAAGTATTTTATAAAATGATAAGAGCTACTCGATACAAGATCAGAAAGGGAGAAATCCAACCCACTTCTGCTCCAAGGAGGCAGGGGACAGAACGTTGAAGGGAGCCCGTCCCCTGGATCAGAAAGTGCTCTAGACTCCCAAGCTGCCAGTAGAGCCTCATTTCCCACTTCACTCAAAGTACATGGCATTCGGAAGACAGCAGTTTTCCCTGGAAACACCCTAGTTTGGATTGAATTATTTTTCAGAAAGACTTTTTTTTTTTTCAGATTCCCTTTATCGTTCCTTTCTTATGAAATGAGAAATAGTTACTTTTTTTAAGTGGCCTATATAGTCACATACTGGGGGTCCAAGCTAAATCTGACCATCTGATTTCTATTTTCTGTGCAAAGTGAAAACAAGAGCAATAATAGCAATCACGACAATAAATCTCTTCCATAGAAACACAAGAACAGACCTCAAACACCTTACAAAGCAGCGGGTCCTGTGGTTGAACTGCTCGACGTATTGTCACAGCAAAAATCCCCAGAATCCCCAAATTTTCAGAGTCGGAAGGGACAACGGAAGGGTCACCTGATCCAACTCATACCTGAATAAGAAGCCCCTCGACAGAATCTCCAACGAGTGGTCGTCCAGCCTTTGCCTGAAGACTTCCATCGAGGGGGAACCTGCTACCCACTGAGATAGCCTACTTTACTTTTCGAACAACTCCAATGGTTAGGCAATTTTTCCCTTTTTGAGAACTAAATCTGCCCCTTTGCACCCCACCATTTCTCTTCATTTTGCCTTTAGGTAAATCTGCTCCCACTTGACAGCTATTGCCACACGACTTTGTTAGGGAGGAAATGTTCAGCAGTCATATTTCCATCTTTACTGGAACAATCATCCCCTTCCCCAATCCAATTTCAATCATGTCAGGATTTAAAAAAACTGACTAGCAAAATCACCCCCAGCCTACAGAAGAATCCAATTACCTTTCTGGCAACTTACAAGGAAACAAAAGAATCTGGCTTTGGACTTGGGCAGAACTGTCCATGGGCCCTAGAAATTTGGTGGGTTACTGAAAAGAGTTTCTAAGGTTGGGGCATTGGTAATCTTAGGACTTAATTTAGGCAACAAAATAAGAAAAACCTGATCTTGATGTGCATATAAGAATGAAAAAGAAGAGATGAAATCTACATTTGTATCCTCCCTGTGCTGAAATGAAACATTTAGATAGATTTGCTTTTTTCTATAACAAATTCATTACAAACTCTGGATGAGAGGATAATTTGAACTGTTTATAGAAATGCCAAGTGATGCAGTTTTGCTGTAACTGAAAGCATATGTACTGTCTATACAGTATGGAGTTTAGACGTACAGAGGGAATCGTAGAACGGGTCAACTCTCTCATTTTACGGAAGAGCAAACTGAGGCACAGGGAGGTGAGCTCACACAGGAAGAAAGGGAGGTAGCCTTGGTGTTATGTAGGTTTGTATCTCAGCCCTATCAATTAAGAGCTATCAATTAAGTCACTTTACTTGTCTGAGCCTCAGTGTGCTGAACTGTAAAATGGGGTGATGACAAACATTTCCTACTTCATGAAGTTATTGTGAAGAAAAAGCTTTGTATGCACTAAAGAACCATAGAAATGCCAGCTTTTCTTCTTCTCAGGGAGCAGAATCCAGACCCAACTTGATGCTCTTTTTTATACTCCCCAAATTCAGCTGAATTTCCTCTAAAACCCTTGCAAAGCCCCCATGATGAGACAGTTCCTGGACATGCTCATAGGATGTTGACTTTACTATACATATTCACTGATTTACCTTTTACTATGTTTTTGCTTTTTTTCTACAGTACCAAGGTTGTGTTTCCGGATGATAAGTCATCACCTTCCAATCATGAGTAAGTAAATTCATGGCTTACTTCACACAAACCTGGAGACTGATGCTTATTGGCATGAGTGAGCTCTAAGTTGGAAAAAAAAAGCACTTTCTAGGGAAAGATCTAAGAATATTCAACTAGTTACTTTTAAAGAATCTTATAATTTGGATTTCCATAATTTTTGGATTTTGGGGGAAGTCGGTCATTTTTTAGAGGGAACCTGACATATAGAATCAGAAAGGACTTTCAACTGAACCATATTCACAAGTCACTGCATCTTTGGGTGCTTCACACAACTCTCTAAGGCTATGAGGGCCGGTCACGTCACTTCGTCTGCCTCTGGAATATGGCCCCAGATAATTCCTTTGTTTGGCATTTGGCATCCTTTCCCACCCATTCCCTCAATCTCCCTTTCGGGACTGATTTCACTTTACCGTCTCTCATACTCTTGCCAATTTGGCTTCCTCCATGTTCCCTATACTCAGTAACTCTTCCCCTGGGGCTCTTCGCAAGAACAGGCTCTCCTCTATCGTGGAATATACTCCATCCTCATTTCTGCCTCCTTCCACGCTCGCCAGGGATTTCCTGATTCCTCTAGCTTTCTGTGATTAACCTCCTAACTCCTCCCATCCCACTCCCGGTGCTTTTTTTGTATTTACTCATCTGTACGTGAGCTCCTGGAGAGCAGGGACTCTCAAAAAATAGGGACTTTTTGCTTTACATTGTACCTTGGCACTTGGTAGAGTGCCTGGGACTTTTGTTGTTCAAGCACATCTGATTTGTTATGATCCCTTTTGGCAAAGATACTAGAGTGTTTTGCCATTTCCTTCTCCAGGTCATTTTACAGATGAGGAAACTGAGACAAACGAGATTAAGTGACTTACTCAGGGTCACTCAATTAGTGTTGGAGGCAGGATTTGAACCCAGACTCCAGGTCTGGCGTTCTATCCACTGAGCTACCCTACCTGCCTGTTGAGTGACCGACCCTCTTATCATTATAGAAAGTAAACACCTTGAGGCTAGAGACCATCATTTTTTTATCTTTGCATCCTCAGGACCTAACATCGAGCCAGACGCTCTGTTGGTGCTCAATAAATTCTTTTTGGGTGAACCAATGGATGGATGAATGAGTCTCAATCCCTCCCCCCAAGGTCATCTAAAGACAGAGACTTAATTACATCCAAGGCCACATTCTATTCCCGAATGCAGGAACTTTCTCCTGTTTTGTTTGCTAGTAGGTGACAAGGTAAGCAAGCAGAGAAAGGGAGAGTAATGTAAAGTCTTAAGAGAGTTTTCTTGTATTGTAGAGGGAAAAAAAAGAAAAACTCCCCATCGATTGCCAGCGACTCATTAAGCAACAATGCCTAATAGACAGCCACAGATTTTGAGTCTTGTTTTAGATGAATATATTCATTCTGATTTGCGATTAATTTCAAGCTGACTTATTTTTTAAGGAAACAGCCCATGGATCTTTGTTCAATTCTAACAGGTGTTCATTCATCTGGACTTAAACCAGAAGTGCTTAACTTAACTCTTTGGAGTCCTGAATCCCTCCTGGAAGTCTCATAAAGCCTGTGGATCCTCCTCTGAATAATGCTTAAAAATACAGAAGGTAAAATATTTAGGATTAAAAGAAAGTCAATTATATTAAAATAGTTATCAAATATATGGAAAAAAACCCGGTTCACAATCCTAGGCGAAGAATCCCTGACAAATAAATTCAAGTGAGCTTTTCTTGCTTATTTCTGCCCTGGAAATTGTAGAGCAAACAGGCTCTAGAGGCTAATCCCTTGAGGACCGGAGCAGTTTTGTTTTTGTCTTGACATCTCCTCTCCCACACAGTAATTGCTACATAGTGGTGATTAATAAGTGCTTATGAAATGAGTGCCTGAATGAATTAAGTTTTGCTAGCCCGAGTAGAATTCTGCTTTGAGGATAGACAAGATGTCAGTCTTTGGGAAAGGAAAAACGTTTTGACTCCTTAAAAGCTCACTTCTTCCTTAACAACCTATATGCTCCATCATTGCTAAGACTGTTTGCTTTTAAGTGTTTGGATCCAGAATGCTAAACAGAAGTGGGTGTTAAAGTGGCTATTGAGACTCCTTTCTCTCCAGCCCATCTAAATTTGGGGATATTTCCCCCCCTCCCCCCAATATCATTTCCAAAATCTGTAAAGCTACATTTCAATGATATAGAAAGCCTCCATTTTGAGTCTTCTGTGCTGAGTGATCAGTTATATTTTTTCCACAGATTTGACAGCAGGGAGTCTCCTATTGCTTTAAAGTCCTTTTTTCCAAAGAAAATAACCTGAGTGTGAAATGAATTGACAGACTAAATCGTATATATGCGGCTGAGCCTGAGGAACTTCTGCAGAGAAAGAAAAAGGACAAAAACACTTACTTTCCTTCCCACCCTTTTAAAGTGGTAAGAGAGTTAAAAAAAAGATAAGAAACCATAGCTCTTGTTCTGAGAAAAGAGATGTCTATTTGGGGGCTTTGGGGTGTCTAAGCTTAGGCTAACAATGTCAGAACTGGGACAGAATCTGAGAGGTTCATCTCATCCTATAACCTACTACCGAGAGTGGGACATAATGACTTAATGGTCCCTAGCACTTTGAGCTTGAGGTTTTCCTAAGAGATGTGGACATTTACTGTCCCATCACCCTCCTCTTACCAGGAAGCAGAAAGGGAAGCCAGTCAGTTTGGTTTCCACTGACAATATCACCATTCAATGACCAAAATATGCTCAAAACAATAATGGAAGCCACAAAAGAAGCCTAGAATTTCAGAGCTGCACGCTGTC
Organism: Antechinus flavipes; assembly: GCF_016432865.1. Lineage (NCBI taxonomy): Eukaryota > Metazoa > Chordata > Mammalia > Dasyuromorphia > Dasyuridae > Antechinus > Antechinus flavipes. The sequence continues at coordinate 460,190,879 of NC_067401.1, forward strand.
TTAGAGATGATTTAAATCTCTAAATAATTTAAATTGAATTTATTTAGATTTAAAAGATTTACCCCCCATCCCAAATGTTAGAGGAGAAAATGAAGATCTATTTAAAAAAGGAAGTGACTTTCCATGATTACCCAGCAAGAGTTAGCAGCAGAGCAAATTAGAGCAGTTTGGAGCTTGTAAAAAATTTACGTGTGTGTGTGTGTGTGTGTGTGTGTGTGTGTGTGTGTGGTGTGCACATGCAGATAATGGATAGGGAATAAAGACCTGATTTGAGATTTCCCCAGTGCAGGGAGCTCCTTGCTAAGGAAACTCCCTGTCACTGCAGGTTGGCACCTTTTCTACAGGTCACAGTGTTGGAGAGCTGGCTAGGATTGTTGCAAGTGAAGTCACTTTTGCCCTGGAGCGTTTACAACAGGACTGAGCCCATCTTCTCTCCTCCAAGGTCAGCTCTTTACCCATGACAGGCCCTATTGCTTCTCATGTATGTAGATATACACACAGAGATGCATGTAATATATAGACATACACATCTATTTACATATGTCCCTATCCTAAATAGAAATATGTGTATATGCTTAAGGATTAACTTTATCTGAGGTGTTCTTACAGAATTATACTAATTTACTTTGAGCACAGAGAGATTGTTTTTTTCCCCCTTTAATCAACCCAGTATATCGCCCAAAGTGTTGCAGTGAATTTCTCTTTGGGCAAATTGCAACTCTTAAGAGAAGAATAAGACTTGAAAAATATATATCTCACTTTACAAAAAAGTCCTAAGATGAAAATTATAGTCATTATTCATTTTACTTACTGAGATAAAATGTACTCTTATGGATAATAAGAATCCATTTCAAAAAGCATTCGTCATGGAAACATGGGATTTATTTGGAAAAAAAGAAGAAAACCTTTTTCTGTCAGAGAGAGCAGACAAGATTATTAGGCAGCACTTAAAAGCCGCTCAAATGCCATTTCTTGTCTGTTCCAGATCCGGGGACTTCTCGATGAATGGGGATGTTTGGAGGGTTGAGTTGTTCTGGCCGCTACTTCTTTTGGGGATTGGACACAGAGATACTAACAATGGTTCGAGTATTCTTTCATGACTGAGGACCATTGCCGTCTCTCGGGGTCATTATTTGAACACGAATTCTCATTTTAAACTGCAACAGGTAGAGTTGTGGAAAGTTGGACTATGTGTTCGCCAAGGCCAAGACTGAGCCTGGAAGTTAAATAAAAATCTAAATAACTAGAAATAAACACACGCACAATCACACATCCACGCACACACATATATATATACGTACACACACACAGACACATACACACACACACACACACACATCTCAATCCCTGATATGAACTTGTTTTGCTGCTATTTTTCTCTTTTTCCTGAAAGCTGAATTCAAGTAGAATATAAGCTACTTGAGGGCAGAAACTATTTTTAATTTTGTCTTTGTACCCCCCAGTACCTAGCACAGTGCCTGGCACAGAGTAAGTGTTTAATAAATGCTCGAGGAAGGAAAAAAAGAGAGAAGGATGGAAGGAAAGAGGGAAGGGGAGAGAAGGAGGAAAGCAAGGAAGGAGGGATGGAGGAAGAAAGAAGAAAGTAAGAAAGCAAGGATGGAGAGGAGGGTCTGTTTAGTTAAATGAGGTTTTAGTGTCTCTAGAAACCTATGATTCTCTGGGACAGGGATTGTAGGCAATATTAATTCTTTAAAATTTCATAACTAGAGATGTCTGAATCACATTAGGGATCCTTGTCCTATATACTTTAAAAATTACATTTTTACAATATCAACAAAAGAAGGCATCCTTTTAAAGAGCTACCATATGTTTATATGACTTAATTAACTCTGGAGCTGTGTAAAGTAAAATAGAAAGAGGAAGATGTGAGAACCAGAAAGAAATATTTACATATATGCTTTCTGACTTAGTACTAAAATCAACTGCCTTTCATGGAAGAATTAGTCTAGAGACTTTGAATGGCTCCATTCCTACCAGATAGCTCATTTTCTGACTTTTGTCTCTTACTGGTTTCAGTTTTTCACGGTTTAAAAATTGTATTCCCCTTTTTTTCATTCCCATATTTGAGATTCCTTACTATCTCTGAGCTCCTTAATTCAATAAGGATCCCATTTGTCAAAATGGACAAGGGACTCCTAAGTAACTCTAGTGCCTTCACTAGGTCACTAGGGTGATGAACCCTCTGGACAATGAGGAGTAGAGCGGCAGTGATTCTTCCCCAGTGAAACCCGTTGTCCGTTCCCCATGTTCACATAAACAGTCACCAGAGCCTACAAGGACAAATAAAATGCTCACGTTTTTCCTCCCGGTGGTTTTAGGTTCTGGAGGACCTTCTTAATAGATTTTTAACCCCCGGCCCCCAAATTTGTAGTTGCCAAAGGTCATTGCAGTGGGTGGTAAACAACGACAGCAAATTGATTATTTATGGGTATGATACAGTTATTTTAAAATTAGATGAGGCAGGAGACTGTACGAGAACAGAAGTCCTGTAGTTTTAAGGCGGGTAAGGGGGAGGGAGGAGGATAATATAGCTAAGACGAGGATGCTGGATAGAGAGCTGAGAGACAGGAAGGCTTGGGTTCAGCCCCCTGACTCCTCCCGGCTTGGTGAACCTGGCGACGTCCTTGAACTTCTCACTGTCCTAGGCGACTCTTTTCGATGGGACATTTCAGAGCAGTTACAGATCTGCTCTGGTGGAGAGAATTTCCTTACTGGTTATTTGTTATACTGGTGAAATCACATCTGGTTAAAATCATGCATGCATGCACACACATGTATATACACGGGCATGGATGTAGGCAGCAGTACATATACATGTATGTATACACACATCCATACATGTGCGTATATGTGTATGTATAGATCCAAGAGAGGCAGTGTAATCTATTGGATAGAAGGCCGACCTTAGAGTCAGGATGACATTGGTTTAAGTGCTGCCTTTGACGCATATTAGCTGTATGAGCCTGGCCTTCAGCACTCAGTGCCCCAGGTAATTAAGAATGATGAATTTCTGTGAAGTTGGATCAGTGAAGGGGATCTCCACAAAGGAAATAACCTTCACATATACAAATCCCCCCCCACCTCACCAAAAAAAGTATCTAAATGCCAACTGGGTGATGTGCCAAGGGGTGGAAAGGCAGGATCTTCCATAGAAAAGCTGGACCAGAGTTCCTAGGGAGTGCCTCTCAAGAAGGATTTCTCCTATGGGAACCTGCATTTTGCTGGTCAGATCTAGAGGACCATCCCCCGCTTCTGTCTCATAGCAAGGGAGGTCAAGATAGGAGCCACGGATTGCACCATCTTATTGGTTCTAAAGGAATGGCCGATATTTCTAGTTTATAATAATTCAGATTTTTAAAGAACATTTTGTTCCTCGGAGAGGGCATTTATTTCCCAGAACTTTGGCCACACAGCCTGACTTGGTCTCCCCATTCACCAAATGACTTTTGGTCAACTTTCTCCGATCAGGTGGAGGCAGGGGACTTCAGAACTCCCTCAAAGACCAGCAGCCTCTGTGTGCGGGAAAAGGACAGATGATACAGGTCAGTTTTAGCCTGCAGAGTTTCAGAAATACGTTAAGTCCACAATCAGGTAGCCATTCTTAATAAAGAAATTCTCCTCATCTTAAAATCCCAATAATGGAAGATAATAACTGCCTTGTTCTTCAGGAATCTCCAGATCTGCCCAGTTTGGGGGAGAGGTGGTGAGTGTAGGGAAATGACCGCGATCCCAGCATCCTCTGGAATCTTAATCATAATTTCATATAATTTTAACTTTAAATATCCCCCTTTTTTACATATTATAAAAATAAGAGGCCCTGTTTACATGGCGTGCATTTTTATGAAATTTGCAGTTTGAAAAAAAAGCGGTTAAAAAGTGGTACATCTTGCCTTCTTGAAATACGTGGGAACCTTAGAATTGACTGAAATCTCTTTAAATCGAACCCCGCCAGATGTCGGAAGGTAGAACTTTTAACGTCACGCTCTAGAATGAGACATAGTAAGGACTGGAGGAGAAAAGGAAAGCTTTTTCTTGGTTCTGCGAATCCTTCTTTGCATGAGGCACCCCCTTTGAAAGCCGCTACCGAGATTGTATTTAAACTTTATATATTGACAAAATGCAATCTATCTCTGAAAGCCTTGCGCCAATCAACAGGACTACTAGTAAATTTATATACCATAGTTTAAATTACACCCATTTCATGAATGGTCAAATGCTAAAACTCAAGTTTGTCTAACCGCCTGAAATACAGTCTTACAGGAATGAATACAATTTACAAATACAATAATTACATTTTAAAACCATTAACAATGTTACACCTAGAAGTAAATACTGTGGGACTGGTCGCAACACGGTGTTGTCCACGGAGGGAGAAAGGTCGCTGAAAGGAATGGACACTTCCGGTGGAAATGTCCCCAGGGCAGGTTTGACTTTGTTCTCATTAAAACCCCAAACAAGAACCTGTTCCATGTACCGACAGTCCTCCGCGATATGGGTTCTCCATATGCTTGCATGAGGTTCTATTAGTTATCTGCCAGGTATTTGCCTGAAAAACAGAAGGTCATGGGGACAGGGGTGAGGCAGGACACAGACATGGCGGCTCACAGATGACCACTGATCCATCCTCGATCCTGCTCCTCACTATCTGTGGCTAGATGGGAATGTGATTGTGTGGAAGCTTTTCTTCTCGTGACACGTTATCACACAGTTGCTCGAATGTCCATTTCTCTAGAATAACTATTTTGTTTGCCGGGGCTCTTTCTCAAACCAAGGATTAGCCAAAATGAGGAAATTTAGTGTCCATGACATGACCTCTATTCAACTTCTAAAAAGAAATTTAGGTGGAATACTGGGGATCTGGGAAATGCTATTTCGTTGAAGGAAAGACACACACTATCCCATGATAGTTGAGGCAGAGACCCAGGATTCTGGCTTCCAGAGGTTGAGGGCATTGCAGCTGGGGAGGGGGGTCATTGCTGGAGGGGCAGTGGTAGTTAGGCTTAGGGGCCACTCATGTGGGGTGCAACAAGTACACCAGCTGGCAGCTTCCTGTCTTAAACCAATTATTTCTGCTCACTTAGTGCTAGGCTCGATTGTTGGTATATACTGTAGGAGAGTGTAAAAAGGGTTCCTATATCCTGAGAATTTAAGCATGCTGGAATGAATTAGTATTTGTCTCACCCTACTTCCACTATACATTTAGCTCAGCAAGCATTTAGTAAGTACCTACTCCATGCTGGGGAATGTGGTAAATGTTAATATAAAAAAAGGCAAAACCAAAAAACAAATATCTATCCCCTGAATGCTTTTTCTCAAAGAACTCACAGTTCAGTGGGGGAGATAATGTCCAAATAAGCATATACAAACTCTCTCTCTCTCTCTCTCTCTCTCTCTCTCTCTCTCTCTCTCTCTCTCTCTCTCTCTTTCTCTCTCTTTCTTTTTCTCTCTCTCTCTTTCTCTTCTCTTTCTCTCTCTCTGTAATAAATTGGAAAGAATCATGGAGGTTGGGAAGTCCTGGATAGACAGAAAGTTTTTATATTGTCAATGACCTTGGAGGATCAGAACTGGCTGTTGGTCAACTCTGGTCTGGGCTCCCAGGGACGCCAGGTCTGATTGAGCCCCACTTACAGGACTTCAGATGGAGCAAGAATGACACAAACTCTTGTCCTTCTCTTGAATGTGCCTGACCTTTTTTTGAGCTCTCTTGAAATAAGGAAACTAGGAATCATTCAGGATTTTCTAAGAGATGGTTATAAAGGAAATAAACTCTTTCCCCAACTATCTTCCATTTTTATTATTCACATTTTATATATTCTATATATACAGATGTATATGTTCTCTTCTCTGAACCCTGTTATCATTAGAATAGAAATACCTTGAAAACTGAGACTGTTTCAAAGAGGCTCCCAGTTAATGCAGAGCTCTGGACTTAAAACTAGTTCAAATCTAATCTCAAACACTATGTGACTCTGGGAAAATAAATCACTTAGTCTCCATCTACTTCAGTTTCCTCATCTGTAAAAGGCAGATAATAATCACATCTCTCTTCCAAGGCTTGTTGTGAGAATAAAAAGAGCTGATATTTGTTTTTTTTTTTAAAGTGCTTAGTCCAGAGCCACTCAATATAAATGGTTATTCCTTCCCTTTTTCTTTGTATACTCAATGCCTAGCATAAATATGAACATATAATAGACCTTTAACATTTGTTGAATTGAATTGAAATGTCCATCTTCCAGCAGAATGTCAAGTTCCTTGAGGACAGGAACTATTGCATTTTTGTTTTCTGTATCTCCAGGGTTTAGCATAGGACCTGGAACACAGTAGGTGCTTAATAAATGCTTATTGACTGATTATCTAAAATGTGGGGTCTAGAGCTAGAAATATCCCTGAGCAGCAAGCCACTCCAATGATCTCATCACACAGGAGTAACCCAAGGTATTGGGAAGATAAATGACTCCCTTGCCCAAGGTTATTCAGGTACCAAACATAGGAGGTAGGATCCAAAGCCAGGTTGTCTGGTCCAGAGTCACATCTTTGACCACTAAATTTGTAGAAACAAAGGAAGGACAATTTGGAGAGGTACGGCACCTTCAAAACCAGAAAATGATTGGAGCCTCCTCTATACTTACCTGCCGCGAACCTTTTTTTAATGAGCGAAAACCGGTACCCTGCTCCCACAAGCTCGATGTCACAGCCAGAAAGGGTGCTCCCCTCACTGGTAAACTGCACGACCAACGGAGAAGGTTTGCTAGGGCCTTCAGATAACTGGAATCTCGCCAGCAAAGAACCCACCCCTCCAAAAGAAAAACAACAATCTATTAGCAGAGGAAAGCAATCATGTAATGACTCCACTGACAAGATAATAAATCTTAAAGTTGATCTTGGCAGTTAAAACTCATTGGGAAAATGGTAGATTTCAATTATAAGACCGATGATGAACCACATTATTATTAAAGATTCTGGAAGCTAGATAAGGGCGTGCATGACGCACTGGAGTCACACTGCACAATTGAGGGCATGCGGGCTATTTCAGAGCAAGTTATTTATTTATTTTTCTCACCAGTGACAGATTTAAGTCAGAAGGAAAAATTAAAGATATCAAAATGATCCAGGAGTCCAAATATGGGAGAAATGCGTGTTAGCTTAAGAGCCTCTTTTCTGCAGAGAAGATTGTCTCTTATTGGGGTTGGATGCGGGGAGGGAAGAGAGAGGATGGAGAATGAGAAAGGGGGAAGAAGAGTTCTCTGAGATGAGAAGAATCTATAAGAAATAAGCCAAAATATAAGCAAGATGGACTTTTTTATTTGCTGATATAGACAACCAGAAAGTATGAACTTTTTATGCCTGGTGATAAATATCTTTGGAAAGAAGAGGAGAAGAAGAGGTATGGGAGGGTGTCCAAAAATCTGTGCAAGTAACTCCCTATGATTGCCAGAGAAGATACAGATCATAGGTCAGAAAAGGAGATCATGGAGCTGATAGGGACCTCAGAGGCCATTTTACAGATGAGGAAACTGAGGCGCAAGGAGGCATCACATATAGGATCATAGATCCATTGGCTGAGTAATCCAATCCCCTCATTTTACAAATGGGGAAACCGAAGCCCAAGGAAGTCCAGTGATTTGCAGGTAGTATTGGAGATGGAATTTAACCTGGATTTTTAAATTCTGGAGCCAGACCTCTTTAATGTATGGGCAGCCCACATGAGTCATTGGCATCTCTACTAAATTGAGGAAAAATGAGGAAAGCCCTAAGCTCCTTGGGTATCCCTGCCTTGAGTCAGATTTATGGGATGGCACAGACATGAGTCTCACTGGGGACCGCCTCTGATGCAGATTTGCCATTCAACTCTGACCGTAACTAAACTCTCAGAGCCTCAGTTTCTTTATTTGTAAAATGGATCTGAAAAAAGCACTTACTTCCAAAAGCTGTGAGGACCAAAGGCATTAATGGATGCAAAATATACCATAAACCTTAATTATTTTAAAATGCATTATCAATATTATTGAATAAACCAACAAATTACCTCCATTTTCCGATTTTTGAGAGATGTCCGGGATCTTCCACAGTATTCTTTGCTGTTCAGCATTCCTTAAAATAAGATAGGAAACTATTTGGATGTACTCTATGCTTCAGAAATCTAAAATGTGACACATTTAACACGGAATTCATTATTTTTTAGCCCAGACCTCCTTTCTTCCAAACTCCTCTCTCTTCCCGACATTGCGAATCTTGGGTCAGTTGCCATTATTTCTGCCCCTTTTCTCTCTCTCCTCCCATTTGTTGCCAGATCTTGCCATATTTCCTCATCTGACCCATCCTTCTACTCTCATGGCCCCTAACTTAGTTCTAGCCCTCATCATCTTACTGAAAATTACTTACTGTAATTGCCTCTTGATAAATAACTTTCCATGTCTTTTCTCCTTCATCTATTCTACTCATAACTGACAGTTTTTTTTTTTTTAAGCCTAGATGAACATGTGACTCCTCCATTGCCTCTAGGGAAAAAAAGCAACCCCTTTGTTTAGATTCTAAAGCGCTTTCAAAGCTGGCCCCCTAGTACACCTTCTTTGTAATCTCAATGGACAGCTCTTCTTCTGGAGCCTCCCAGGGAAGCAGACTGGCCTTCTCTCTGTTCCTCGCTGGTGGGCCTCCCTCTCCTATCTCCATGTCTTTGCCCTAATCTGGGATACACTCCCCCTCACTCTACCTCGTGGAGCCCCTTTTTCTTTAATGTGCAAATCAGGTATCATCCAGAATGGGTTCCCTGCCCATTCATGCAGCTCAGAAGCCCTCCCTTTTCTGGTGATTTCCTAGCACTGCTGTGGATCACAAATTCACTTTTCTGTGTCCAATCTGGCCTTGAGTCTTTCACAAATTAGCCAGCACGGTTCTTGGGTAACAGGATCTAGCCCTGGGCCAGGACCTGGAGCTTTCCTAGCTTGTGTCATTATTACAGTTTTTAAATATTCAGAAACAAATCCCCAGAGTCACAGAGAGAAGCCGGTAGTCAGAGAGAATGGCAGACGGAATCCCAACGTACATTCTCCTGACTTGAAGTCTGACAGACGTCAATCAATAGACATTTATTTAGCACCAGCTCTGTCAGGCACAATTTCCTGTTGCTTTTGCCCAAAAAAATATAGAAACAAACTAGACTATGATTCCATTGGAAGAAAGCGTTCTCCCCGAAGACTTTACCCTGTACCAAGGCATGATGGCAAATGCTCTGAAGCTTAAAGGTATCAGAGCATTTCGGGGGGCTCCCAGGGGCTCCTACATGGCCCAGGCAGGTCTGGTTGGTGGGAACTGACTCAGAAACCTTCTCAGAGCCCCCCTTCCCCTTCGCCCCCTCCCACGTCCCGCTGCCTTCTTGCCTCGCAGGAACTTGGAACAAAGCACCTGTTTTGGTGCTGGAAAGTCCCGGTTAAGATATTGCCTAATTCAAGAGAAGGAAACTAGGCTCGATGCAGAGAATCTTAAAAAAAGCTCTCTTTCCTTTCTGCTTTTGACACGCGCATGGGGAGATGGGGGCCCGATTCCCGGCACGTTCTAGGTGGTGGTGACCTAGACCTTCCAGCCCCCAGGGGGGACTCCTAGGGGGGACTCTCAGGGGGGTGGGAGGGCCCAAAGGTTCTACGAGGCTCGGCGCTTCCCTACCAAACAGCAGGGGGCAGCACCGCTTGAAGTTTGGTGACTCCGCCATCAATGGGGACGAGGAACTGGACATTGTTGAGGGCGACCGGGGTGGTCATGGCGTCCGTGTTGTACTTGTAGTCGATGCGCAGGTCCGTGCTGCCCGGGTCACACCTCCAGTTCACGGCCAAGTTCAGCGGGGTGGACTGGATGCCCTGGGCAGATACCTGGTCCAGAAACCAACCAATCAGGGAAAAGGAGGAAGGTGTCCTTCACACACCTCCCCGATCCCTCTGCGGCCTCCAAACCGCAAGGATCTGCTCCGGAGGGATCTGCACAATTTCATTTAGTTGGGAGGATCGACTTTTATTTTGTATTTTTGGACATTAAAGAGGGACCTGAGCAGTAGTAGTTATTGTTTAGCCAGAAACTAAGTTAATGTGATCTTTAGTTGCCCCGCTCAGACCCCATTGGGAATCTTGGGCAGGTTCTGGCTACCAACATTTTTTTTCCCCTGAGGCAATTGGAGTTAAGTGACTTGCCTAAGGTCACACAGCCAGGAAATGTTAAGTGTCTGAGACAAGATTTGAACCCAAGTCCTCCGGACTTCAGGGCCGGTGCTCTAACCACTGCACCTCCTAGCTGCCAACATTTAAGGAGCACATGGATAAGGTGGAAAGTATCAGGCAGGAGAGCCAAGGGCTTCGAGAGCACGGTGTCTGAAGACCACCCGGAGGACATGGGAGGTGTGGGCTGGAGAAAAGAAGAACGGGCCACAGGGCAGGCTTCTACCTTCATGGAAGAGACCCTAGCTCTGTCCTGCTTCAGCCTCGAGAGCTGAGCCAGGAGCGTGGGGAGATGCTGCAAAGAAGCAAAGTGGGGCTTGAGATCGGGAAGAATAGGGAGAGTGGCCCGGGGGTGGGTGTTGGGCGGAGATCTTCGCCAGAGCCCGGACAGCCATTTGCCGGGAGGGGGAAACGGGGGATGGGCTAGATAGACTGGGCGCCCCGCGCTGCTGAGGGGCTCTCCCACATTTCCTTCCTCGGATGTGCGGGAGAGGGGGGCTATTCACTTGGAGTTCTGGGCTTCCAGCCCGTCCGAATTCGTCATCGAGGGAGGTCTCTCACCTGATACTTGAGCATGTCCACGTTATAATACGTCGCCTGCGGCTTTTGCTCAGACACTTTCTTTAGGTGAGTCATCAGATTTGGCATGTTTACCCAGAATTCCTTGGTATTGGCATCACATTGTGCATCATCGCTGTGCAAAGAAGGAGAAAAGCCTGAATTTCTGAATGAAGCAGAATAAAAGCGCTCTTCTCCCATCCTCTCTCCCCTTCCCCCATCTCCTCCCCACCCCAATCCATCCAGAGAAACCCATCCTAAGTAGAATAACGAGATCTGTCTCATAAGGATCATCCACTAATTTGACAAAGGTTTTCCAGAATTAACTAGTTAGACTTACTAAACCTGAGGGTAATAATAAACAGTTGCAATTAAAACTAAATCTTTGAGTGATCCCAACTGAACCCAAGTGGATCAGGAGAAGCTAAATTCTCTGCTTAACATTATCAACGATTTGTCTTGTTTTATCCCTGATCTTCTGGGAAAATGTTTCTTCAAATTTACAGTTTTGTTATAGTTTAATAATAATAATAATAATAATAACAACAGATATTTCTATAGTACTCTAAATAATGGGAGCATGTAAGTTAAAAACTACAGCTATAGTCACGTAACTCATGAGGGTCAGGAATAGGAGTTAGGTATTGGTGGGGAATAAGAACTTAAATTATGAGTATGATGGAACCAGCCTTCTGGTCCTTCCAACCCTCTCTCTACTGCACCATGTTCTTCAAAGAAGAAAAGAACAGTAGTAACTACTTCTATTTCTCAGTCCATTCAGATTCTACAATGTTGAGTCATTTCACTTGGCGGTCTGGAAGGAAGGGAGGGAAGAATGGCTAGATCCCAGCAAAATACCTGGGGAGCTCACACTCAGTTTCTCCCTTGATCTAGCCTCCCTAGGATCGTTCTAGAATCACAGTTTTAGAGCTGGAAGGGAATCTCGGAACCATTTTGTCCAAATTCCTCATTTCCTAGATGAAGATATATGTCCTGATGACATCAGGAGATGTATCTAGAGTTACAAAGATATAGGGTGCACAACAGGACTTAGTCACCTGACTCTCTCTTTGACTATTTCCTTAGACACATGAAAGATAAAAAGATACAAACAATAAAATAGAAAATATGAATAAAAAAGATAAAAATAAGGTGAATAGGATCACTGTTGCTCCGTTACCCTTGAAAGCAAAACTCTGACTATGATGGTCAGCAGTCTCTTCCTAGAACATGACGACTGTTTGAACATCTGCACAGATGAGATTGTTGGACATTTGTGTCCGTAGCAAGAATGTACCCCAAAGCAGAGGCAACATGGCCTAGTGGGTAGAGAACCACCCTGGAAATCAGGAAGAACTGGGTCGAATTCTACCTTGTACATTTCCTAGCTGCCCAGATCTTTACTTCTCTGCAATTCAGTTTCCTTATTTTTTAATGGGGATGACATTAACACCTTCTTCCTAGAGTTAGTGGGATGATCAAATGTCAAAACAGAAGGAATTGTGAAGCCTTTTGCAATTGTTAGTGCTACAGAATTCTGGACCATCATTACCACCATCATGATCATTATTATTATTGCTAGAAGCATTGTATGATGATACATATACACATACATACAGTAAAATAACACTAAACACATCTATGTATCAAATACTCAATAAAACAATTTCGATTTAGCAAAGGGCAGGCCAGTCTAAAATATCCATGACAACATATCTCTGTGTGTGTGTGTGTGTGTGTATACATATACATATATATATGAATGCAGTTTTTATTATTTTCAAACATAATATTTCCAAGCTGCAAAAAACAATGTTGTGAAGGCTAGGCTTTTAGGGGATCTGTTTTAATAAACATTTGAGAATGTTTTGAAAATGGTAAATCTTCACACAGGTATCTCTAAAGCTTTTGAGCTTTACACCAGATTACGGACACCTTGAGAGTCAGGGGCTGTCTTTTGCCTCCTTTTGTATCCCCAGTGTTTAGAACAGCTGCCTAATGAATCTTTACAGATTGATTGTTATTGACAATTAGTCTCTTATTCTTATTTTCTTAAATACTTCTATTATCCCTCCTTTTTACATAATTAACTTATCACGTGGTCATTTTTCTTAGCCAATCGGACAGAGGGAACCTTCCATTCAGAGAAATGACCCATCTGCTGACATTTAGAGTTCTCCAAAAGCAGAAAAGGCTGCCATGGAAACGGATGGATTCCTCTTTCCTGGAAGTCCTTAGACTGAGAATTGATGACCAGGGGGCCGGGGAGGAGATGTGCAGAATGACAGGATCATTCGTTTAGAGCCTGGAGAGATGTGAGTGCAACAGTCTCATTTTAGAGACGAGGAAACTGAGCCTCAGATTGGTCACCTGGCTAGGAAGTGTCGGAGGCAGGGCATCCTGATTCTTGGTCTGGCCACCCCACTCCCTCACCATGCTGCCCAGTCAGGTCTGGGATTCCACCCGATTCCGGGTTCCGGTATTGTGGCTTGTGGAGGCTTTGACCACTGAACATGGCCTCTGAGATCCCACGGATCTGGAAGGAACTCATATATGGTCCCAGTGATGGACTTCATATCTTCCCCCTTGAAGGCGTGCTGAGAAGATACCAAGAGGCTGGTCCCCGAGGGGCCCACAAGCTCATGGATGGTCCATACCAACTCATGAAGAACATTTCCCCGGGGAAAGATTGGGGTACAACCTCTGTGTGTGTGTGTGTGTGTGTGTGTGTGTGTGTGTGTGTGGGGGGGTACAGACATTAATAGAAAAGCCCTAGCCTTAAACGTCTGTGTTAAAGTCATTATTATTGCAGAATTCTAAAATAAGTCTGGCACCTGGGGAAAGGAACCACATTTGTGAGAGGTATGTGTGAGTGTGAATGTGTGTGTGTATGTGTGAGTGTGTGTGTATGTGTGTGTGTGTGGTACAGACATTAATAGAAAAGCCCTAGCCTTAAAAGTCTGTGTTAAAGTCATTATTATTGCAGAATTCTAAAATAAGTCTGGCACCTGGGGAAAGGAACCACATTTGTGAGAGGTATGTGTGAGTGTGAGTGCGTGTGTATAAGTGTGTGTGAGTGTGTGTGTATGTGTGAGTGTGTGTGAGAGTGTGTGTGTATGTGTGTGAGTGTATGTGTGTGAGTGTATGTGTGTGTGTGTGTGTGTGTGTGTGTATGTGTGAGTATGTGTGAGAGAGTGTGTGTGTATGTGTGAGAGTATATGTGTGAGTGTATGTGTGTGTGTGTGGTGTGTGTGTGTGTGTGTGTGCAGGAGTCTTGTGGGATACAAGACCATGTGATTGGAGAAACCCTTGGAATATGCATCTTACAGAGCAAAGCCAGAGAAGCCCAGCCTCAGAGGCTGAGAAGAAGAAAAGCAGCAGGTTTGGGGAGAGAATCATAACTATGGAGTAGAGGAAACAGCTTCTGCTCACAGCCTGATTCAGCTCATTACTCTTACTAAGCAGGTGCTGAAGGACCACGAGTATTCTCGAAATTTGGTGCCCCGGGACAAGCCCCAACAATCCTGCCCTAGATGACTTTGTGCTTATTAGGGATCTGAACTAGGCCAGAAGTCTCAGATAAGGAGACTCCTTCTAGCAATCCCAATTGGCACTCGGTCTGTCACATAATAGCCCCAAGGGGAGGGTTGCAACGCTGAGGTGTCAAAGCCTGTGCCCATTGACGAGAAGCACTCCAGTGCCCCAGGAACCAGATTAAGCCGTAATTGGGAAACGCTTAACAAAATAAATAAAAACAGCCCAGAACACAGCTCCTGTTAATGCCTGTGGTTTTCTAAGTCAACGTGGGCTCCCCCGGATCTTTTTGTGCTCTGTGGTTTAGTGGCCCCGTTTCTATTGGAGTCGGACTCACCGGACTAGGACACGGAGAGTAGAAGAGGCTTGCCAGTAGTGCTTAGAATCCACATTTTCCTCGTTCTATGGTCAGCCCTCCTGGAAATTTAGGTTTCTGCCCCTGGCTAAGTAATTATTTAATAAATGTTCTCTGTCTCTGTCTTTGTCTCTCTCTGTCTCTGAATCTATCTCTTTCTGTGTTTCTCCCCACACCCCTTGTTTTCTGGATCCCCTCCAGTCTACCTATCAACTATGTCCAAAATCTTTTATTTTAATAACAAAAGAAAGCATTTCTAATATCCTTACTAGATTGTAAGATGAAGGGAGGGGGCAGGGACCATGTTTTATAGCTATATCTCCCCCGCCTTGACACAGTTGGTATTTACTACATTTTTGTTGCTGTTAAATGACTTGCCCAATCCATTTTAATCTTAGCATTTTCCCCTACTACCTGGGTCTCTAGAAATGGCATTGCCCATTTTGGGGCCTCAGTTTCCTCCTCTGTAAAATGAAAGCATTGCACCAGATGACTCCACGCTCCCTTTCATTTCTAAATCTGTGATCTGAATTTGAACTGTACGGGGAAAAATATCCCAGGCAACATCCCTTCCAAGAGTCACTTTTCTGGTTTGGGGTAAACACAATTTCCATAGAGTATTTTTTCATTTGTTTCTAGTGTTTTATTTATTTTTTCGTTCTCCAGGAGAAGGCAGGCTGTTTAAACACACTCACACACACATACACACACACACACACACACACACACACACACACACACACACACACCCCCTAATATTTCTCCCTGATCCGAAAGCCTTTGTGTCAGTGGCTGCTCTGAGTAACAGCTGACCCCTGGCGGATCTCCTGAGAGCTAGGACCCTCCTCCCCCCTTGAAGAGCTGTAGAAAACGGTATTTACCAGCAGAGAAGTTGGGGGTTTGGCAGGACGTGTTCTAACCTGTGGAAATTCACCACTCGGAAGGTCAAGGTGGCCGGGGAGGGATTGTTGGCAAAGTGTCTGGTGATGCCGGCGGGGAACGACAGCACCATCTCCCCCGTGATCTTCACTATGCACCTGGGGGGCAAACATGGGGGGGGGACAATGAGAAGGAAAGGCAGGTTAGAGCACTGGAAGCCCCAGGCAGGAGACAGGCGGGATGGATGGGCTGTTTCTCCCTCCACGACAGCACCTTCTCCCCTGTGATCTTCACTATGCATTTTTTGGGGGGTAAACATGGGGGTGACAATGAGAAGGAAAGGCAGGTTAGAGCACTCGGAGCCCCAGGCAGGAGACAGGCGGGATGGATGGGCTGTTTCTCCCTCCACGACAGCACCTTCTCCCCTGTGATCTTCACTATGCATTTTTGGGGGGTAAACATGGAGAGGGGGCGGCAAACACGGGGTGGGGGCAAGGAGAAGGCAGGTTAAAGCATGCAGAGCCCAGGGCAGCAGACAGGCCGGATGGACGGGCTGTTTCTCTCCCAGCTCCCCGTCCCAAGGTTCTCTGAGTTGGAAGGGGCTTGACGGGTGACTCAGAGTCAATCAGCCTGCCATGTACCTAGTGGAGGGTATAATGTCTTTTCATCTCAGAACTACAGAATTTGAGAGTGGGGAGAGGTCTTAGCAGCTGTCCAGTCTCCCCCATATAATCAATTCTGCTATAATGTCCCTTCCCATGCTTGAGAACCTCCTCAGAGGCATCCAACCCAGAGGCAGCTGTTCACTTCCAGCCAGTCAGGACATGGAGTCCAACTTGGCTCCTTCCAACTTGGACTCTAGGCTCTATTTTCTGGGGTCAAACAGACCAAATCCAATCCCTCTCCACATACAACCCTTCAAATGTTCAAGGTAGCCGTCATGTCCTGTCCCAGGATAAAGGTCCTCTTTCAATGACTCCTCAGGTAGCATGAGCTCAATGGCCTTCACCTTTCTGGTGGCGTTCCTTTGAATTTCAATTCACTTTGGGGAAGCCCGTCTCCAGTTTATCAATGCTCAGCAGGTGTCGAGGGTCTTAGTCTATTTAGTAGGCAGTTGGTTGGCTGCTGTCCCTAGTTCTCCAAGAGGCCCAAAATGGCATCGCTGTTAGAGTCGAGTTACCGTGTGTCCGACTGTGGCTGATCAGACCAGTAAGGCTGGAATGCTCTACCCCAGCTCAGACACAAACATCCAGGGGTAAACATTTGGGGTGGTTTCCTAATTCTGTGCTTTTCGCATCTCCTAGGTAGTAGGTGCTTAATAAATGTCCATTTTGTTGACCTTCCAGTTTAGTCTAATAACTCATTTTGTTTTCTTTGATGACTTCAAAAATTTTCTCCCAGTGACTTTCCATTTATTTAATTTCATTAATGGAAAGAGAATCCCAATTTAGTCTTTTATTGTAGCTTGGAGCATTGAGAGGTTAAACACTTTGCCCAGAGTCATAAGTCAGTCTGGGTCAGGGATGGGATTTGAACTCAGGATTTTTTTTTAGAATTCACCACCAAGGGCTGATCTCACCTGAGGCTGTCTCCAAGTTCTTTGCTTGGTTTTTGACTGAAAGATTGGCCCATGGAAACATCCCATGGGATCACTTCCATAAGTTACTATTTACACATTTAGAGTACTTATCCTGCCCTAAAAGGAGTCAGCATGGAAAAATAACCCAGCTTTCTTGAGAACTGAGAGAATCATTATTTTGATTTGATTTGATTTGATTGATTGATAATATGACCTTTTGTAGCTCTGTAGCAAAATGTATCTCAGCCTTCCTAGGGTCCAGATAGGCTTTTTAAATTAATTTTTAATTTTCAAATTAATTAATTAAATTCACAATTTAAAAAAATTGGCAAAGCTTCAGTCATTTTCCAGTTACATCTGACTCTAGATGATCATCATTTGGGGTTTTCTTGGCAAAAATACTGGAGTGATTTGTCATATCCTTCTCTAGGTCGTTTTATAGATGGGAAAACTGAGGTAAACAGGGTAAAGTTACTTGGCTAGGGCCACATAGCTAGTAGAGCAGAAAGGATTGGTGCAGAGCCATATGGCAAGCACAGGCGATAGCATGGCGTAGTGATTAGAGTGCTGGAGTGTCCAGATGCTGCCTCTGATACTAAATGTGTACAATTAGGTAAGTGTCTTTAATTTTCTCCCAGTTTCCCTATGGTAGAATGCAGGTGACAATACCTTAGTAGTAGAGATTTCTGTTGGCTGTTTTGGGGCCCGATTGAGACAATGTATATGAAGTTCTTGCAAACATTCGAGTACTATATTAGAGCGGACCTCCCGACTTAAGTCCCCAGCATGGTCCTGTTAATAATGTCAATGATATCTGGTATTTATGATATACATACATATAGATGTATATATACCCAAAAGTCTCCTCCACTACCATGTAATCCTTTCCTTGTTTTCAGCACCAAGAATCCAACTGAGAACATGGTCACTGAAGTAAAAGGAGGCTGGTCCAGATGCTGAAAAGGGCAATGATTCAGAATAAGTTTTGCAGATGTGTGTGGGCATCCAGTCAGGAAAGAAGGGCAGGATCACAACAGCTGTGTTTAAAGTCACTTCCCCTCGGGACCAGCCTTCTGCCACTTCCTTCAATCGGGCTGACCCAGGAGACGAGTCGGCTTCTCTCTGCCATGGGCTACAGAGAAATTCACCCACTGTGTTTAGATGGGAATAATGCCAGAAAGATTCTGGTGCAGGAGATGAATGTAATCAAGCCTCTAACGAAGGGCTGCCCTTCTTGGGTTAGTGAGCAGCCCCGAGCTAGGAGAAGCCCCTTTACCATCATTCTGTATCCCTCCTGCTAGAACTGTGCTGCAAGTCACTATGCTGTCCTTTGAGGGGGCAGTGTGGTATAAGAGTTGGGGCACTGGATCTGGGTTCAAATCTTCCACAAACCACTTGCTAGCCACTGACTAGGAGAATTAGCTGTAAGCTGTTAAGCCCATCCTTCACATTTTGTAGCTAATAAAGAAGTGACTTGTTCCAAGTTACATAAATATTAAATATCACCTGAATCAGTCTCTGAGAAATAGCCACTCGGGGAAAAGTACTTGGGGAGAAAACAATAGTTCTGAGAGGACCAGAGAAAGCAGCCTCTCAGAGGAAAAAGATTTACTGGAGGCAACAAGTGACTAAATATATCATTTCCCAACAACTAACATAAACCATCCAAATGAATTTGGCAAAACTTCAGCCATCTTTCGGTCAAGTCTGAATAGATGGGTCACAGCTATGGAACATGTCTCTGTCGTGTCTATATATCTGTGAATGTGTGTATATGTATCTATGTATAGGTCATGTCTATGTATGTGTGCATGCACATGGGCACACTGATGTCCACAGCTAGGAAACCATGGTAACTCCAACTTTTTGGTGTAGTTATATTTGAGATGTGTCTGACAGAAATCTGAATGCTGGTTTTTCACCCTAAGATAGCGGGAGTTGCTTGATACAAGGAAAGTCTGTTTTGGAACTTTTCCCTCTGAAGCAGCAGCCTGGGACAGAACCAGAAAGGACCAAAGAAACAAGAGAATGAAAGAAATCGCAGAGATTGTCCCCCTGTTGCTTGAAGAGAGACAATGTCTGCTGGGAAGATGGCTTATAGAGCGGCGGTCCAATGAAGAGCTGAGGAGAGAGCTCGGCTCCCTGATGATCTGAGCTCTGCACTTGCTGTTGGGAACTGAGCTGACTGGAGGGGAAAAAAAACCTTTGGTTGAGGGGAGCTGAAGGAGGGAGAAGGGTACTTTGTTGCTTCTTAGAGGTGGTTGAGGAAAAGGAGAAGCTTGTCTACTTTGCTATTACTGCTTAGTATAGACAGAGAGGTGAATTTATATGTAGTTTCAGTAATGGCAAAGTAGGGGATTATCTTTGGTTATAAGTTGGATGAAAAAGCCATTAAGGACCCTACCTATCAATGTTATCAACCTCTTAATCGAATTGAAAATATTGTGATTTTGAGATTTCCAAATGCTTACCCAAGCCTTGCTTGCGGATTTCCAGTGAGGGAGAACCTCCTGAGGCAGCTCGTTAGATTTGGGGACAGCTCTTTTTATGAAGAAATTTTTCCTGACATCAAACCTAAGTTTTCTTTTTTGCAAGTTGGACAGGTACAATTTTTTTTTTTTTACTTCAAATGAGCTCTCAGAGGCTGAATATCCACATATAAGATCTGGATGAAACTGAAGCTCAAAGTCAGTTGCTATTTCAGGCAGTTCAAATGTGGGAGCTGTCGGAAGATGCCGGCTTTTCATTTTATCAAAACCTGTATATTTATCTGTCTCCAACAGCCACGGAGCTTTGAAGATTAAAGAGTAAAGTCAATAGGCTGAGAAGCAAATGTTGTTTCTCAAATACCTTTTCAGGCTGGGATCAAATACAGATATTATACATAGAAGTTTGACATTTATGGATAATCTGTGTCGATTCGGCTGCAACACTGAAGGCATCTTTCATGCTGGTTGCCCAGGGGAACCTTAAAACTCAAGCCAGACTTTAGACACTCAAGGTTTCAGAAGAAAGAGAAAATATGTAATGATCAGTCACATAACAAGAACTACCAAAAGTATATAGAGGCCTCAATTGTAATTACACATAATCAGTAACATTTAAACAAATGCCATGGCTAAAAGAGAAGTTGTTCGTCATTTTAGATTCTTTGGGGCTTTCTTGGAAAGGTACTGGAGTGGCTTCCCCTTTTCCTTCTCCAGCCCATTTTATAGATGAGGAAACTGAGGCAAATGGAGATAAGTGACTTGCCCAGAATGACACAGCTAGGGTCTGAGGCTGCATTTGCACTAAGGAAGATGAGGATTTCTGATTCTGGGCCCAATACCCTGTATACTATGGCACCATCTAATTGCCCCAAAACAGACTCAACAAAAAAAGTTCTGACTCTCCACTAAGCCAATGAAGACAATGATGTTTTCATTATGTTTGTGTGTGTGTGTGTGTGTGTGTGTGTGTGTGTGTGTGAGAGAGAGAGAGAGAGAGAGAGAGAGAAAGTGAGAGAGAGAGAGAGACAAAGACAGACAGACAGACACAGGATGGGGGAGGGAGCAGAGATGAACAAAGTTAACAATCAAAATCCAAACTGCGTCCCCTCCTCCCTCCACACACACTTGCTTGCCAGGAAAATCCACTGCCTAGGATTTCATTAAGTCCACAGCTGTAACCTAGGCTCGCCTGGCAGTGCATTTTTCCTGCTAAGATTTTTAATTGCATTGCAGATTAATCCCACACTATTCTGAAAACAAATACATTTGTGATTCTCACACAGTATCTCATTTCTGATATTCATGAGGGAAACAAATTCATGGGAGAAAGCGGCACCTTGGGGCCCGTTGGGCTTGGTAATGGTGCATTTTAACAACTTACTGTTAATGTTTTCCTTGCTCCTTAAGAGATCTGGGGATCCTGGACCTGGAGAAGAGATAGCTTGGGCTGGGATTGGGGCAAGGGGATCACAATTGCTCTCTTCAGGCATTTGAAGGGAAAGCCTGGGAGAAGGATTAGAGTTGCTTTGCTTGTCCCTCAAAGGCAAAACTTACTGGTGTCTCTTTCCTCTTGGTCTGAGGACCAATGGGGACTAGGAAGGGATATCTTGATTTTCTAGTGAAATGGATTTAAGTGAGTCAGAGTTACACAAAGTCATCAGCCTGATGGACACAGAGGTAGGATGATGTGTGGAAAGGACACTGAAGTTGGGATTACGGTAGTGGGGAGAAGGAAGGAAATATTAATTAAGCACCTACTATGTGATTATTTTATAAATGTCATCTCATTTGATGGTTGGAATCTTGACTTTGCCATTATTTCTTGTAGAATGATGGGAAGGCATTTAATGTTTGCCCTTCTGGAAAATCTTGTGCGGAGATTAGATGAGCCCTAAATTCCCTTTCAGTTGGAGCTCGTGCTTTAACCAAATCAATTCACAAATAAATGTGTTGTGCTCTGCAGACCTTAAAGCCTATACAAATGCTGGCTGTTGTTATTACTATTTTATTTATGATCCTCTGACTTTATTAGGCTTCTAAGTTGGAAGGGAGCATGTCAAGAAATAAACACCCGAACTTTCTAACCATTGGAACTGTCCCAAAGTGCCCTGGGCTTCTTGAAACCTTGGAGATTTTCAGGTAGAGACGAGCTGGAGGATTATTGGGCTTGAGGTTAAGAGGATTCCTATTTTATTTATTTTATTATCATATTATCTTTTATTCAGATAACCAGTTGAATCAGATGGCCTTCGAAATAATGATGTCAAAATCTTAGGAGACAGATGTGACAATGGAGATTATGTCTTTTGTTTAACCGTGCACAGAACATGGGCATCATCAAGGGATCTGTCAAACAGGGAGGACAATGCTTCTATCTGGTATGGCTGTCAGGGGAGATGTTCCAGCCAGAATCAGAGTCCTTCCTTTCACAAAGGATGCTCTAGATATGTAAGCTTATCGATGATAGGGAGCGAGTGACATGGAGCTCTGGAACTCTGGGAGGCTGAGCTATCATCCACATCGATCTCCCGCTTTCATTACTGTCACTTGTTGCTCCTCCACCCCCAGTTCCTCATGGCAATATATTGGAGTTATGTGGAAGAATGGGTAGAGTAGTAGTCCCTAAGTCAGGAGATGTGGGTTCAGATGCTACCCTCGGACACATACTAGCTGTGTGACCATGGGCAAATCATGAAGCCTTTCTGGGTCTCATTAACCTTACTTGTAAAACATTGTTGGGCTCAATTCTTTCTAGCTCTAAGACATTATCAGAGACCAAAAATATTTTTGCTTTGCAGCAAAACAAAATGCTTTTGGATTTCATGACAATGTCTTGTTCAACAAAGTTTTGCAAAGGTGAATGTTGAAAACTATCCTTGTATGTATTTGGAAAAATAAAATGCTATTAAAAATTTAAAAAATATATGACTCTGGGCAAGTCACTTAACCCCAATTGCCTCAGGAAAAAAAATAAAAAAGCAATGTCTTTGTTCATCATGAAATCCCCTTACCTTGAAATGCAGATTAAAACAACTTGAAAGTATCATGTTACACCTCTCATTTTGACTAACACAAGAGGAAAACATCATCATAAATGTTGAAAGGGATGTGGGAAAACTGGGACACTAATACATTGTTGGTGGAGTTGTGAAGTGATCTAATTATGCTGGACAGCAATTTGGAACTATGCCCAAAGGGCAACCAAACTGCACATGTCCTTTAATTCAGCATTGTGTCTACGGGGTCTGGATCCCAAAGAGATCAGAAAAAAAGGGGAAAGGACCCATATGTGCAAAAATGTTTGTGGCAGCCCCTTTCATAGTGGTGAGGAACTAGAAACTGAGTGGATGGCCATCAGTTGGAGAATGGCTGAATCAGTTATGGTATATGGATGTTAAGGAATATTATTATTCTATAAGAAATGATTGGGAGGATGATTTCAGAGAGGCCTGAAGAGACTTACAGGAACTGATGCTGAATGAAAAGAGCAGAACCAGGAGATCATTGTATAGGGCAATAGCAAGTTTATACAGTGATCCATTATGATCTTCTCTATGGTTCAGTGATCCATTCTGATCCCAACAAACTTTGGATGGAGAACATCATCCCCATCCAAAGAGAGAACCATGAAGATTGTCAATTAATATATGCTATGGTCACTTTTTTCTTTTTCTTCTGTTTTTTTTCCTCTCCTGGTTTTTCTCTTTTGTTTTGATTTTTCTTTCCCAACATGATTCATGAGGAAATATGCAAAAGAAAAAATGTAGATGTATAACCAAAAGATGTTTTTACATGTAACTGGAGAAAGTAAAATTAAAAAAAAATCCCCTGACCTTTACTAGCTAAGCCACCTATTATTTGACTAATTAGATTTTTTTTTAGAGCTGGGTGTCAGGAGTGCCATCATTCAAAGTTGAAAAAGAGGGGACGTGCAATTCTCCCAAATAGAGCTGACTTGGAAAGATAAGTTTGGGGCTTACTTGCTGGGGTCCGCTCCTTTGAAATAAGCATTGACCGTTTCCGTGAACGCTGCCGCCACAGGGAGGGTGTCCTGAGCTCCCATTGTCAGAGGGCTGGGTCCCCGAGAAGAGCCTGGAAAAGATGGAAAACTTTCACTCACTATGAGTGCAGAAAACATGTACCAAAAGTTAGGCTAAAACACTGATATGAAAGTTTTAGGAGAGAAATATGCAAATTTGCTAAATATCTGTGACTGTCAGAATAAGAACTCCCAGCATGCAAATGCCTTCACCACAGCAGATCACAACCCCTCTCTGATTTAGAGTCCCAGAAGGATGTCTGAGATACCTAGGGCTATATATCCATTAAGTGTCAAAGATGGATTTGAACTCAGGTTTTCTTGGATTCAAGCCTTGCACTCTCTCTATTATGTCACATTGTCTATTTAAGAAATACATACTAAAAAAACAACAACACTTTTTTTTGAGAAGGAATGGGGGAGAAAGCAATTCTAAGAATCATGAATTCATCATCAGCTCAGGCTTGAATATTTAAAAATACTTGGCTTCTTTCCAGACGAATGTAATTTCAGTATTTCAAGTGTGTGCTTTAGAAGTGTACTAAAAATACAAATCGTGATCAGACTTTCCATGTCCTTACAATAAGATGGGAACTCTTGAGACTTTGCACAACATCGAATCACTTCTAAATAAAAAGGTTTCTTTTCCCTTGGGAATTACTTCTCCAAACATGCTTCTTGATTTTATTATTTTGTTTTTTGTTTGGGAAAGGTCAAATGATACCCTATGATGTGGTACTTTTTCTAGGTAACTTCAAGGTCAAAAGAAACGAAATGACTCACGTCTGGTGAGTTAGGATTTATTACCAGACATGGTGGCAATCTCTTGTGATCCCTGCTGCTGGGGAGGCTGAGGCTACTGGGCCACTCGATCTTAGGAGTTCTGGGAGGGGGCTAAACCAACTGGGTTTCCACGCCAATATGGGGTATACTAACAACAGGGAACCCCTCAGGCTGCCAGAGTAATAGCAAATGGACTCGGGGCGAAATAGAGTAGTTTAAAGAATCTGTATCGATCGACATTGGGATTGGATCTGTGAGGACTTGATGCACTTCCAGCCTGGGTGAGAGAGGGCACTGAATCTCCAAAATCAACCCATAGAAACTCAGATCTGCCCATTGGAGAGCGCACACAATGAAGTGAAGGATCTTTCGCATAGAGGGCACACGGACCATTCATGGTTAGTTTGCTCTGAGGGCTTATTCGTACTCTTGAGCTGTGCCAGCAGAGAGCAAACTTTGGTTGTTTTGAACAAAATGGAGATTATTTAAAGGACAAGTTCGGTAATAGACAGGATTGGTTGTCCATGGACTAGTCTGGGGAGACTCCAAGAGGCTTATTTAACACCAGAAAGATGGTCATCAGATGGTAGTTTTCTTGCCCTCCATATTAACCCAAGAAAAAAGTGTGAAAATGAAAATATTTTTATTCTTATTTGGTTCCCTTCCAACTTATACAACGTGTGGAGCAGAATAGTAGGAAAAGGGTGTTGATGAAATATATTCCCTTTTGTTTGAATTCCTCCTCTTTCTGTATTTTATGATTTCACCATGCTGGATCCTCATATTCCCATTCCTATTCCCATGTCTTTGCCTCTGCCATTTTTCATGCATGGAAATTATCCTCCCTCCCTGGTCTATCTCTCTCTCTTAACCTTTCTTCAGGATGTGACCACAAATGTTGCCTTGTGCAGGAGGATTTTTTCCAGAACTCTCCCTTATTGTGCCTTCTCCTCTATGGTTATTTTCCACTTACTACATATATATTTTGCAGGATATATATATATATATATATATATATTATATATATATATATATATATATATATATATATATGTAAAATATATATAGAAAAACACTTCTTTAGGTATTGCTGCCCCCCATCCCATTTGAATGTAAGCTCTTTGAGAGCAGAGAATTTAAAAAGCTTTTCTATGTATCTCTATCACCCAGCACATCATAGATGTTTAATACATGTTTGTTGATTGATTAAAATCTTAGTTTATATATTATGTGTGGACATCTGACTTTTCATATTCTCAGTGTGAAGTCTTTGTCCAACTATAAATGAAGCAGGCAAGTTCTCTGGCCTTTCCAGACAGTTTTGGACTCATAGGCTAAAGTTATTGAGTTGGAAGGGATCTCAGATACTGTCTAGTCCAACCTCTTCATTTTACAGATGAGGAAACTGAGGACCAAAGAAGGTCAGAGCCTTATTTAGAATCACAGAGATAGTAAGAATCTAAGTGAGGTTCTCTTCTGGCCATTTTTCTTGTGTCTATCATGAAAAATAAATAAGACTTCTTTTTCTTTCCTGAGGCAATTGGGGTTAAATGACTCGCCCAGGGTCACACAACCAGGAAATGTTAACTGTCTGAGTCCAGATTTGAACTCAGGTCCTTCTGACTTCAGGGCTGGTGCTCTATCCCCTGCACCTCCTAGCTGCTCAATAAATAAGAATTCTTTAAAGAACTTGGCCCACTGGCCCAAAGTCGACATAATCTTTGACAGTTGGTGGTTTCATTGTGGAAATGAGCATGGGGAAGGATGACAAAAAGCTTGAGGAGAAATATGGTTTCAGGCCAAGAAAGGAAGCTTATGAAGTTCAAAGTTTATGACTATAAATACGGCTAGTTGGTTATGTAGTTGGACTGCTAGGAGAAGAGATCAAAGTCCTTCACACATCAGAATGATAGTGTCTCAGAGCTAGAAGGGACCCCAGAGGTCTTCTAATTCCATCTGTTTCTCTGCAATACTGCCAAGAGATGGTCACTCAGCCTCTGCTCTGAAACGCTCAGATGAAGGCTACCACTTCTAACACCCTTTCCACTTTGGGGCAGCTTTAACCGTTGAAAAGATTTCCCTGCACCGAGTCTAATTTTCCCCTCTGCAACTTCCCTCTCTTCCACCTTCCTGGATCCAAACAAAAACATCTTTTGCTTTTTCTACATGACCTCCCTTCAAATGCTTGAAGACATAAATCCTGCTCTGCTCTCCCCCCAGCGCCAACTTTCCTGGGTTTTCTCCTTTCTAAGCTCCTTTTCCATCCAGGCCTTCGTATGCCATGCTCAGTTCTCTCACTGCCCTGCTTGTTTTCCTTTAGGCAATCTTAACTTTTCAATTTCCTTCCATTATGGTGTACCTCAAAGGGAGTAAGGAACTGAACAAGGTCACAGAGTAGTAAGTGGCCCAGATGAGAACGAACTAACTTCCCTTCCAAATCCAACCATCTGTCCAATATTCCACGGCAGAATATAATGGGGATGTCCCTCTCTTATTCTTCCTACAAATGTGCCCAGAACTGAACACACGACTCCAAGTGTGGCCCAAGCTGGAAAGGATTCAGTGGGATGGTTGCCTTTCTGGTTTTGGAGATCACTCTCTTGGTGAGAAAGCCTACATTCACATGATTGTCAGTCACTGTTGGCTCCTAAAGAGTATAATCTTTAAAGAGTCCTTAAAGTCCTTAGAAAGTCCTTAAAGAAAGTCCTTAAACCCTCCAGATCATCACAGAACTATTTTTTTAGTCACGCCTTCCGCTCCAATTCTGTAACTATACAAGATTTCTGAACCTCAGTGAAGGATATTTAGGGTTAGGGTTATATAATGTGGCAGAGGGATTTAAGAAGATGAAACTGAAGGGTTATATTTATCTATTTAAATTATATTAAGTAGCCATAGTGCTTTCTTGACATTTATGAAATATAAAAAGACACCCCAAACGACCGTTAGCACAATAGATATGCCCACTATAGATGAGTGATGGAAAACTATAGACAAGAATCACTGTGGATGAGGAGTCGGTGATGGGTTATAATCTGTACCAATGGAGGGATTAGCCACATGGATAAAGTCACAGATCATAAGTCCATTGAATCAGGCTACAGAGAGGGAAGAGACTTTCAAAGTTTTCAGTTGAACCTCACCCATTTACATGAAGAAAGTCAATGTGTTTAAGGGACAAGCACACTTAATATAAGTAGTCATGGGAGAGCTGGGATTTGAATTCAGGTGATCCGGCCCAAGCCCAAGATTCTTGCTGCCTCTCAAGGTCTCTGGAAGCTTGCACTCTCACCTGCTCACCATGAGCTCAGTATTCTGGTCAACTGAGATTTCTGGGAAGCCTTGTATGCGGCTCTCCTAGAAATCATCCACACGTGTCAACCCCACCTTCATTCAAATCATTGATCACCGATCTGAATGTTAAATAACATGGGGGAAAAAAGACACCAGGGGAGGTGGTAGAATAAAGATGAGAAGACAATGATCCATATAACTATAGGCTCCACCTGTTAAATAAATTGTCAGCTGAAAAAAAAAGGAGGTGGGAGGAAAAAAGATGACAACACAATGATTGTCATTATATAGGGTTGTGTAAGTGATCATCCCAATGAGGAAGTCAAAAGAGAGTGAGCCGACCCATGCTTAAACATCTTGTCCCAGTGAATAGAGATGGCAGCCAAGTAGGAGACTAGATTGGAGTCAAGGTCATGTGTAAATCATCAGAGTCTAAAATGATAGAAAATGAAAAGCAATTTTATCCTCTTCTCCCTCCCCCCAAAAGTAGATGATGAAAATAATTCCTTAGAAAGCTTAGACTGAGATCCACCTCAGCAGAGACACCCTGAGAGTGAATGTAGGTGAAAGTGCAGAGAGACCCAGTGATTCAATCTTCTCAAGAACAGCAATCTGCTTACTTAGAGAGACCATGATCTTATTGTCCAGCAAGACGTGTGGAAGAGTGGGAACAGCACTAGCTTTGGGGGCTGCGCTTGTGATCCGATTCTGCCAATGACGTGTTCTTGAGTGATCTTGGCAAATTATTTTATCTACCTGGTCCTCAGTTTCCCCATCTGCTAAATGAGCATATTAGAGGAGTAAACCTCTTGTTGTTCAGTCGTTCAGTCATGGCCAACTCTTTGTGACCCCATGTGCTCTACTGTCCACGGGGTTTGGCAAAGATACTGAAGTGGTTCCTTTTCCCGCAATTTAAGACAAACAGGTAAGATGACTTGGCTGGGGTCACACAGTTAGCTGGTCAGTGACTGAGGACAGATTTGAATTCAGGTCTTTCTGCTCCAGGGCCGGCACTCTAACCACTGGGCCATCGGACTGCTTCTAGTATCCCCCTCCATGTTTGGATCTATATGTGAAGCTATATAATGTGGCAGAGGGTTTTAAGAAGATGAAACTGAAGGGAGCTGTCCAGCCATCCTGGAAAGCGATTTGGAGTGAGGTCTCCTGAAAACGAGTACACCGGACAGTTTGACCCAGGAAAGGCACTGCCGGGCTTCTCCCCAAAGACATGGCCTCTACCCAGAGATCCAGAGTGGTCCTCTTTGTGTAGAGGCAAAGAACTAGAAACTGAGGGGGTGGGCAGTGGCTGTTGGTTAGGCAATGGCTGAGCACGAAAAAGCTGGTTGTAGATTTGGAGACCTCTAGGAGCTCATAGAGTGTGAAGTGAGAAGAACCAGATAGGGAAACAGTTCATATGGAGACACTAATATTGTGAAGATGAACAGCTAGGAAAGATCAGAGAACTGATTGATACAATGACCAAATATGGTTCAGAGCCATCGCTGAGGTGGGCCACCCGCCTCCGGACGGGCTCAGATGTGGGACGAGACACAACGTTCTTGGATGTGAGCAATGGCGAGAATTTCCTTTTTTCTTTTTGGCTTGGCCAGAGATATTTGTTACAGAGTTTATTTGTTTCTCCAATGAGGGATAGAAGAATCTTGTTAAATATAACGGAAATAGGATAATTTAAAAAAGGAATTCTGTATTGGAGACGACAGCTTTTAAGGCATTCAAGGATTGACTTGCAAGAGGCTTTAAAACAAAGGATGTTCCAAATGAAGAGGTTACAGAGTGCAAAAGATATAGGAAAATAGGGACAGCTAGGTCACAGTGGTTAGAGCACCAGCCCTGACGTCAGGAGGACCTGAGTTCAAATCTAGCCTCAGACACTGAACACTTCCTAGCTTGATCCTGGGCAAGTCACTTAACCCCAAGTGCCTCAGGGGAAAAAAAAAATGAAAACAGACACTAAAAGTTACTGACCAATAGGAACTGCTTTTTTCTCTTTTTGACAATAGAATGTGGATGTACTGACAGGATTTTTGACATGATTATGAATAAAGAATAACAGATTATTTCATAGTTAATTATTTGTGGTTGACCCAGATTGCTCTACTTGTATGAGGACTTTCCTGACTCTCAGCTACTAATGCCTCATCTCTGAAATTAGCTTTTATTTACTTTGAATAAAATATATATTTGACTTCCCCAATATACCAATAGCTTGGGAGAATATAACTCCTTGAGAGCAGGAGCTTTTTAATTTTTATTTTTGTATATCCAGAGCCTGATATAAAGTCTGGTACATGGTAAGTGTTTACCAAATACTCATTGATTAATTGATATAGTCATACAACTGATTAAGAAATATGATAATAGTGGTAACAGTGCTTTAAGGATCGCAGAAAACTTTGCAAATATCGTCTCATTTGATCCCCATTGTAACCCTGGGAGAAAGTATTATTATTATTCCCATTTCACAGATGAGGAAACTAAGGAAAAGAAAAGATTGAGTGGCTTACTAAAGGTCTCACAGCTAGTAATATCTGAAGCTGATTTTGAATTCAGATCTGAGAAATCTAAGATTTTGTTGTGTCTGTAGAAATTTGATAAATTAAAAAAAAACCAACAAAACTCTATGATAGGAAGACTCTTCTCAAGCAAAATGTTTCTCAGGCATCTATCTATCTATCTATCTAATTTTTTTTTCCTGAGGCAATTGGGGTTAAGTGACTTGCCCAGGGTCACCCAGCTAGGAAGTGTTAAGTGTCTGAGACTGGATTTGAACTCAGGTCCTCCTGCCTTCAGGGCTGGTGCTCATCTGCTGGTGCCATCTAGCTGCCCCCATCTATTATAATATTTTACAAAAGAAATGGCCCCTCTATGCTTTGAGCAGTGAGGCCATTGGGGACGCCCATCTATAAGCTCAGAGGAAAAGGATGCTTTTGCAGCAATGAGGGTCTTTGCATGTTCCTATTTATACTAGTTGCATGAAGGTGGGAAGGGGAAAAGAGCACCCATTTATTAAGCAGCTCTTATGTGCCAGGCACTGTGCTAAGCACTTTATAAATATTCTTTTGTTTTAGCCTCAGGACAACCCCAGGACACAGATGCTGATATTTCCCAATTTTAAAGTTAAATCTCACCCTCCATCTTGTTGGTCACGTGGCCTGGCAATGTGGGCTATCGGAAGAGGCGAGAAGAGGGGGAGGGGGCCTCAGGGTCATGGAACAGGGAGGGAATTGTCCTGATAGGTGGAAAGGTGGGTCAGATGGCCCCCCCCTCCAATTGGGCATTTCGGTCACTGTGCAGGAGACATTCTGCTCATCTCTTTAGCACGCCTTCTTCCCTTACCAGCGAGGTAAGAGGGAGCCCAATGGAGACCTTTATTGTCATTATCTGCAGGACCTGCTGAGCTGTGTGACTTCCCTATTCTCCTCATCACAAGCCCTAACTTTCATGTAGAAGGAACAGCTTTACTTTTGCCTATGCAATTTGAAGTATCAACAAGAAGCTAGAGTTTTTTTTCTTTTCTTCCTTCCTTCTCTTTTCCTTTCTTCTTCCCTTTTCTTTCCTCTCTTTTCCTTTCTTTCTTCCTCCCTTCCTCTATCTATCCTTTCCTTTCTTTCTCCCTTCCTTTTTTCCTCCTTCTCTTCTTCCTCCTCCTCTTCCTCCTTCTCCTTCTTCTCTTCCTCCTTCTCCTCCTCTTCTTCTTCCTCCTCCTCTTCCTCTTTCTCCTTTTCTTCCTCCTCCTCCTCCTCCTCTTCTTCTCCTCCTCCTCTTCCTCCTCCTTCTCCTCTTCTTCTTCCTCCTCCTCCTCCTCCTTCTCTTCTTCCTCCTCCTCCTATTCCTCCTCCTCCTCCTCCTTCTTCTCTCTCTCTTCTCTGTCTGCTCTTTTTCTGTCTCTGTCTCCCTCCTTCTCTCTCTCTTCTCTCTCTCTCTCTCTCTCTCTCTCTCTCTCTCTCTCTCTCTCTCTCTCTCTCTGTCTCTTCCCACATCCCTTTCACTTTCTTTTGTCCTTCGTTCACCTACAAGGTAGGCAGCCGACTACTGCACTTATACATAAGACTAGCCTTGCAATGGCTAATGAACATGACCTGAAGCGCGGGGGTTACTGTGTAGGTTGGAGGCATATGAGGTGCCAGATGGAAAGAACAGGGCAGAGAATAAGATTCAAGTGCCATCTGCCACAGAAACCATAATATCCACAAAAGATTAGAAAAGCCTCAGGTTACATGGAAAGAGAGTGAAGAAATTTCAAGCCCAAGAAGGCTTGAAATGGAAATGGCCTCTGAGAAAGATAATGAGGTCAAGTTTGTAGACTTTGCCCAAGTGGCAAAGGAGCTAGAGCCATAGAATTGCACCCAGAAGGGATCTTAGGGATCACAAATCACAGAATCTGAGGATCGGAAAGAAGCTTGGCAGCTGTCGACACACAGAAAGAGGACTTCGGCTCCAATATCACGGACAAGTAGCCCGCCACCACTGCGGGGTACGTTCCAGAAAAGTAGGAACCCAGCAGCTCTCATGGTTCCACTCTGAGCCAATTCTCACCACTAGAGAAATTACCCCGACAAAAAGTCCAAATTATTCCTGTTTCTGGAGCCTGGAGCTAAACAAAACAAGCCTAACACCTGCCTTGCGCCCTGACAGCAACAGATGGAAGTGAGAGACTCTACTCCGTTGTAGCTGAACCTCCTTGTTCCATGTGCTTCTCATGCATGGCTTTCCATACATCGCCCATCAAAGGTCCCCCATGCTGCTAGGGACTATTCTACCTTTGGAGGGGACCAGTATAACATTTGACCTCTTCATCCCTGTTCCCCAATATGTCTGCCCACCTCCTTTTCCAGGTCTCTATTTCTCGGATGCCATTTTTCCTATCACCTCTCAGGTGGAAGCCATTGTGACTATCATCGAGGAGCCAACTCATAGTCAACGTGTCTTCCCTTCCTTCTGAGATTCTGGTGTTCCACGATTAGGAGCCATAGAGCTCCCCATCGAGCAATGCAGCTGTGGATGAAGTCGAGTGCCCCGTCAGGGAGCTAGCACTGTGAAGTCTCCCATATGCGGGAGCAAGATGAGCTCCTCCTCCTGGGGGAGATCCATGGCGTGGTTGTTGTTCACTCATTTTAGTCAGGTCTGACTATCCAGACCCCATGCAGGGTTTTCTTGGCAAAGATGCCAGAGTGGTCCACTATGTCCTTCTCCAGCCCATTTTGCAGATGAGAAAACTGAGGCAGATAGGGTTGACTTGCTCAGGGTCACACAGCTAGAAAGTGTCTGAAGCCAGATTTGAACTCATGGAAGATGAAGCTTCCTGATTCCAGACCCAGTGCTCTGTGCCCACTGATGCCCCCTAGCCATCTTAGGATGCAAGTGAGTAGATTTAAACATGTCCAATACTTGGGATAAAAAAAAAAATTCCAGCCAAATAGACAGAGGATGATGGGAAGTGGAGGGAGATATGGTGGAGATATTGGAAATTAATTAAGGTGAAAGAACCTCGTACGTTCCAGTGATCCACAAGTCCAACCTTCCACAGGTGCTCCTGCCCTCCTGATAGCCACACTCTCCGAAATGAGGGGTTTGTTTTCTCGGAAATACTTTGGACAGTTGTGGTGACCTCAGTTAGACAAGCTGGGACATTCCCAGGAGAGCGATGAGGAAGAGGAGGAGATGCAATATTGTGCAATATCAGAGAATCGGGCGATTTTAACCTGAAGAAGGTAGACCATGGGTGGGATATGAGGGGTGGGAGGGAGATGTGACCAGAATATGTAACTATTCCAAAAGCTGCCACCAGAAAGACAGAGGATACTCATTCTCTCTAGCAAAAAGGGACAAATCAGGACCAAGCAATCCATCAAAACATTGATTAAGACCCTTCTGAGGATGTCAGGCACAAGCTACTTCGTAAGAGGGATTCATGGACAAAGAATGAAACAATCCTTCCCTCAGTGAGCTTACATTCTAATGGGTAATTGCAAAAGCTGAGGTAATCTCTCTGCAGTCAGTATATGTAATATCACAAATGTATAATTAACAAATACTAATACATACAAAGTAATTAAACCTCAACTTGTGAGAGGAAAGTCACTGTCATTCTGGGGGCAGAATCAAGACAAGATGGTAACTTGAAAGAGATTCTGCTCTCAGTGGCTCAAAGGGGTAGGGAAGCATAATTTCATTTAACATAAAGAAAAAAAAAACTAATAATTGGATCCATCTCCAAATAGTATGTGCCCCATCTCTGGGCTTGTGAATTCCCAGGCACTGGAGGAATTTAAATGGAAGTGGGAGGACCACTTCCTAATGAAGGTTTTTAATTTTTTTTGGGGGGGGGTTGGGATTCTTGCTCTCGGATTGGGCTGGGCTCCATGATCTTTAAAATCTCTTCAGATTCCAAGTTGATAAGCCACACTGATGGATTTAGGTTAATCATTCACAGGCTGACACTGCTCAGGATTAATTGCTTTTTAAAGTAAATCTGGGATTCCCCCCAACTTAGCAATTTCCAACCGATTTGTCAAAGACTGCAGCAGGCTTGCCTTTCATATGCCATCTTCAAGGAGAGGCTGCTTGATTTCCTTGCCCTGTTTCCTTCAGAGGCTGCTACGGAACCCTGGAGGTTTGATCAGCGTGAACATCAATCTCTAAAACGTGCTCTAATAAGACGCCTCCGCAGAGGCAGGAGGTCGGACCTCACGGACGTGCTATTTGGGCTCATTTCTATGCTCTAAAATCAACTGAGAAATGGCTGCGTGTCATCCCAGTTGAGAAAGCCTGTGGGACGCTCAGAGCCCTGCAGCTGACGTTGCATAGGCAAGGTTTATTATAACTCAGTGCTTTCCAAAACAAACAAGGTCCAAACGCAGCCCAGCCACATCCCTTGTTTCCTGAAAGGTTCGAGCAAGTCCCCGGGGGAAGCCCAAAGCCCATTCTTCTTTCCTATTTCTTCTGCTCCACTCCCTCGATTTACTTGTCACCTCTCTGTCTATCAATGAGGTATTGATAAAGGGCTTAGTACACGCCTGGCACGTAGTAGGCATTTAGTAAATGCTCTGTTCCTTCCTATCTATTGGTAAAAGAGTGGAATAGTGGGCAGAGAGCTGCCCTCAGCAGTAAGGAAGATAACAATAATGATGGCTAGCAATTACGAAGCATGTTATGGTCTCCAAGGGCTTTATACATATTGCATCTCATTTGCTCCTCATAATTATCATCCCCAATTTACACACGAGGAAACTGAGGCTGCCAGGATGGGACTTGGCTAGGGTCAGAGAGATAGGAAGGGAAGTGAAGGCAAGATTCAGATTCTGGGCCACCTGACTCCAAGGACAAATATCCACCCGCCGTGCTCCCTCAAACTCTGAGTGGGCCTTTACTACGTGGCCCCTTCCTTTGGGGAGCTCCCAGCATCATGGAGGAAGGCGTACAAGCACAGCCACGTGCGAGGAGGCCATTCCTGTCACTCACCATATTCCCGTGAGCTGATGAAGAAAATGGTCAATTAGAAAGTAAGGGCTCATGAAGATTTGGAGGCATTACTCAGAACATGGAACACTGAGAAAAAACACTTGGTTCATACATAGGCAAGGAGGCCTGGGTTCAAACACCTGGGTTCAAATCCTACTTTTTCATCAAAGAAATTTGGTTGAGCTAGGCCATCAGACAGGTTTAGAGCTGGGAAAGCCTGGATTCGAAAGCTGAGCCATATGGCCCTGAGCAAATGTATACAAAGAAAGAGAAGGAAAAGGTAATAGAGGCGAAAAGGAGGAGAGGAAACGAAAATAGAAAGGCAGTGATTTATAATGTGACTTTGGAGATGACAGATTTGGGTGTTTCAGCCCTACAGAGGATGACTACTTCTTTTGAAGCACCGTGCTTATGATCCGGTGCCGAGTGAGAATGGCGCATTTTGTTTTGGGGGGAACTTTGTTGCCAAACAAGTTATGCCTTTTCTCCAGTCATGCATAGCAGAAAACACAGATTAGTGCATATGTCAGTCGATAAAAATATAATTATTAAAATGTTATAAACTAAAAACTTCACTAAGCACATGATTATGTTCAATAGAAACACCAGAGTATGATTTATAGAAATATATATGTTAGAGTCTGGTAAATTAAAAAAAACACCACAAAATTCTATACACCAACAATTAGCTATTATTGGCTTTCCTTTGGGGGCTTTAACTTTTTCTTAATTACATTCCAGGTGCCAAAACATTCATATACAGTACACTTCCTTTGAGGGCCTGGAAATTAGTTTTCTTTGACTATTGTCACTATCTTGTCCCAAATCTATTACAGAATCTTGTGAAGCTCCAGAACCTGAAATCCCTCCCCTTCTTCATATGGTAGAGAACTAGCTTCCTTATTTAGCCAAATTCATTTTTTTTTTTTTTTTGGCTGAGGCAACTGGGGTTAAGTGACTTGCCCAGGGTCACATAACCAGGAAGTAACAAGTGTTTTAAGCTGGATTTGAACTTAGATCCTCCTGATTCTATCCACCGGGCCACCTAGCTGCCCCTATTTAGCCAATTTCTTATCCAGAAAAAGAAGGATTTCGAGGCAACCTGTAGTTTTTGAAAGAAGAACATTCCTGCCTTCTCCCAATCTCATATTTGAAATCACTTTTTACTTACATCTACACACAACCAGAGTCTCATCAGCACGGGTTCCAATTTTTTTCTAGCCTATTTTTATTTTAGAAATAAACTGCTTTTATACAGGGCAGAAGTCTCTCTTCCTCTTCTTTCCACACTTTAAAACATATCTGGATGGGATAAAGAGGCAAAGTGCAATAGTAATAGATACAGCCCTGTGCTTGGCAATCTAATGGGATTGGATTGTGCTAAGTGATCCTCCCTGGGACAGCTACCACACACCTTAAATGGGATCAGAAGTGGGATCATCAGGAGACATGAGCATCTTTTTGCTATCTTCCCACTGGAAAGCTATACCTCAAAACACATGTGCCTCTTACTTCTTGCCGGATTTTAGAGCTTAGTCAAGTCCAGTGACCTCAGAGCTGCCGTTCATCTCTCCATCCCCAAACTCTGGCCCCCTGATTCTGCCTTAAGGGAAAACATGCTTGGTGATAGCTCCGTTAATACCGCAGGACTATTCACGTCTCAGAGAAGCACCGACCAAGAAGGCTCCTTTTGGACCATGTGACAGCCATCCAAATTGAAGTCAAAGATCTTGTATTTGAGCACCATGTAAAATAGCTCAACAACAGGGGGCAGTGATGCCTTGGAAATACCCCCTTTGGCTCACGCAAAGCACAATTTATGCTATTCATTACTTAGCACAGTGTCTGGTACCTAGAAGGCACTTATTGTTTATTGACTCTATTAATTATTATCCAATCTCAATTGGGCTCTCACTGCAGCAAGGCAAATACTCTATTCCTTTCTAATTAAGTCTGCAATGGGTGTTCCAAAAACTTCTCATTGTCAAATCTCTCATGACACCCTCTTCCCTTATCCTCTCAGTTGTGAACATTTCATTGAAAATAAAAGACCATTCACCAAGATCTGCCCAGATCCCTCTTTTCTTTCTCATCATCACCCAGGCATCTTCCTTTACTGTCTCCTCTTCCACTCTGGCCTCGGGAAGAAATGGTTCTTTTCCTTCTCAAGGCAAATCACTCAGTCCTGAATCCCATCTTTCTAGCAATTTGCTTCCATTATCATCCCTACTTTATATCTCAAATCTTTAGTCTCTTTCTATTTTTGGCTCTTTCTCAGCTGACAACAAACATGACAATGTCGCCACCACTTAATCTTTTAACAAACCTTTCATTGTATTGGCCATCTCTGATACCTCTGGTCCATATTTCTCCTCTTTTTGTGGCTACACTCTCTGATGAAGTTGCCAACAATCGGTTCCTCTATTTACTTATTTTTTACTCTCTTCTAAGCACTCTGGAGACACTCCCCCTCCCCATAACTGCTTTTTCCAAAATCACCAATAATTTCTTAGTGTTGTTTTCTTCATCCTCATCCCTCCAGATTTCTCTGTAGTTTGCTAAATACCTTTTTTTAATGACATTTTCTCCTCCAATTTTTCATGAATCTGCTTATTCTCTTGGTTCTCCTCTTGTTGAAGTTCCTTCTCAGTTTCTGTTGCCGTTACTCTATATTTATCATGCTCTAATTCTACATGTTCCCTAAGGTACTGTCCTATCCCCTTCAATCTCTGTCCTCTATACTAAATCAGTTGGTGATTTCCTCAGCTCTCAATATTATTGACTCTAGATCGAATTCTAGTTTCCCCTCCTGAGTTATAATTACAGTTTTCTAACTCTTTCTTGGACATCATGAACAAGATGCATGGTAGATAGCTCAAATTTAACATGTGCAAAACAGAACTCATTACCATTCTTTCCAAGCCTTTTCTATTTTGAACTTTTCTAGGACTGCCAAAGACACCATCATTCTCCGTGTCACCTGTGCTTGCAACCCCAGTGTCACTCTTGACGCTATACTTTTTTTAATACTACACAGCCCATTCATTGCCCAATCTTGTCATTTCTACCTTCACAATCTCTCTTGCATACCTCCCCTTCCATCTGCTCACACACTCACAACCACACTTCAGGTGGCTTCCAGGATACCCCTCTATCTCTGCAGTCCCAGACAAAGTGAAACATGACCAAGAATGTTTTCCTGGGGCTTTACCCTGGTTAATGGATCTTTTATTAGTTTTCCACAATTTCACCATATTTAGAGTCATTCCCTAGGAATTGGGAATCGAGGTGATTATTATGAATCCCATTTTTTTTGGGAGAGGGTTCTATAGTGGATACTGGAAAATGACGTGGGGGATAGCAAATAGAGGAAACAGCAAAAATAACTTTAGGATCGTTCACAGTCAGTGGATCCAGAATATTCCACTCCACTACCAGTATGTGCAATAATGCATCTATCACTTCCAGATTCATAAAGGGTTTTTTCCTCAAAAATCCTGCAAAGTCATTATGAGATGTATTATAATTTCTATTTTATAGATAAGGAAACTGAGAAAAGTCAGTAAATGTGAGAGGTTGCCAGCTCCTGTTTTCTGACTCGGTGATGTCAAGGTTCCTTTTCTCTTTTCCTATACTCCTCCCTCCTGGCTTCATGCTATCTTGGTATACCTTCAAACTGGCTTTTATGCTCATTTTTCTTGGTTTCATCTCAATAAAAATCTTCTTGGTAGAGGGCAGGGGAAGACCCAGGAAACAACGAAATTTATTTGGTCTTCTTCCTCTCAAGACATAGCCAAGGTCACACACTTACCAAAGTTGAGTCCAGGTACCAGATGTAAAATAAAAGTGCCATTTGTCAGTATTCATTCAATTAAGTTTTAACAGTAAGATTTCTGTTGGACTCCAGAGGAGTGACTTTGAGGTGTGTGGGGTCATACATACACTTGAAATGGTTTGCTAGTATTAACCATTATTAGGTAATCAGAACTTGTTAAACATTTCTTTAAAAGTTTAGTATAATTTAGAAGACATGGAGATCTCCCAGGGTGGTTGTGAAAATCAAATAAGATAATCTTTGTAAAGTGTTTAGCATAGTGCACATAGTAGGGACTTAAATACTTGTTCCCTTTCTGTCTGTCTGTCTGTCTATCCATCTTTTTATCCTATCTATTTATCATCATTTCTCTTTCTCCTTTCTACCTATTTATTTACCTTTTTTGTCTACCTAGCTATCTGTCTAAATATCCACCCATCTTATCTACTTATTTGTCTATCTATCATCCATGCATCTAGATGTCCATACAGGTGTCTGTACATTCTATCTATCTATCTATCCTATCCTATCTATTTATTTGTCCATCATTATCACTATCATATCCATCCATCTGTCTAAATATCCATCCATCCATCTTATCTACTTATCTGTTTATCTATCATCCATACATCTGTCTGTATATCCTATCTATCTATATATCCTATCCTATCTGTCTATTTATTTGTCTATCATTTATCATCCATTTATCTATCCATCTGTCTGTCTATTTATATAGACCTGAAGAACTGCCTAGAGAAAAGCATATTAAACTATGAGTCATGACCCCATATGAACTTATGTAACTGAATGTGAAGGGTCACAAAATTGTGACTTATTATCACTAAAAGTTTGATTTGTATACGGTTGTACCTGAGGCTGTGTAAAAAAATGGATCACAAGTTGAAGTTTAAGAGCACTGAGAATTTTCCTTGGTTACATGGTTATTTTCTACTAGAAGGAGGACCTGAGCCACTTATTCCCGGTACCAAGCCCAGCTCTGTGGCCACTACTGCTCTATCTCCTCCCATTCATAAAGGATATTTTGTCAAACATTTAGAGAAGATGGTACCTTGATTAGATGAAATTTCCTGTTCCTTTCCCTTTTCCTCTTTCTCTCTATAATAGTGAAATTATAAGCTAATCCCTGAATTTTGTACATTGTCCTCAGTTTCCTAAAATGGCAAGAGGGGACTGGTTAAGAGTTATTCATTGTCCTAAAGTTATTCCAAAAGCCAACTTAGTGAGCCATTGATACCAAATCACACAAATACCATTTTTACCATTAATATAATCTCAAAGAACCATCCCAGATCATGGCCATACAATAATGCTCAACTATAACAAGCAATTTTTTTGTGGAATACAAGCACTCTACAATCACGTGTGAATTCCTTTTACAAAATCAAAAATCGTTTTTGTACTTGTTATATCACCTTTATTTTCAATGGATTGCAGAAAAATTTAGAAAGAGCCCTGGTTGACAGAGTTAAGTTCCTTGGCCAAAAAAAATGCCCAATGTGGTTTATTGTCTTTTCCCCTCGAATTTTCTAGAATTTTAACGTACAATCAATTGCTTTGCCAGGAAAATCTCAAGATTTCTTTTTCAATTTTAATATGAGAAATTGAAGATCATATACCAATCCAATTCAAGAAATTCTCATCAAACTTTTCATCTTTTCTAAGTAGCCATAGCATTTTCATTTGAGAAAAAGACTAGGTTTGTTTTTTGAAGGTATCTCTGGGATTTCAAAATGGAATTGTGGAGAAAAGGGGCAAGGATGGGGATGAGGGATTAAATGGGAGTTGGTATGCTATGTCCTACTTACCTTCAAAAGTCAAATAAAACTTTCCTCTGTCAAACCAAACGAGGGAAGGCTGGTCATTCTCTGTATGGTCAGGTGTTGAAGCGGGATGGGAAAGGTTAAGGAGAGGGAGAGAGAAGGATACAGTGTGAGTCACAGAGCAGCTCATTATTCTAATTACTGGGGAGTAGGGTGAAGGAACTGCATGGCATTAACATGCAGGAAAACAGGCCCTGGCAGTTCCCATTGCCTTGAGAATTAGGGGAGCAGAAAGCAAAAAGCAAAGCTTATGGAAGACTTGAGGGAGGGATGGCGGAGTTGTTGACTGCTTGATATTGGATTGCTGGTGAGCATGGAGCAGGAGGAGGCATCCTGAACATGCAAGTGGTATTAGTATATTTTAACTGCGTTAGTTTTGGCAAGCCCATCCAGCAATTGCCATCCCCGGTTCACCTCAAATAGCATCCCCTCCTGTGTTTAACTGGTTATAGAGAAATATCAGTGAAGAGAACAGACATTAATTGATTTAAAAGTAGCTCAAATCTGCCTTTAAATGACATCTAAATTGGAGGAGTACGTGGCAAACGAATAGTTTGTCCGAGATGCCTTTCACCTCCCATCTCTTCTCCCTAGGAGGTGAACTCCAAATTCCCTTTACGTACTTGAGAAAAAAATCATCTGACTGACTAT
Source organism: Antechinus flavipes (assembly GCF_016432865.1). Classification (NCBI taxonomy): domain Eukaryota; kingdom Metazoa; phylum Chordata; class Mammalia; order Dasyuromorphia; family Dasyuridae; genus Antechinus; species Antechinus flavipes. The sequence continues at coordinate 460,232,400 of NC_067401.1, forward strand.
GCAGATCCCTGCACTAACTCTGGAGCAGTTAAATTATTCCTTCCTTCCTCGGTCAATTCACAAAGCCAGAGCATCTCGCCGTTTCTCCGACCTCGTCACAGAGAAACCGCCATGCAAGATGGGGCTTTGTGATTTACAAAAGAAAAAAGAGAGATGTCGGGGGCTCGGCCCCCATTGCAGACAGTAAGTAGAGGATGTGTCTGAGAGGCACTGGACACTCATGGAGTGGAGAGCATGTCCATGACAGTAGGAGCATTCGGATGACGGAATGGCTTGGGTCATTACAAACGGAGATTTCTGGGAGTCTCTCGGCTGGCACCGTACCTTCGGGAGTTTCACCGTGCCTTTCAAACGAAGGGAGCTTGCCATTAAAAACATCATCTTCTGACACCCGGAACCAAAGGAACATAAAGGAACGGGGGAGAAACAAAATAAAAACAAAACAAAAAACACAAACCCAAGTGAAATCCAGTCACACACACCATATCTCAGCAGACCACGAGGGAGAGTTTGCACGGAAAGACAAACGGACAGTCACTGGGACGTGGCAGGTAACGAGGGCACCAGTCACGAGCTGACGAGACTGACACTCCAGGAGGCTGCTGCCCACCCCCGGCCCTCCCTAAACGTACAGGAAACGGCTCGGTTTCCCCATCCTGAGTCCCGACAAACGTCCTTCAGCCTCTCATACACGTATCACATCAACTAGAGCAGGTTGTTAAAGGGATGGTTCAGGAATAATTAACTGACGATTCCAGGGTCTTTTTCTGCTCTGATGTCATTCCCAAGTGGTCAGCCAGATGCCTGTGTACAAAAACATCAGGCTACATAATGACAGCTCACCAGGGTGAACTAGCATGCAAAGTCCACACCCCCACAGACATATCTATATTTATATATCTATAGATAGCTATAGATCATATATCGATAGATAGAGACAACAAAAATCCATCACAACAAAGCAAAAAAAGTGATGTGGCTGAGGCACCGTGGGCTTTATGGGAAAGTCATGGGTCTGAAGTCAGAGGACCTGGGGTGGAATCCCCCATTTCCACCTTTCATTAGATGATTCTCTTACTTTTCTAGACTTCAGTCTTCTCATCAATAAACTGAAAAGATTGGACTAAATTATTTCTATGCTTTAGCCCCTGATTAAAGGATTTCTCCCCTCTCTTCCCCTCCACACCATTTGGTGGTGATGACGGTGGGATTCTGGGATAGGGAACTCTCAGCATGGAGACTTTGTCCACTGATACAGATTAACAAGTAAAATGCACCCGAGAGTGTTGGAAAGTTCCTTGGGGATCCTGAGAGGTTAAGTGACTTGTCCATCATCACACACTTAGTACATATCAGAGGAAAGATTGAACCCAGGTCTTCCTGACTCCAGTTCTTTCCCTACCACGCAATGTCACCCCTTGCAGGTGACAACTTATACAATCACAGGCAAAGTTACTGTAAAGTTTTTCTTTGGCTGATTTAGAATTCCCTTCCTTATGGCTCAGAGGGCTGAAGGTAGAGTGGAAATGGCCCTAGAAGTACAATCAGGAAGGCTCACGTGATGCAGAGGCTAGGACGTTAAACCTGAGATTGGATCCTGTCCCAGACACTGACTAGCTGTGTGCACATGTGACAAGGGCAACCTCTCTGTCTTCTTTGTTAAGGGAGGAAGCTGGTTTGATATCGTGTTTCCTCTCCCCTTGAGATCGATGCTGTTTTAATTCAATGAGAAATGTCTTTGAGCCCTGTCTTTGTAACTTACTATCTGTGGGCCTATTACTTCATCCTTTCAGGCCTCAGTTTGTTCATCTATAAAGCAAAGATTTTGGACTAGATGACCTCCAACAATTCCTTCTATATACCCAGCTTTATAACCCTAAATCACTTAAATTTTCTGAGCCTCAGTTTCCCCATAGGCAAAAAGGAAGACTTAGATCAGAGGGGTCAATCTTGTAGCCCCTTCAGTGGCAAAACTCTGGAGGGGACTTGAATCAGATTAAAATGTATTAGGGGAAATATTTAAGTAAATAAATGAGAATGTGATGCAATGCATGCAATGTTTGTGATTCTCTAAGTCTATATTTGAGATTGACAGCATTGGATTAGACTTCTCAATTCCCCTCTAGCTCTATGACTCAGTTCCCTCATCTGTAAAATGCGGCTACTAACATCCCTTCCAACACCAGTGTTGTTTAATGAGGTTAGATACATCAAAACCTATAGAAGTTCTCTTGGTTCTGTTTACGTTAGAACTCCTGCTTTGCTTCCTTGGTCCTTCCTTGGAATGGTATTCTTGGTTTTTCACTTTCAGCAAGTGCTGACTTGCTTCTGTTTTTTTAAATCAATCAACAGGACCAAGGGCTCCCCCAGCCATCCCAATCTCCCCTGCTGGAGCCCTGGCACTATTTATCAGAACCCTGAACGTCATCAGCACCCATCACCAGCATCCCCTGCTCCTGACAGACATACAACTGGACATTCTAGTGTCAAGGGTGATGATGTACATCAAATTGAACCCCTGGTCCATATTCAGAGCGGTTATGAGGGGAAGTCAGCTTCTCAAACCCAGTATGACCTCTATGCTTTTCTTATCTGTGATACTTAATTAAAATTCAATCAATTAAAATCGATCAAAATTGGACTACACATTGGGGAAAAAATGTGCCCTACACGTGAACCAGAAGTTACCAGAGTTCTTAAGTAAGTACTTAATAAATGTGATTTCATTCCTTCACTCAGCCCGCCACTGGATGAGCTCCAGATGAGCCATGAAAATATTCTCTAAGTGAAGTTCTTTTCTGGAAAACCTCCTAGAGGCTTCTAAATATAAACATGGAGACCAAGGAAGAATCTTGAAACTGGCCTGGAATGGCCTTGCGATGAAACAAGCAGATGACTAATTTCTCGAGGGAGGCAATTTCATGGCTATAAGTCAGGCACTTTGGGGATTTCTGCAGGGTGCTTTGAGTTCTTGGGGAAATGATTCCTAAATTGCACCAGATGGGACCCTGGCAGTTAGCACAAGGTTGATTTACCTCTGGAAATATCCACAGGGTGCTATAGCTTCCACTAAAGCTGGCCTAAAGGGTCATAGAATTTCCAAGCGGAAAGGATCTCAGGGACCATCTGATCCAGCTCCCATCACCACAAGAATTCCTCTGGCAAGATACACAGCCAGCGGTCGCCCAGTGGTTTGCCTGCAACCTCTAGTGGACGTTTGGGCTACTCATTCTGTTTGGGGCCAACACTCCTTGCTCTGACTAACATCAATCTTCAATTTGGGCCTACAGAATGTTCTTCTCCTTTACCATCTTATCCTCATTAGCTTCTTCTTGGTAATAAAAATCACTGGCACTTCCACAGCTTTTACATAAAGCATAAAGTGTTTTATGCAAATAACTCAATCCATCCTCATAACAGCCTGGGAAAATAGGTGTTCTTATTATCCTCAGTTTATCGATAAATATCGGAAGACAGAGATTAAGTGACCTGCCTTGGGCTGAATTTGAACTCAGGTATTCAGAAGATAATGATCCAAATTGCAGTCTGACAAGAACTATTATCTCTCTTTGTGACCCACAGGAAAAGTGATGAATTTGAGATAAAAGAATCTGGGTTCCAGGGTTACCTGTGTGACTTTGTGAAATCAGGCAATTCAATTTAGCCTCCCCAGAGCTCAGTTTGCTCATCTGTGAAATGAGAGGATTGAGAGAGGTCCCCTCCAGCAAAAGATCCAAGAAGCTAAGATCATATGACCCCAGTACAATTAGGTTTCTTAGCTTCTGCATCAACCTACTTAACTAGTCAGGGTCAAACGCAGATGTTTTCTGTCCCAGACAGAAGCCATGGTGGAAGAGAATTCTCAACCTTTTCCAGGCTGCAGGAAGGCCCTGCACTAATGCTCACGACATCTCTCTCACCAGAATGACTAGGGCCACGATGCTCATCTCTGGCCCACTAGGGTAGGATAGGTTGGGGCTATATCTTGCTTTTAGGATCAAAGATTGGAGCCACTCCATGCTGTCCATTGCTTGAAAGATGCAAAGATAAATACAGTGTTGTCCCAGCCTTGGCAGAAAAGTAAGAGTTCTGTGCGTGTTCAGTGTGGAAGAATAAGAGCCTTTTAAACTTGGCCTAGGAAATGACTGCAGTGAGAACACCATTTCCAATTCCCTATTCGCTAATCCAAAATCCAAATTCGTTTTTTATGAGACCCCATTGCTAAGGAAAAAGAAGGTGAGAGCCAAGTTCCATTACATTTACCTTCTTACAACTAATAAATAGTGATTGTTAATTTCCCATTTCAGAGCCTCCTGGCATCCCGACTGGCACCATCCAGATACATATTAGGGATTCTTTCTCATCCTTTGCCAGGACAATTTGTCTGCCCAGAAGGAAAGAACATGGGGGATTTTATGGAGAGTGATCCACTTCAGAGTTCCTGCCTCACCTTGCAGATGTAAAAAAATCGGGGTTGGGGAAACCATCAGACAACATGGCCAAAGTGGTTGGAGATTGCTATCAAATGAAGAAGTTTCTGTTGCTTTTTGGGATGTTTCCTTTGATGCCAAAAAAAGAGCTCCCCATCACGGGAATGCTTTTATTTAGGGGCTGAATGACAACTTGTGGGGATAGGGGACAGGGAAGGTGACTTCTAACTTTGGGATTCTGAGTCTATGAAATGATTACTGCTTTTCATAGGATCCCGGACAGAGGATACAACTTAAATTATACATGTTCAAGAATCCAATAATAAAAGAGATCCATAAATATCTCTATCTTTTGGCACTGAAGTCATGAGAGGAGATCTGGGCATCGCCAATCAAACTATTAGTGACCACAACACATGGAGTCCAGCTACAAGGGAACATGATTCTTGAGCTCAAGATGAGGGGAGAACAAGGGTCAAAATGTTCATCATTAGGAAGAGAGGCCAGTTTTTTTAGAGCAGAATTGTTTTTCTCTTTTTCATAATTCCATCTCAGAGCCTATGATTCTATGGGCCAGAAGAGACCACAATTCCCATTACTTGACAAATCCAACTCTTGTTGAACTCCCAGTAAAGGGGGAGGCCACTACCTCTACAATGGGATTCTTCTAGCTGTTCAGAAAAACAAAAAACAAAAAACTTCTTATCTACTTTCTTTTTGCTCTATTCACCATGCCTGTAACTTTCCAAAGTGAAATACCCCAACCAGAATGCTTCCTCCATTAGAATATAAATTCTATATAAATAAATAATCTCTTGAGGCAGAGATAGTTTCTGCTTTTGTATTTGTATTAGTAAGTACTTAATACATGTGATTTCATTCATTCACTCATGTATTCATTCATTTATTCATAGCTAAATTTGACTTTTTGTATCTTATATCCATTCCCCCATTTTTTCAATGTTTAGGAGATTTTAAGTGTGATATAGTGGAAAGAACACGAGTTCTGGGGAAAAAAAGGGTCCAAATCTTACATCTGACATTAAATCTTTTGGGCACTAAGCTCACCCTAAAATGAGGGCGTTAGACTAAGTGATTTCTGAGAGTTTTGATTTCATAGTTATATCTCCATGGGACAAAAAGCCCCGTGCTTTGCATGAGATAAACAGATTTTTATCAGCATCCAATGCCATGAGAAAATGCAGGAGTAGCATTGGGGGCTTAGAATTCTTCATTAGACATGGAATAAGAGGTCTGTCTCTATAAACTCCATTTTAAATTTTACATTCATGTCTCCCATCCTAGAAGCACTTCATCTGCCTGGCTCTTTAAAGGCTAACCCAGTTTTCCTACCTAGATCTGAAACACACATCCTCAAATTAACAACTTCTTTGCTTTGTTCCCTTTGGTTCCCACTGCATCCCTTCTGGTTTTTGACTCCATTGTCATAATCAGTATTGGAGAAAGATTATAGGGGTAAGAAGAAAAACATACATATATGCACGTATATACACACATACACACACAAACACGTCCCCATCATTTTTAGAAATATTGCCTTACCAATTTTACCCATCTCTGTCATTTAACCCATGAGAAATGGAGTTTGCATGAGACCAAAATCTATACTGAATAGGGTACTTGTTGCCAAGTCATCTAAGCCCATCCTCTATCTCCAGGGAGATCATGCTACATGAGAAGCTGCTGAATGGTCAGGCAGCTGATAGGGAGTGAATTTGTTGCCGTAAGGTGACCCGTCCATAGCAGGAGGAAATTAAAAAACATGGTGGGGAATGCACGAGGAGAATGGAAACAAAACCAAAAGTGCAAAATAAGAAATGGAACCAAATCCAATCCAAATGCTCCTCAGCAAATAAAGCAAGGTGACAGCTTCATGGTTGCTGTTGTTTTTGAAAGAGAGAAAACTGACCGCATTGAGAATAAGAACAGATCTGCACAATTTGGAGTTCCTGCTGCAGGGATGATAGAAACATATTGTGTACATTTTGGACAAAATTCAGCCCCAGGACTTGCTATTAAAAAAGTAAAAATTGCTATTGCTCTTAAATTTTAGATCAGACAATTATTGTGAGGTTACTCTAGATAGGCATTCTGAGTGACAGTTCCATCCTTCTCTTCCTCTCCAACCAACAGGGCAAACTAGATGGAGTGGGTAGAACAGCTGAAGCCAGAAAAGATGGTAAGAGTGGGGAGGGGGCAAATGGATGGGAGTAGCAATCGAGCAAGGAATATGTCGGTGGCTCAGCTGGATGATGGAGATGAGATGACACGGGTCCAAGGACAAGGTCCAATGGAAAGGAACCAAGAGTACTCTAGGTATTGCAAGCTAGCCAATAAAATTTGAAATGTGAGACTAGAATGAGAATGAAGTTTAAATGTTGGGAAGAGTGAACAGTCCTATCAAGAAAAGGTAAACAATGAGTTGATCCAGTGGCTCTGGAGGAAAGGGAAAATGATATCATGTAAAAACAAGGAAGACGGGGAGCAAATGAAACAAATGATGACCAAGAGGCTTCCTAGAGTTTTAGCTTTGGAAAGAGGGAAGAGCAAACCAAGGAAAAGTCAGGATATCAAACACTTGGGAAAACTGTCTGGCTCTTTGCCTTTATCCCATTCACAGCACAATATGGAGGGTGAACCATCAATAGCACAAACAACATGGATGATGAAGTGTTGCAAATGGTTTCATTTCTCTTAGCAAGCCTAGGATGTGTCAATAACACTTAATGGTATTAAAAAGGAAAGTGCTTAATATTCAGAACATCAAAGTTTCTACCATCCATCCACATAAGGATGAACAAATGACTTAAGAATGAATGAAAAAATGATAAAAAAAAGATTCCAAATATTGTTATTTCTAGCAGGGTACACTGTTGGAATTTTAATAAACATTTTTCTAAATGAAGAATGTTTAGTTGAGTGTTATGGAAAATAAAAAATCTATATTATAAAACCTCCTTTGGACACTTGTACTATTTTCCCAAGATATTAGTAAATTTATGCATGATAGGGTAAGAAAATTCCTACAAAGTACAAGTGTTAATTATCATTTTTTCTTGCAGGGGGCAGAGGATGGGGTGGTTAAAACACTTTGCCTTCTTTGCTGAGAAGGAAGAGTCAGATGAGATTGGCAACACACATAGCAAGACAAGTTTGATCATAATTAAAGGGCCTCAAAGACTTTCACAGCTGGAAAAGAAAGCCAGTCCAACCTAGAGAGAGATGAAAAGAGGAGAGATTGTTTTTGTTTTTGTTTTTTTACCAACAGTAGGTGTTGTAGCTGCGCTCAGGGAGTTGGTGGACGATATTGATGATGTACTCTCTGCCCGGGCAAGGGGTGCAATTGGAGGAGGGCTTGAGGAATGTATGGGAGGGCTAAAAGGTCTGGACTGTAGGAAAAAGAAGAAAAATGGCCAAAAGTTAGATTCACAGGTCATGATATTTCTCTTGAAATAGTATCCTATAATGCCATTCATTTGAATATTTCTCTTCCTCACATTTTGCAACTTGACCCCTCAATCTTTCAATAGCAGTTAGGTATATCATTCAGTGTCAGGGTTGGAAGGGGCCAAATATTTAGCCCAGCCTTGACAGGTTGGTTATCTCACCTTTACCTGAAGATCTTTAGGGACTGGGGGCAGCTAGGGGGTGCCATAGTGAAATGAGCACTGGGCCTGGAGTCAGAGAGATCCTCTTTATGAGTTCAAATCCCACCTCAGACACTCCCTAGCTTTGTGATTCTGGGCAAGCCACTTCACCCTGTTTGCCTCAGTTTCCTCACCTATAAAATGAGCTGGAGAAGGAGAAGGCAAATCAAAGCAGTATCTTTGCCAAGAAAATTTCAAGTGAGATAACATGATTGAAATGACTTAATAACAATAAAATTCTTATTATATTAGATGGAGGATTCCTTTTAAGATAAGATTGAACTATTCGATCTTTAAGGTTCCTTCCATCTCAGTTGGAATTGGAGATTCTATGTCTGTGAAATATGAGCAATGGATAAAAGCTACTGGCAACCACAATTTGGATCAATACCAGGAAAGTTTCTGGATGTGCTCACTGCCTCATGGAAGCAGTGAGGCCTACATTGTGGATAGAGCCCTAGCCTTGGTGCTAAAGAGACATTATTTTTACAATAAAACTTGCTGTGTGCTTCTGGATAAATCACTCACTTAACTTCTCTTATCCTCAGTGTTCCTGTGAAACGTGAATATGTGAAAAGTGCCTTCCAAACCTTAGAAAGTTCTATAAATGTTAGACTCTATGATTATTTTCATAAAATAGTGATTTTTAAAATAGAATATGCTCAAGCAGTGGCTGAACAAGAACTTGTCAGTAATGTTGTAGAAAGGATTCATGTTATAAGTAAGGTGAGATATGATGAGGACAATAATGGTAATAATTGGCATTTATTAGCTTACAAAGCCCTTTTAGGTTTGCAAATTTACTTTACAAATTTACAAATATTTCTTTACAAATATTATCTCATTTCAACTGCACAACAACCCTGAGAAGTAAATGTTGGAATACATGGGAGAGCTGCTGAAATACACAGCAGTCACCTTTCAGTGGCTGCTGGAGATCCTACCCAGAATGGATATCTTCCTTTGAGAGGATGATACAAGGAAATAAGAAGCTGTTCTCTGACCTCTCTCCTGAGAGGCCATTGTGTTGTCTGACCTCTCTCCTCTTCCCTCTGCCTCCAATTAATCTCATTCTCAGTCCACAATCCCTGTGTCAGCAAAGGCTGCCCTGCAATTCCTTCTGATGTAAATGCTTTTGCTATTATTACTTTACAGATGAGGAGATTGAGATAGGCATAGGTAGTTTATCCAGAGTCCCGTAGCTAGTAAGAGATAAAATTTGAACTCACATCTTCCCGACTCCAGCACAAAAAGGCTAAGAATTTCTAATTCAGAGGACTTGGAGATCAGTCTTAGGAGACTTAATAACCCAGCAGTGGAGAAAATAGCCCTTTCCAAATATCTAAGTTTCATGGGATCTAACTCACTGAGATGTATGTAAATTTAGAGAAAATCTGGTCTGTCTTGCATCTAACAAATAAGGAAACCAAGGCACAGGAAGAAGTCATATGGAGGCTGAGCTGTGGAACCAACAATTGAGCCCAGATCCTTGGATGCCAGATGCACTCTATATTGTGGTCTTATAAGATGAGATACTAACAATTTGAGAGGGAGTCTCTTAGGAGGAACGGAGAGTAGATTTGGAATCCAGAGACCTGGTTATGAGGTGCACATCTGACTCTTAGAAGCTATGAGACCTGTGCTAGTCCCTTCTCAGCTCCAGTTTATATAATGGGGATCAATCAATCAATCAATCAATCCTTATCCATTAAGTTCCTACTATGTCCAAGCACTGTGTACTCAAACAGCATAGCTCTTAATTAGAGTTGTCAAGGAGATAAGGATGCTGGGGATGGATGGAAATTCACGTCTCCTTGGCAACACTAAGAGGGGGGTCTCAAAGTCAGGAAAAAGACAGCTTCTGCTCTTTATGGAGTAACATTCTCTGTGGGAGATACTAATATACACATATATTCACATGTGTATTTATACATGTATATATAAATATACACACAAACAATGCATATATGAATATATATACAATGATAAATACATATATACACATAAAATATATACAAGTGTATAAATATATATATATACACAAAGATATGTATTTATATAGTTTTATATATACATATAATATACACACAAAATACATACATATTTCTAAATATGCTAACACAATACACACATATACATATATGTATATATATATATATATATATATATACATATATATATATATATATATATATATATATATATATGCAAATACATGTATGTGTAGACAAAATAGATACAAGGTGAATTTTGGAGGGAGGACACTAGTAGCTGGATAATTTTTATTTAAAACTCTAATTCTGTGATTCCTTAGCTTAGATTTAAAGGAAACTGAAGGAAGCACAGATAATAATAATAATAATAAGTTCATATTCAATCATTTTAAATCATATTCAACACTTTATGACTCCATTTGGGGCTTTCTTGCCAAAGATACTGGCGTAATTTGCCATTTCCTTCTCCAACTCATTTTACAGATGAGGACACTGAGGCAAACAGAGTAAAGTGCTACCCAGCCAGGAAATGTCTGAGGCTAGATTTGAACTTAGCTCTTCCTGTTTCCCAGCCCAGTCAGTGGGCTCTATGCACTGCACTATCTAGCTGTCCAGTAATGATGGCTGACATTAATCAAGCACATCGAGGTTTACAAAACACTTTGTGAGATGTTTGCAGTGATTAGCCCCATTTTCTACATGTAGAAACTGAGACCAAGTGGAGCTAAGTGATTTTCCTGGAGTCACACAGCTAGTGAGATCCGAGGAAGGTTGAAGCCACACTCTTCGTATTCTACTGCTTCCCTATCTCCATGGGTCTCTTGTGTTATATCCCTGTAAAAATGCTATTAATGGTCAGACTAGAAATCCAGACAGTCCTCCCCCAGTTACCTTGTTTTGTCCACTTGCCCTCCCTTTTGGAGCTCCACTGGCTCCTCCTTTGATGGAGACAAACCAAAGATGAAGAAGAGAATAAAGGAAATGGATGGGAACATACCACATCTCCCACTGGGGGCTTCCCAGGAGGCAGCTTGGGCCGAGATGGAGGCCGTGGAGGTGGCGGTGGTGGCGTGGTCCCGCTGGTGCAGTGGGCTGATGGTGTGGCAGGCCGGGCTGGGGAGGACGCTCCTAAAAACAATCAGATGGCTTCAGGTTGGGCAGCATGGTCAGCATGGTCCCCGCCTCCCCCAGCAAGCAGCAGAGCATCCTCCCTGCATGCAGGCCCCCAGAGCCCAGCATAAGCAGAGCATGACATCGAACACCAAACTACGTCACATGTGTGTTTTTAAGGCAAAAGTCCCGTGGCTGAATTATGATTGATGGCTAACGGGGAAGCTCATCACTTTCTGCCAAAAGTGTGCAAGAAGGAGACTGGACTTTAGTGCTCTCATTTGGCAAATGGGCACAATTTCAGTAGCTCCCTCAAAGAGCCCCAAAGAGTCCATGAGGTGGGATAGAAAACACCTTGCTGGCCAACTGTGGGCAAGGCAATTCTTCCTGTTCTTTCTCTTTAGATAGAATAGCCTTATTTAGAATTCTTTTACTTTTCTGTCTCATACTAAGGCCACACATGCTCAGTTAGTTCCCCTCTGCTTTCACTGATCTCATTATGTGTGTTTCCTTCCTCATACAGTGAGGTGTTCAAGATCTTTCAGTATTTGCCAGGATGTAGAAAATCCTATTCCGGGAATACGATCAAGCTGGTGAGGACCTTTCTGGGACCTCATTACTGACCACCACTCCATGGGCATCCTGAGCCTGCTGTCCAACCTAGGACTTGCTAGAGCTTATGATGATCTTGGGATCTTAAAGAGCTCTGATAATTGAACTAGGAATTTACACGCACAAAATCAGTCTGATTCCAAGGTTAGCCTGCTCTTAGAGTTGGTTTTCTCAATCTTCTTCAGTTTCTAGAAATCTTGCCTCTCTATAAACTTTCCCACATTCTTCTCCCTCACCCCTTCAATCAAACAAAAGAAAATATATTCCAGAGTTGCTAGAGCTGACTGTGGAAGTCACAAAAGGAATTAAAGAGCTGGATACGTTTTTCTTCTCTGTGGGGACATTAAAAAATTGCCTCACTTCATTGGTTGGAAATTGATGTGGAATTCCTATAATCTTTCAATAAGATACTGCAATCATTATTTAGCAGAGTCACTATATCCCTGAAAAGGTTCTCATATACCATGAGCACAGGCTTAACCCCAGATTCAGACGATTGACTGATTGGTTGCAAACAATGTCAGTTCATCAGAGAATCCATCAACTGACGTCTCCCTCCTTCGAAAGGCTATAATTGGATTTGCCTTTTAGGATGCTAAGGACAACTCAATTAGGAAAGAGGGAAGGCACAGAGCAAACTAGAGATGTGTACAGACACACGCTTGAATTTGTGGAGTTGGAAATCCAAGTATTTTAAATCCCACCTGAGTGATGCAGGCAGAGGTGTGCTGCAGGCAGCTCATACAGACTTGAGAGAGCCAATTGTTAAATTTTCAGGGAGAGCATTTATACTTCTGAAACTGACAAATACTACAAACCAGATGTTATACTTTATTCTTTTGTTGATTGTCTAGAGTCTAGAAAATGATGAAGAAATTGTTAGTATGGATCGAATGTGAAAGTATATTGGGCATACATCCCTGCCTCCTTTAAGAGCTGGTTGTTAAATATTGACCAGGATCAAATATAGAAAACATCCATGTAAATATTTACAAACATAAACCATGCACATATATATATATATATATACATATATGTGTGTGTGTGTGTATGTGTGTGTGTGTATATATATATACACACACACACACACACACACATATATGTATATACACACATACACACACATACATATTTGATCCTCCCAACAGTCTGTGTTCACATCCCTATCCATATATACATGGTGCTCTGTAAACTCTAAAGACCCATATATGTATTTGGGATTTTCTTCTTAGATTATTGTTGTGATTGGTGCCCACAGTGAGCAATGTCCTTAACAATTGAGATGTCCCTCTTCCCTGTAATTTATGACTATAAAAAGCTGTCTAGAGTCCCAACAGTTTAAGCGAGCACATCATACATCATGTTTTGTTCTGCATCCCAAAATGGAGAGTGATAAGGGACCCCAGAGTTTATCATTTTACATAGGGGGGACTGGGGTACTGAAAGATGTGACTTTCCCACAATCACACAGCCAATAGTTGTGAAGGATTTTAATTCAAGCCTTCCAGACTCCAAATCCAAGGCTTTATCATGCTGCATATACATGTAAATTGTTATTGTTACTATTATCAATTATTCTTACTCCACAAATAATAAGAGCTCTTTCTTCATTCCAGTCCCAATGTATCACTTTCCTAATTTAACTACACTAACTTCTCTAGTCCTCTGCTTAGTTTACCTCCTCTAAACTGGACATCCTGAGGCACAGCCCTGAGTGTTTGGTCCTAATTATCCCTCTGCTTGTGAGAAATTACAGGGAAAACTCTGTTTCCAAGATCTTCCTAGACCAGTTCCTCTTGGCCCAGATTTGTAGACTGAGAAAAATGTTCTGAAGTTAAGCTCCCAAACTCCTTGTGATCTAGATCAATGGTTCTCAAACTTTTGTTCTCAGTGTTCCTTTATACTACTGAAAATTATTGAGGATCTGTCCAAAGAGTTTTTATTTATGTGGGTTGTATTTATAGATATTTACCATATTAGAAATAAAGGAAAAAAAACTAATTTTCAGTTTGTAGACCCTCTGAAAGTGTTTCAGAGACCCTTGGGGTTCTCAGACCACACTCTGAGAACCACTGAATAGATAATTTTATTATCTTTTTATTATTTTATTTATAATATACATATACATACATATGTGTGTGTGTGTGTGTGTGTGTGTGTGTGTGTGTGTGTGTGTATGTGTGTGTGTATGTATAGCCTGATAGAATGGAAGCTCCCTGGAAGTAGGGGTTGTTTCATTGTTGACATTGCACCAACTATATCCAACCCAATATCTGGAATATAGTTATATCTTATATTGGATGATGGATCCAGACCAGAGATTTGGGGGCATCAAAACTAGTGTAGAAACTCCCTACCCCCCAAATAAAGAATATTGTACTTTCTCGACATGACTGACCTCCAAGAGTCACTGAAGAGACCAGGGGTCCCCCAATGTTGCTTTCTACCACTTCTGGCCTGAATTACCTTCTTTGCCATCTTTCTCTCCCCTGCATGTCCTTGTCTCTGGCTAATGGCTGAAAATTCAGGTCGAATTTTCTGAGCATATTTGCCAATGCCTGATGCAAAGCTGTCCTTGGCTTTTACATTAATTGGTTGATCTGACGCAGCAAATGTTTTCAGCTGACAGTCAACAGACAAAGACAAGGATTGAATAAACTGCAAAGTCTTTGTCAGGAGGTGTCATAATTTGGTATTTTTGTTTCTTTCTATTCTGTTTTTTTAATAGAATGAATTCTCTGTATTCTCTCGCTTTTAAGAAATGATACTTCAAAACCCTGCCAGAAAAAAGGACTTCAATTATATGGCCTTTTCTCAAATGCTCCCTAGATAATGACATTTAAAAATGCATCTCAATAAAGCCCCGTTGAACACTGAAAGCTGGCTCTCAATGAGAAGGCTTGTTTGTGGGCTGGATGCCAATGCAACCGTTGAAAAGTAAAATCTCAGGCACACAGTTTCACAGATTCTGAATCCCACTCCTCTTCATCCCTTCTTCCTTAGCTGACCTGCTGTTTAACTATTGGGGAAACACAGAATGAGATCATTAATTGGATCAGGAAGACCCTGGTTCAAAACCTTTGCCCCTTCACCTAAACACTTATTAACCGTATGACTTTGAATAAATGACTTAATCTCTCTTTGTATTTAGTTCCCTCATCTGTAAAGTGGACTCATGAATTACAGGGTTGTTATGAAGTTCAGAAAATATAATGTATATAAAAAAGGTATTATATTAACATTAATTATTATTATATTAAGTATTATTACAGTATATAATACATATACTATATATAATACATATACAGTATATAACACTGCATATAATATATAATATAATAAGTATATTACAGCATATACTGTATTTACAGTATATATTATACAGTATATACTGTATGTATAGTACATAATACTGTAATTAAGTATTATTACAATATGTAATACAGTAAGGTATTGTATTAATAAGTAGGACAAAGTATCCCTAAAGAAAATATTACATAGTAATAAGATAGGATATCTCTAAAGATATTAAGATATTAATAAAAAAAAGAATAATATCATTAAGCAATTACTTTAGATGCGGTGGGAAAGTTCATGGATAAGATGCAATCTGCATTGATGGAAGGAATCCCCAAGTCGGTGGGTTCATAGATCCCTTTGAGAGCTGAGAGTAAATTTAGAGATCAGGGTTTTTCTCATGGAGTCAGAGCAGTCCAGGACACTGTGGGGAGCATTTCACAAGGGTTTCCTTTGGTCCAGTCTGGGGAACACAGTGCAAGGACAGATAGCAATATGATTGCTGGGGCAGAAAGTTGGAAGGGATGTGAAGGATGGGCTGAGGTCAGTGAGATAGGAGGGATTGGATAAATTTGCATCCACTTAATTTTCCTGCCCTGCCTGCACCAGCTCAAGGAAATCATTGCTTTTTAAAAGGGCATGTGGACTAAGTATGTCACGGCACTACTATCCATTTCTATGATTTCTCTGACCCCTATTACCCTCAAGGTGCTGTCTCCCCCCATTAAAGTGTCAGTTATCTGAGGAAAGGGAGTATGCATTTGGATCCCTGAAGATACTATTATTTCTGTGTCCAGTTCCTTCCTCCTCTTCTACCTTTTCCCAGGAGCTTCATTCCCAAGAATCTTCTCAGATTCAGTAACCAGGATCCTTTTCCCCTTGATTAGATTTTGGTGGTTACTTTATGATATGAATGAAGATCTGGGACTTGCAATAGGTTTGGAAATAGCCCTGCTCTAGCTGGCTTGCAGTCCTTCAGATTATACCAAAGCCTGTGATCCTAATCCTTATTTCCACAGAAATTTATGAGTACTCCATGTTTACTGCTGGGAGCCAGTTGGCTCTTCCAGGGATGGCTGGCTGGCTAAGGCAATCAGGGATGGTGCTGATGAAGACTAGCTGAGGAGAAGCACAGCCATGAAATACTTCACACCCTGAGGATGTATTACCTCTCCTATTGGCCAATTGTCACATTCCCAGATTGCTTTCCTCCATGACTGCCCTAGGCAGTTGCCAGAAATGCAGGGAGGCTCAAAGCATATGACTGATTAACTTCTCTGAGCCTTAGTTTCCTCATCTGTAAAACAGGGAAATCAGTTCTCAAACTCCCTACTTCAGAGGGTTGTGATGAGTAAAGTTCTTTGCAAACTTTAGAAAATTATTTAATTGTGAGTTTTCTTAACAATACTAATTGTTCTTAACAATAATTGCTATGAAGAATAGCAACAATACTAAAAGCTGTTAATAACAACAGCAATAGGAATAGTTCTATGACAGGCAGAATGGCAGAGTGGATGGAGGGAAGCAGCTTTCAAAACCAGGATGAGCTGAGTTCAAGTCTCACTTCTAACACATACCACATGAGACCCTAGGCAAGTCCTTTTTCCTCTCAGTGCCCTATAGGGGCCCCAGCTTCTTAAAGTGCGGATCACGATCTCATAACAGAATGTGAGGGTCACCAATTATGAATTATTCACAGTAAATGTTTGATTTGTTTGCTTATTTATATACATATCTACTCAGGGACATATAAAAAATTCTCAAGTAAAAAGAGATAGCAATAGCAAAAAGTAGCAAAAAAGGTTAAGAAGCTTCGTATAAATGGAGGTGGCTCTCTGAGAATATAAATTGCAGAGGAGATGCTAACACATATTGGTGGAAAGCTTTCTCACCTGGGAGCCCATTCCTTGCATCAGTGAAACCACGGGCCCAGTCCATATCACGGGCCACAAGAAATCTTTGCCGATGTCCATTAGCTGACGCTATCTCCACCCTCCAATTACATTTCATTCAATAGGTGTCTCCCTTGGGAGAATGTAAGTTCCCCGAAGGCAGTCTATTCCAGCTTTGTGTTTGGAAAACTTCCTTGGTGTCTACTACAGGAAGTGGCATTTAATAAATAATAAATAATAATTGAGTCTTAAGATAAATGCCTATAGATTAATTGAGTCTTGAGTTAGACAGCTAAGGAAAAATGATTTAAACAGCGAGGGTTATTCCCTCCACAAACCTTTATCTTTACCCTAGTAGAGTGTCTCATGTGAGAGGACATTTGTCACCTTGGGACTGTGCCTAATTGTGATGATTGAGTATTTTAAAATTAGCCGAAGTCAGGAATTCAGGTTAAGGGAAAATCTTCGATCTTTATTCTTTGTGGAGGTGAAGGGGATAGGGTAGTCCTTGAAGATGGGTCTGTAGTCTGCCACCAGCTTGTAGAATCATAAATTTAGAGCTAGAAGAGATCTTCGTGGTCATCAAGTCTAACCTCTTTATTTTACAGATGAGGACACTGAGCCTGAGAGAATTTAGAGGTTTGCACAGATAGTACTTATCAGAGGTAAAATTTGAATCTCTTCCTGACTTCAGGTCTAGATCCATGTGATCTACTCTACCATGATGTCTGCCCTTTATAATAGTCATAGCCTTTCTATCTTGATAAAACCTGCCAATTAACCAACAAGCATATATAAAGCCCCTACTATGTGCTAGGCATTGTGCTAGGATATAAAACAAAGAAGGAAACAATCCTTCCAGACCTTACACTCAGCTTGTACAACCTCCAAGAACCAAGCTCTCTTTTGCATCCCTGTAGCTCCATAGCAGCCAATGATAAGAATCACAATAACAAGTTTCTTCTGGAAAAAGTCCTATCCACCCAGAAAGCCTTTCCAGTGGCTTCCTTTCCTAGTTCTGACAGTGCTCTGTGCATTTGCTCATCACCTGTTACCTTCCTGAGGAGTTAGGTGAAATAAACACATTGACACTCAATTAATTCTTGTTGAAAAAGTGTGTGTGTGTGTGTGTGTGTGTGTGTGTGTGTGTGTTTGAGTGTGAAATCAAATGCACCCAATTATATTGTCCTAATGTTGAGCAGCATGCATTTCAATCTTTAAAACATGAGGCTGTATCCTATTGCTTTAGTTGAAAATTTACATTTCTGTCAGCTCAATGTATGTTGCATCAATAAAAGATTAAGGAGCAAATAAACTGGGACTTAATTAAGGGGATAATGGAGCAAAGTTTTATTTATTCATGAACTTCATGGGATCCGCTCAATATCCCACTTAGCAATGCTGTTCCCTAATAGCACCAGAGTAGGGCTTTTTCATACAGCTCAATGATTAAGAATCAATATTTTTTAATGGTAATAGTTTTTCAGATAAAAAATAAAGAGAAGGCTGGACTTCCAAACCCTTCCACGGAAGGATGGCTAAAGCCCAATCCCAGCCAACACCAGAAGGTTAACATGGTTCTTTACACCTTGGTGGGCTCACAGCAGGAGGATCTGAAGAGTGCCTCTAGGGGACTAGGAGCATGACCTTGAACAATGCTCCAGGAATTCACGGAGCAAAACCAGGCTTTCCCATTTATAGACTCAGCGATTTGCTCTGAGCTTTAAAATGGGCTTCACGTCACAATGGACCCCTCAAAATTGTTATGTAGATATTTAAACGAGAGGGAAGCTATGTGGTGTGTAATGGATAGAGTTTTATGTTTGCAGTCACCGAGACTTGAGTTTGAATTCTGCCTCAGATACAAGCTGTGTGAGGCAAATGATTTACTCTTTTCTCTCCTCAGTTTTGTTATTTGTAAAATGAAAATAATAATGATAGGCTTTACTTCACAGGGTCACGAAGATCCACTGAGATACTATAAAGAAAGCAGTTATAAGTGAATAAAAATATAAGTAAGCCTATTCTAAAGGTCTATGTGAATGGTAGTTATTATTATTAAGAAAACTCAAAAATTTTGCTATTTCAAATGGCCCTAAGACTGATAAAATGCAATCACAATCTTGAAAGAACTAAAATTATTATTGTGGTATAGAGATACCCCATAGTGTGCTCACCAGGATCCTATTCACTTTAATAAACAAAACAGTCCTATTTTGGAGTGCATATTGATGAGAAAATGGAATTCCAGCTCCTTTCCCCATCATCATGGATACCTCTGCTTCCCAATTTCCCAATCCCAGAATCTCAGAGATGGGGAGGGATCTCAGAGTCTGGCTTCTCCAACTCCTGATTAAATCTTTAAGACCCTCCTTTCCCCATACTCCCCATAAGTGGTCATCTGATCTCTACTTGAAGAACTCCAATTAGGTACCACCCATGACCTCTCAATGAAACTCCTTCTCTGGCTCATTTATCTTATATATTCCTTATGTCAACCCTAGATTTCCTTCTCTGAATTTTTACCCTTTTGGTTTCTTTTTTGTCTTCTACAATAAAGAGGAGTTTGCAAGCAGAAAGGACACTAAAAGATACTTATGAAAAGAAGCTGAAACAGTCATTAAAATGTTAAAATTTGAGTGGATGGGCCAAACTGCCCATTCCCAGCTCCCGCCCCCCCAGCCTCCAGGGACTAAAACTTAAGACACATGATGAGCCTTTTAGAACACACTGAAAAAGATGACCAATCATGTCATCTTCTGTGAGGGAGCGCTCCTCCACAGAACCAAGCAACACGGAACATTCATGCGCGCACACGCCACAAAACGGACCATGGAGGCCAGCTAGCCAAGCTCAAGCAGCAGTGGAATGGGGGAGGTGGACAATATGCATTACAAAAGAAATCTGCTCTATCCAGAACAAGCACAAGAAATTATTCTCTCTCTCTCTCTTTTTTTCTGTTTGAGAAACACAAAAAATTTTCTTCAAACTCAACAACCACAATTTAACCCAGATCAAATCCGATCCTCAATTTTGCACGTGAGCCTCAAAGATTTTGCTGAGCTTCCCTCCCCTATGTAATATATTTAGTTGTTATCACTGCTTTTTACATATTCAAAGAATTTTTTTTTTATTCTTTTGGAAGGAGATCGCTTGAAAAGTAAGGTGTTTAATAAGTCATTTGTCCTATCCCCATTCCCTGCAATTCTCTTTTATTTTTTTTTTCTTCTTGATTCAGGAAAATGCAAGAGGAATGAGAATTAAAAGACCCAAGGGATTGAGTCCCAAGTCTACCACTGACTAGTTGTATGACTTGACTACTCAATCTCAGTTTTCAACTCTAACAAATGGGGTAAAATATGGAAAATGATTACTTAACAGAGTGTTTGTGAAGACCAAGCAAGAGAATGTATGCAATTGTCTTTGTAGTCATAAAGTATACAAAAATGGGGACTAGCATGATTATGGAGACCCACAATAGTAATGGCAGTTGTAAGAAAGGGTTAGACTCCTATGGGGTTTATTTATCAAGGAAATCATGGATTTGTCAGTGAGATGTTGCTCCCACTGATAATTGTAGCTTTCCTTGAGGTTTCTTAGGATACAGTTGGTGACTTCTGAGAAAAGGCAGATACTCTGTAACTGCAGATCTCTGATACGGGGTTGAAGGAAGGACGTATTTATAAATTTGTCTTGGACCATGATAGAGGGTACTTGAAATGATTACATCCCTAGGGCACAGTACACTCCCCCCCTCAAAATGAAAAAAAAAAGCCGGATGCTCCAAATGTATTTCATGGGGGATTTGGGGGTCTTGCTGACGTGGAAGCCACAGCAGCCACCAGCACACGGGCGCACACGCACACAGTCAGACAAACGTACCGCTGGCGGTTCCCGTCCCACTGCCTGAGCTGGGTCCGGGAGACGAGACCACGGTCCGGTAGGTGGGTGGCGGAGGGGGAGGCGGTGTCGCTCTCTGGCCCAACCCAAAATCTTTAGGAGAGGCGACTGTTTCTAAATTCTCATCTTTCCCGAGGGTCTGCTCAGAAAACTTCTTCTGAACCTCTTCTAAATCAAGTGGCGACGGAATGCTGCGTGGAGGCTCAACAGCTGGGGAGTCACTGGGGTTTTCTGACCCCAGGGGTGGGGACCCCACCTTTTCCCTTGAAGTCAACTCTGGAGTGACCCGTTCCGGGGATGCATCAGAAAAATTGACCCACTTTTCTTCCGTGTTAACGACCACAGACTTGGGGGACAAAACGGGGCCAAAAATGCTGTCCAAATCACTGATGGATGGTAGTTTGTCACCTTTGACCTCGGGGGCAGTCTGCTCACTTCCTGTGGTCAAAGGAGTTGGTTTAAAACTTTAACAATGAGCTTCACCGCTATCTCCTATGAGGGGTTGCCTGCGCCCTACACGCTGGGCTCACCTTTTTTGAAGCACAACCTTTTTAAGGGGGTAGGGACCAGACTTGGGATTTCACCGGTATTAAAAGCAGAAACTTGGGAAGTTAAATGATCTATCCAGGATCACATAGCTGAGGGGTATCACTGAACCTGGGTCTCCCTGACTTAGAGAGCAGCTCCTTACAGCTCACTGTCTCATTTCAGTGATATAAATGGGAATCCTTCTACGTGTCTGTATGTGTATTTAAGATGAAGGGGGTCAGACTGGGGAGGGGGAGGCTCTTGCCTCGTCTCCCTGGGTCCCCTATTTCCCTGTGAGATTTGCAATAAGGCAGAGGAAAGGTCCTTTTTCATGATGGGCCATCCATACCGTTCCTTCTTTAGAACAGGAAGCATGGCTATACTTCACTGGACAATGACCAGTTTCATTACTTTGGGAAGGCATTAGATCTGGTGATGTCATCTAAAGCCCCTGGATAGGAATGTGTAGACTGAACGGGAACACATGGTGGGGGAGGTGACTTGAACCAAAGAACCAGTAGAAAAGTGTGTGTTGCAAGGAGAGTATGTACCATCAGTAAAATGCTCATTGGTTTATCTGATATTTATAAGCTATCTGACCTTGGAAGACCATTTAACTTCTGCCTCAGTTTTCTCATCTATAAAATGGGGATAATAATGGAGATAATATTAGCACCCACCTTAAAGGGTTATTGTGGGAGCTCCGATGAAACCATCTAGCTGTATAATATTCAGAAAATTTAACGTGCTATAGAAATTTTATCCATTTTAGATTTTTAAACATTTCTCATTTTTACTGCCCCTGTGACCTTAGGCAGCTGCCCACTTATCCTCTCCCTGGGCTTCTACTTCTTTATCTCTCAACTGTAGGGGTTGATTAGCAGACCTTCGAGGTCCCTTACACCTCCAAGGCTAAGGTTTTAGGATATCAATCCCTAAGCCTTCGGTGGCAGTTTGCAAATTGAGTCCAGTACCTCCCATTGAAAAGTAGGGCACATGGCATCTCATCTTATGCGAAGAGTCTCTTCCACTCAGTTATTTAAAGATCTACAGCCTACTCAACCATGATCCCTGGACCAGATACAGCAAGTCCCGAGTTCACGTAAAGGAATAGTTACACATTTATATCAATGACTGGGAATGGTGCTGATGATATTGAAAACATATATTTGTTAAGCTTAGGGATATTAGTCCAGTTCTGTGTCTCAGATGGGAAATCCCAAACTTATTGAAGAAGCACAAACTCAGGAATCTTTAACTATTTATTTCTTCTGCAATTCTAGTCTGGGGAAAGGATGACAGTTAATTAATGGAGCCATGGAAAGCCAATGGTAGAAAATACATTTTCATTTGGAATTTTTGCTCCCATCCATCCCTCTGGCTCTATTTCTTTATACTTATTATTATTTATTATTTTATTACTTATTATTATAATATAATATTATTTATTTCTTTATACATTCATCTACTTAATTTATTTCTTTATCTAATTCTCCAAGTTTAACACAGTAACAAATTAAAACTCCAACACCTCCTTCTTTGAGAAGTCTATACCAACAATTTTCTTGGAAGTTTGGTCTCATTTTCAAATGATAAAAGCAAGGAA
Organism: Antechinus flavipes; assembly: GCF_016432865.1. Taxonomy (NCBI): domain Eukaryota; kingdom Metazoa; phylum Chordata; class Mammalia; order Dasyuromorphia; family Dasyuridae; genus Antechinus; species Antechinus flavipes. The sequence continues at coordinate 460,255,437 of NC_067401.1, forward strand.
GGTCCATTTGATATTGTGAGTGACCTGTCCAAGGTTTGTGGATGAGTCTTTGGAGAATGGACATTGGCAAAAGGGAGGTAGATTTTTATGTATTCTACACCTCTAGGAGATAGAACACTAGATGTGGGGACAGAAGATTTAGAATCCTCTGCTACCTGTCCAATGTATGACCCTTAATCCTCTGGACCTCTCGGTCTTTTTATCTGTAAAACTAGGAAGCTAAACCTGCTATGCTCTAGTTCTAAATAGTTTGAAAAATAAAAGTGGGATTCAAAGCTTCTCATGCTTTAGATAAATAGACAATGATCCTTGACATTTATAATTCTGTCTCCGGGATACATATTGAGCTACTCTATAAATTTTAGGAAATGGGGAGGGAGGGAAAAAGAGAAGACAAAAGGATTGGGTTTCTCTCTAAGAAACAAAAGTTAATAGATGGTCAGTTAGAGAGCCCATCACAGATTGGCTTCACTGCTCTTACTGATAAATGGTCTGCTCTTCAGTTGGTTGAGTTTATGGGCTGCACAAAATGCCCCAAATGAAACGGCATTGGAATGAGGTGGTTGATGGGGGACTCCAAATAACCCAAGAACAGCTGCAAACTGGGAGTTTGATCAGCCAAAGCCCAGGAGACGTTTCATGAAGACACGGCATTGATTAAAGTAGATGAGGTATATAGATCTGTGTCGGCCACGGGAGTTACAAGGCCTCCCGGCTTCCCCTGCTGTTGGCCGTGATTCAAGGCCTCTGATCTGCTGGCCTTGGGATACTAATTATTTCAAAAACTACTGGGAGAAAGTCTTTTACTATGCACGGTTCTTGAGAGCTCCTCCATTCCCAAAGCACACCCCTCCTCCGTCTGCATATGACAGGTTTAAGTCTGCTACCAATCTTACTGGCTTTTGAAAAACAAAACAAAGTCTGGGTCTTAGGAGACCTCATGAAAATTTAAAATACCGACATGAAAACAAAGGAAGCTGGGCATCCAATTAAAACATGCTCCCTCCTCCCTCTTTTTGAACTAAGATTTTTCTCAAGTATTACCAGAGAAAGCATCCTTTCCCTCTTTCAATAACAACAAAAACAGAAAGAAAAGGGAGAACATTAATTTTTTAACCGTATATAATTTCCTATATTGAGGGAAAGCCAAACATTAAAAGTACAATTTCACGTTGACAAAATACACAATATATACACATTCGTTCTTGTCACCCCATTCATTCTGATACATCCAGAAAACATATGCTTATTTTTCTTTTTAAAAGAAGTCAGTGTTCTGCATTACTCTCTATTTCTAAATGAGAAGAAGTATCTCTTTTCAATTTACCTGGTCCCACTGTTAAAGGAGAGCCGGTGCGGGGTGGGGTAGCTGGTACATTTTTAGGAGGCAAAGGTGGAGGTGCTGCAAAGAAAGAAGTTCACCATTAGTGAGCAACATGTACATCAGAAAATCAGAATACTTTATGTCTCAAAAAATGGGTTTTAGGTCTAGCTTGTTTTTGCCCTTGAAGAGAGAGAGAAGCAGCTGATGTTCCTGAATATAAATGTTTCAAATAGAATCATTTCCCATGGTAAAGGGTAGAATGTTGACCTTGAACATTCCCTCTCAGATCACTGCTGCCCACATGAGGTCAGGTTTGTCACTGACCAACTCCAACCAATCTGGGAACTATTCGAAGATCCTCTAGATGGGCTCTGACGCTGTTTTAGTTGTTTGCAATGTACACCTGTGCTAAAGTACAATGCTGGGACATAGCAAGTGCCTAATAAATGCTGACTGACTCAATTTACACTCCCATTTGGACTCCTGACCTCTGTTTTCCCTCGTCCTACATCATTTCAGGCTGGCTCAGACAAAGGAGAAGAGCAGATGGAATGGCTCCCTTGACTCCCAGTGGTTTTGGTCTTCCCTTTCTCCCAGGGACAAACCTAATTTCAGCTTGTGGATGATGATCCATAAACGTTTACGAAGCACCTACTATGTGCAAGTGCTGATAAGACTTGGAGCTGAAGCTGACCTTAAAGACCATCATCATCTCATAGGCAAGGAATCTTCAGCCCGGAGGAGGCTTCTGGATACAGATTTTAATTTATAGACTTGGTTTGGAGCATCGGTGGAATATTGGGGTGGCCATGAGCATGGCCGGAGTAGCTGAGGGTCATGGAGCTCCCTCTGTCAGTCAAGGCTAGCTTTCTACCGTCCTGATGGAACCCTTTCTCTTCAGTTTAATGAGACTCAACAAACATCGTGCCAAACCTGGAGATGAAGGTCTAAGGACAAAAACCAAATAGTTCTTGTCCTTAGGGAGCTTGCATGCTACCGGGAAGAAAAGGACCACGTGCACAGGTCAGTGGATACAGGCTATGTACAAAATCAATTCAAAGTACTTTCTGGTGGGGGCTACTACACAAGGCCCCTTGCAGGAGAGGGCACGTATAGTCTCAAAGGGAATTAGGGAGTTAGACCAACATGCAAATAAGCAAATAATAGTAATAATAATAAATAATAATAAATGATAGTTTAAAAAAAGAAAGAAAGCAGATAGCTTAGGGTGTATATGTATGTGTGTGCAGGGAAGCTGGATCAGAAAAGACCTCTTTTAGAAATTGGACATTGGACTAGGTTCTGAAGGGAGCCAGGGGGTAGAAATGAGAAGGAGGGATTTCAGGCATGGAGCACAGCTTGGGTAAAAGCAAAGAGATAGGAGATGGGGACCAGTTTCCAGTCAGCTGGTGAAGAGCTGCTGCTTCTCCTGAGGATTCTCCCCTCCCCTCAGTACCTCCTTTCCCCCTTCCTTCCCAGTCTCAATTCTGAAGGAGCAGCAGGCAGATTGTGATACTGCCAGTATGATGGCAAAGTTCTGGACTCTGCGTGCCACATGGTCACAGAGATCAAAGAAGAACCATCCCCAGATTCATGAAAGCAGCCGCTCGTTTTTTGGCTTTCAAGCTCCAATGCTCAGCATGGAAAGCGGACTGACAAAGGTTCGGTCCCTCGTTGGTGCTTGTGGCCTGTAATTGGAATGGGTTCTGTGAGAAGCCACAGCCTGACCTCCCAGAAGGCATCTTCTAGCGAGATTTGGGCGCCCCGGAGACAGGATTCTTGTTCTGGTACAGGTTAAGCCTCTGAGCCTAAAATGCTGTGATTTTCCTTGTGGGCCTTGTCCAGCAGCTGAAGCTTTAGTCACTGGGTCGGGACAGAGTCAGCTTATTGTCTGTGCTCTCTGGGGCATAGCAGGTGAGGTCAGAAGGCTCTGGGTTCGAATATGAATCTGTCACTGTCGGATCCTTTGCCTCATTTAGTCTGAGTGTTCTAGGTCAGGGCTTCTTAGACTTTTTCTCTTCACAAAGCCCTTTTTGAGAAACTTTTATTTGGCCCCAGGTATATATAAAATAGGTATACAAATCAAATATTTACTGATAATAATTCATAAGGAAATTTATTTTAAAATAATTCTTTGGCATGTGTTTAATTTTACCATTTATTAAAGATGAAAGGAAATGTGGATACCAATGAGATAGATGGGCTTGTTTATTTTTCATATAGAATTAAATCTTGGGGGGGGATATTTGATCCTTTTTACTGTTGCCAATTTTTTGGTGATCCCCACATTCAGTTACGCTCACCCTATGGGGTTGTGACCAATAGTTTAAGACACTTTGCTCTAGATTCACTATGAGTGTGAACTGTGCGGAAAGGGCAGACCTGCAGCAGAAGAAGGGACTTCCTCACCTGAGGAAAACTGAGGTCTCTTTCTATCCCAGTCCTCCATAGACCTTATAGTGAAGCATCACTGTCCTGGGGCAGACCTGGAGATGTCCTGAAGTCAGCGGACACATTTCCCAAGAGTTCTCCCCCTTACCTGCCCAAGGGCTGACCAGAGGCGAGGAAATCCTTTTCTACTCTCCAGGCCCCATGAAGCTAAAACCCGCCTCAAATGGCACACAGACAACATTCAGGCAGCATCAGGAAGTAGCTCAGAAGCTCTGACAGCTGGCCAGTTTCTCTGGGCAGACAATATTAAATGAGTCACATTTTTCCAGACAAACTTAACTTACTTCCAGTGGGAAAAGGTCGTGTTAACTTTGGCGACTCGAGGCTTGGATTCACTGGTTGGACAGAGCCCCATATCTCAGGCTGATCTAAAGGAACTGGGGACAAAAAATGACAAGTTATGCAGGGAGGTTCTAGACATAAAACCCCAACATCCAAATTCCCAAATTTTCTTTTTCAATTAATTTCCCCCCAAGACAAATTAACTTGAAAAAGTTAATTCTTATATTTTATTAGATAGACTGTATAGGCAATGCAACCCTAATTCTAGGTCCTATGCTCTGTCCCTTATATTATATTGCTTCTCTTTATGTATGCCTTCAGTTACTACTACTACTACTTACTACTACTACTACCTCTACCATCACTACTACTATACCACTACTACTGTTACTGCTGCTGTTACTACTACTATCACTACTATCATTACTACTACTACTACAATTACTATAACTACTACTACTACTATTACTATTACTATAACTATTACTACTACTACCACTACTACTACTATAACTATTATAACTACCACTACTACTATTACTATGACTATTACGACAACTAGTAGTTGTAATAGTAATAGCAGCAGTACCACCAGCAACAACAATATTTGTTGTTATTGTTCAACTATGTCCATCTCTTCATGACTCCATTTGGGGTTTTGTTGGCAAAGACACTGGAGGGGTTTGCATTTCCTTCTCCATCTCTTCATGACAGATAAGGAAACTGAGGCAGACAGGGTGATGGGTCACATAGCTAGGAAGTATCTGAGGCTGGATTTGAGTCTTCCTGATTCTAAACACCATCAGCTTCCCAATAACAATAACACTAATGATGGTGACATCCAGCATTTCTATAACACTTAAGCTGTTTTAAAGAACTTAAACAATCTTTTCCTTCTGAACAATCATCTCAGGGCATATTCCTGATGGGACTCACCATTTGTCCATGATGAAGTTTCTGGCACTGGCTAAAAAGGCAAATAGCCTAATAACCCTTTTTCTTCATGTCTGTGAAATGGCAGTGGGTGATGGGGAGTGAAGTTGTAGTTAGATTGTTGGACTTGAAAGTCATCAAGATTTGGGTTCAACTTTTCCTTCTGGTACCTGCAGTGCTAGCTGTTGTGATCTTGGGCAAGTCATTTTAACTTTTGTGAACTTCAGTTTACTCATCTGCACAATGGGAATACTAATAGCTGTGCTGCCTAACTCACACGATGATTTTAAGGATTAGATGAGAAAACATTGAAAGGTGAATCTTTATAAAGTTTAAACTCTTTGTAAACATCACTGACTACAACATGTAATAATATAACAGTGTTTGGTTCTGTGTATTTAAAGGGTTTTGAAGAACCCTTTGTTCATTGTATCAAGATTTTTTAAACCCCAAACTTGAAGCTGAAAATACTTAGTAAATGTCCCAGGGTAAATAAGCCCATGTTGAAGGGCCCAAGAAGAAACAGGCCCAAAGGCAATCACTGGTTAGACAGAACCCCATATCTCAGGCTGATCTGCCTGAGATAAGCCAGATAAGGGTGATACCAGGCCAGAAAGATAGTTAATGGAGTCAGCTTCTTATTTCTCTTCCCACTTGGTTAAATTCAAAGAAATTAGAATGATGATTTCTTTATTACTGTTTTCTGTTCTTTTGGCCAGGTCATAAATAAAGGCAGTGAGGTCAAAGTTGGGGCATGCAGAATGCCAAGGTTGAACCTGGAGGCAAAATTTTTATGAGTGATAGTGACTAGGGAGAGCTGGTCAGATTTTCTTCCTAGTCTGTGCAGGATCATGGAATATGAGACCCTAGGAAGCAAGCACCATCATCCATTATCTTAATCTCCTCAGGGATAGAATCTAGTACACAGTCAGTGCTTAATATTTGTTCTTACAATTTATAAAGCACTTTACATATATCTCACAATAAGCCACTAAGGAGGGTGCTATGGATGTCATTTTATAGCTGAAGAGGTTGGGAAATAAAAATGCTTGTCCATCTATAGCTCACTAGGCTAACAAACATATAAAGCAGGATTTGGATTTGGTTCTTCCTGACTGAGTCTGGCACTCATAGAATCAAAAGATCTGCAATAGCTTCTTATTAATTTTTAATCTGTTTTCAGGAACCTTTATTATAATTTTTTTAATTTTAATTTTATTGAATTGATATTTGAAAAGGATGTATTTAACATATTTGCCTTTCTGAATTTGATTAGGAAGCTTTTATGTCCTAATACATTTTTGTGTTGGTGCCATATATCACTGAGCAAAAAGCATATTCCTTTCTATACCCATTTAATTTTCTTGAGAGGTCTATCATATCTAACTTATTAGATCTAGAACTAGAAGAGACCTTAGAAATCATTTGTTTTTATCCTCTTGTTTTCAAGTAGGCAGCGATGTGGCATGGTGGACAGAGTGTAATGTTTAGAGTCAGGAATACATAAATTTGAATTCTGTCTCAGACACGTACTAGCTGTGTGACCTTGGCAAGTCAATAACCTTTTGCAATTTCATTTTTATTTTCTATAAAATGGACATAATAAAATATCATCGATCTCTCGTGATTGTTATAAGGATGTCATGGAGTAATATCTATGAAGCATTTTACAACCTTAAAGCACTATATAAATGCTAACTATAAATAATAAGGCTGTCATTATTGTCAATATTATTAATTAATAATAAACTTTACATTTTTATATGAAATTTGAGATCTTGATCTAACAAAGATATAGACACAACACAATTCCATTTTAACTACTTATTATGTGGAAACATTGCAAGTCAAATCCATTTTTTCAATGAAACCATTCCGGCCATAAAAAGTCAGATGTAGCTTTTTGTTCTGCTGTTCCCTACGTCAATAGTACAAAAAAGCCACAGCATTTTTACATAGAAGCCTGTAAAGGAACATTCAGTGAAATTTATATCCATATTTCCATAGCTAAGCATTGCAATACCTCCAGCCTCCTGGCCTAATATGTTCTACACTTATCTCCCTCCTGTCTCTAATGGTCCTGTGGGTTTCATCATATGGATAGCCCACAGCTCAGCTGAGCCAAATGGAATGATCTAAGAATATTCCCTATCTCTCTCCTCCCAGTGGCTCCGGGCGTTGGCAGAGATATAGAGTTGGGAAGCAGAGTCGGTCCCTTGAGAGCAGAGTGTATATTATCTCAGTCACGACTAAGTTAAGCTATTTAAGCCCAGATGAAATTTAACCTTGCCATGCTGAATCTCTAGACAAGCCCAGCAGAATGGTTGAAACTCATGCTCATTTCTTCCTGAAAAGTTCCACTTCTCAGTTGGCCAAATACGAATGGGTAATTGCTGTCAATGACACTAGTCATGGGCCAACCAATAAGTAGCCTTTACTGCTAACTCTGGATGATAGATCCAGGCCTGGAAGGGTCTTTGGTATTATTGAGGGTAACTCCTTTATTTCACAGATGAGGAAACTGAGCCATTCATTTCACAGTGAAGTAAATGACCCACCTAGGGACACACACTAGGAAGTATCTGATGAGAGGTTGAAAACTAAATCTTCCTGATATCAGGTCCAGGCCCTCTCCACTACACCACAGACAGGATCAGTTGAAAATGAGAGATGGAAGGTACTAGAATTAAGGGGGGATGGGAAGGGCTTCCTACAGAAGGTGGGATTTCAGCATCTTGGTATAAACTTATTCATATTTAGCTGCTCATGTGTTTCCTGCCCAATTAGATTGTGAGCTCCTTGAGGGCAGTTATTGCCTTTTGCCTCTTTGTATTCTCAATGCTTAGCATGGGACCTAGTATATAGTAGTCACTTAATAAATCTTTATTGACTGATGCTGTTTTGTCCAATGTAATGAACTTGGGAGCACCCACACCTCAGAGAACATGGTAAAGGGAAAAGTAACTGCATTAGTTCTTGCCACTGTCATGCAGGACATTCCCAATTATGTCACTTAAAATGATGTTTCATTTTGTTCTCTAGGCAACTGACCCTCATGAGTTCATCATGTTATTTTCAGGATCCTGTTGTATTTATGGATGGGGGAAGATGGACAGTGGGTACTTCTGGTAGTAACCTTTGATCTTTAATGTAGGAGTGGGAGAGGGGAATTTTAGTCTTTTTTTTTTTCATTAATGTTTCCCCTGCATGCGACTCAGTCAGCCAATAAGTATTTATTAAGAACTACTTTGCACCAGGCTCTGTCCTTGGTGCTGGAGATATAAAGACACTCAGACTTCTAGTGATTCTGGAATGGGCTCCTCTCCAGAGCTGGGAGGGCAAGGGTTTTCCTACCTTCTGATCTCTGCTCTTCAAAGGTCGATTCCAATGGAGGGCCAAACAGTGGGGCCAGGGCCACGGGATCGTCTGGAGGTTTTTTGCTAGATCACACACATTCAAGGCAAATGCAAAACAGATGGACAATGTTAACATCCTGGGTATTGGATTGACAAATACTCAATTATTACAGATCTTCTGAAATATATTTTCTGCTGAGATAGGAGTTGTGTGGGCACATATACATCTGTGTGTATACATATGTGTATAAGTGTACTTATCCTTATTCTCTTAGTTTTTAAAAATCTCTTCTTCCTCTTCCTCCTTCCATTTACTCTGTATCTACCTTGTGCATACAGCATCATTCATGCTCAGTTGTAAGCTTGTTGATGGCTGAGATGGTGTTTTTGCCTTTCTTTGCTTCCCCAGTGTTTAGTACAATAAAGTGGATCATAGATAGGACTGGAAGGAAACTTAGAAATCAGTAAGTCAAATCATCTCACTCTTCACAAAAGGCAACTGATGTCACCAGAGATAAACAAACAACTTGCCCAAAGGATGTGACTTTGCCGGCCTCATCTGTAAAATGAGACTAATAATAGCCAGGATTGTTGCACAGACAAAATGGGCAAATATTTATAAGTCACTATTTATAAATATAAATAAATAAAAATGAGATTTATAAATCACATTTATAAATAAACAAAGCCCTACACAAATACTAGCCACTGGTAAGTGTCTGAGACAGGATTCAAATTCCAGTCTTCCTGATGGAACGTCCAACGTATTATCTATCATGCCATGTTGACTTCTTACTGCTTAACCATTGTGATTCAGAGGCTCTTGTCCAAGACCAAGAGACCTCAAGTGTCCTGCCTTAGTTGAGATCTCGGGAACCAGTTAAGTGCTACATGGGCTGAATAGCAGGAAAAGGATTTGGGAACTCATCAGGATTTAATTTGATCCCTCAGGCAGAAGTGGGCTAGAGTCAAAGATAAAGATCTCCCTGTGTTATCATCTCCTTTCCCTCATATCTTGGTGGTTCACACAGATCCTTAAGGTTGTCTCTAAATGAAAGTTTAGTACATTCTTGGATTATATATGGATTTGGAGCGAAAGCTCCAAGTTTGGGTAACAAATAGGATGTGTGGAGTCCCAACTCTAGCTGCAGAATAAGAAATCTGAGAGTGACAAAGAGACACACGCGGCGTTAATGGCAGGGAAATAAATGGGGGAAAGCCTAATTATTTTAGGACATCATAATTCTATACAACCAGATGAAATAATATCGTGGAACATAATGATGCAGCAGAATGTAAACTCCTTGAAGATGGTTAAACTGAAAACTGATATTGGGAATATAGGGGCAGCTAGGGGGTGCCAGAGTGCATCGAGTACTGGATGAAGTAAAGAAGTCTTATCTCGTTTCTCTCTCTCTCTCTCTCTCTCTCTCTCTCTCTCTGTGTGTGTGTGTGTGTATTTGGACCTACCTAATTTTTTACACATTTCCCAATTCAAATATAATTTTCCTGAAACCAACATTCTTTCTATTTTGTCTTCTGTAATGTTCCTAGTACCTGGCACAGAGTAAGCTCATTAATGCATGTGAACCGTTTGATGAAGTGGACTAGGTGAGTGATTTCTCAGGCCCCATCCAGCTATAAAACCATCCAGTGATCAAAATTTGCCTTTGTTGTCCAATTTGTCCAACTGTGCATAAGCGAGCACATTATTTTAAAGCATCTGTCTTTTTCCAAAAATAATACTGATAGTTTCTTAAGCAGAGAAGACACTGAGGGGATCTGATCTTCCTCAGGAATCACAAATATCTAGCAATTTTCCTGACTGGAACCCTTGCCTCTCATAACATACACATCCCTGATAGCCAGCACACATCTATTAAAAAGTACAGCACTTGGACCAATCTTAGGGCAAAGTAACCAGAGTTCCCCAGATGCAGAAATGTAAAAGGTGCCAGATTCACGCATAGCCTACTTCAGTAATCCTCACAGTAATCAATCTTCCCACCCCCTCCCATCTCCCACTGAATTGAATTGGTCTTGATTACTTGTCCTTCTTTTCATGATGAATGACAAAGTGGGATTCATGTTATTGGTCCTAGATTTGTTTCTTGATTCCTGCTCATGGTTTCTGAAGCTGCTAGTTATGGCTCTGATGATCAGAGAGGACCTCTGGAGTCATATTGACCAACCCTTTTATTTACAGATGAAGAAACTAATGCTCAAAGATCTGGGGTTGGATCGTTCAAGTCACCTCCTTCCCTCTGAGAAGCAGAGCTGGGATTTAGATCAAGGTCTGGACTCAATACTCATCATTCTGTGGGCAACATCAATGTTTTTTTTCTAATCAGTGACTCAGCCACTGAGGAAAACATCCCATGAGACAAAACAGGAGGGAAGCAATTGTGGATTCCAGTTGAGAATGACCCTACTTCTTCCCAGAAGTCTCTTTGGAATAGCACTTAGGAGAAATTATATTATTTTATAGACTCTTATCTGTAGCCAGACGGCGATGTAACAGATAGCTATGGGGACAATCCAGATTAGAATGAATTGGCCATCTAGATTCTGATTCTGCACAAAGCTTAAGGCGTCCCCTTCATACTCACCTTACAAGCTCTGGTGTGGGTGTTGAACGTCGGGGTCTTGCTACCTCTTCACCTGCGGCACAGGGCAATAGGGGTTTAAAGCAATTCTATCTCCTTGCACTGGGGCTTCCTACATGAGCTACAAGTTTGAGTTCCAATGGGATACATACAAAATCACTCTACATTCAGACCCTTATCATGCAATGCTCCTGATTGGAAAGCACCTCTGGCCCATTCATGTATGCTATATTCCATTGTCTGGACTGAATCAGATTTTCTTGGCTCCCTAAATTGCCATGTTCAGCCCACAAAGAGAAGACTTCCTTCTGTGAGAAGTTCAGCAGATGAGTTTGCTCATCAAATGTTTACCTTAAGGAGCCACTCAGCCGGAGGGTAGAGAGTTTCAGCCTCTTCCCTTCTTTTGCGGAGGTGCCAAGAAAACGGGACACTAGGGAATATGCTCCCTCATCTTGTGTGCTCTAGACTATACCCATCATTCTAGGGGAATTCTACCACTGACTGCAACCCATTCTTTTGCTCTGGTGAACTGGCCCTGGCAATACCAGACTACGAGATTTGGAGTTCTGTTCACTTCCATCTCTCTTCCCATTGTGAGATCTGTTTCACCTAATTCAGAAACTAAATGTCCACAGAGCCTGGGCCAGTGGGGAAGCAGGCTGCCCAAATTATCTGCGCTGGCAAAACTGCCAAGCCACATTGGTTAGGAGAATTTAGACATGTGCAGCACAGAACCCTCAGGAGCTTCCTGGCATCAGTGAGTTTTTTCTGCTGTAAAGGAAGAGAAATGAGCTCTATGTAGGCTTCAGAAATTGAGCCTGAGCCCAGATATCTCTCTCTCTCTCTCTCTCTCTCTCTCTCTCTCACACACACACACACACACACACACACACACACACACACACACACCTCTTTCAGGATGGACAGGATGTCCTCTATATCTGGAATCTGAGCCATACTTACTGGATAAGTTCCTTTTAATTGCACCCTAGAATTAGAAACAGATACTATAAGGATTAGGACCACATATAATATTTGGCATAATATGCACATTTCTGTCATTTCAATTAAGCTGGGCAAAGGAGCAAAGGCAAAGAAGGAAAAATGAGTTTCACTTGAAACTGAGCTCAAATTGGGGATTACACAGCAGGACCATGAGCTCTCTCACACACAGAAATCTGATTTATCATTAAACCAAAGAAAAGAGAGTTAGCTTTTTTTTTAAAGAAAGGAGAAAGAAAGAAAGGGAGAGAAGGAAAGAAGAAAGGGAGAAAAAAGAAACAAGGGAGAAAACAGAGGAGGGACGGAAAAATAAGAGAGGGAAGGAAGAAGGAAGCAAAAAAAGATGAAAAGCAAGAAAAAAGAAAAGAAAGGCAAGTCAAACATTTTTGAGCCAAATAAATCTATGATATGGGTGGGACTGGTACTTGGACTTGCTTTGATCATTAATCAACCATCAATGATCTCTGTATGCAATTATTTTTTTTTTTTAAATCATTCCCGTTAAAATTTTTTGATTTCTAAGAAATTGAAAATTGAACCAACACAACCTCTCCCCTTCCTTACAATGCTTTAAATATTTAAAAACTCTGGGCTAGATGAAGGATTCTGCTTGGAGTAATCTCACACAGACTGGGCATCTCCATTAAGATACTAACAGGCATATTAATTAGGAAGACCGCCTATATAAGTACAGGTGCAAAGAGGGAGGAAGAATAGATACATGCCCTGAAGGTACCTTACTGTGTAAATGGTGAGTGTACAGATCCCCTAATCTCTCTCTCATCATTTCGTCCAAACTGGCTCACTGGCTGTTTCCCAGCAAGCAATCCATCACACAGGCAGTGGATGCCCCAGGCTTGAAATCCCTACTTTCCTTTAGTATATCCTCCATGAGACCATCCCCACTCTTGCTTTCTTTCTCACTTGCTATTATTTTTTCCTTTACTTAAAAAAGAATGTATTTCATCGGCAGATTGTTTCCTCCCAGTAGAGTGTAAGTGCCTCGAGGGCAAGAAATCTTTTCATTTTGGTCTTTGTGTCTTCAGTCCCTAGGACAGTGCTAGTACATGCTTAACAAGGGCTTGGTGAATTCAATGTACTTCTCAGTTAGTCACCTAGGGGCAGAGAACTGTCTAAGATTCCATTGGGGGAGCTCTTTGGGAAGGCTCCTCAACTCCAAACTCTCTGTCTCTCTTGCCTGGTTCGCCACAACATGGGAAATAACAGCATTAAGAAAATGGTGGTTTTTGCTGCAGCATCATCTCTAGGAGTCCCTCTGGAAGAAAGAATGAACCACTAAGCTGGTATTCACTATTAATACCTAAATTTGGATTTATTAAATAGAAGAAGCTGGTAAGTCCAAGGTTATAAAAAATGGGATGTTGGAAAGATATGTTTTGATTGGCGGAGAAGAAATGGAAAGTAAGCTTCTTGTTGTTGTTGTGTGTGGGTATGTTTGGGAGTGGTGTGGGTAGCACTGACTTGAACTGGTGACAACAAAAGGATAGTGGAATATGATATTGGAATAATAAATAATGATGAAGGATAGTGGAATATAATATTGGAATAATAAAAAATAGTCATGAAGCACAGTGAAATATGGTAGTGGAATCCCGGGGGCTGGACTATGGGACCCCCAGAGAAGGAAGAATACACTAAGAATGTCAGGCAGAAGAGAACACAAAACATTTTCCTCTCTCACAGCTTGGCCAGAGGGTCTACCTCTGGTAATTAGGAGCTGTGTCTCCATGATCTCTTGGGAACTTATTACTGTATTTTTTGGTGCAACCACCTAGAAAAATTACTCACATCACCGATACAAGATATTCTATAAGAACAATGCGCTGAAAAGACTTCTCATGTGAGAAGTCCCCATCCCTTCCTGCTTTCTAAGATCCACTTTAGACAATGGGTACTGTTTTGCTGCAAATTGGGATGGAACAAGTAATTTGATTTGAATAGAACCAATAAACATCTTCCTTCAGTTCCTGTAAGTGAGACTTCTTCCTAGAAAGGGGAGCATTCAACCCATGCATTCAAACCAGCCTTCTGGACTTTTTCTGCCCTTTATTGCTCATTCTAGGGTCCTGACAAGCCAAATGCAGAAAAGTTTATGGCTGGTGTAGACCACAGCATTGTAGTGGGCTGAGAGAAACTAAGGCTGTGGACAAGGGAGCAGAGCTTTTTACTTGTACCTATGGCCTGAAAGAACTATTTTCTCATTTTCTATTCCTAAGGAGGTGTAGCACATGTTAATGAGCTTCCAAAGGACATGCAGCAGTCCAGCAGGACACCTTTCTACATGAACGAAGTTCGGACCCCCGCCATAAAATCCTAGCCTCCAAGAATTGAAAAAAAACTTCAAAAGTCATATCCTGTTCATTGTTTGTTTGAAAAGAACCTCTCTGCCTGTATACCACCCCCCAAGCAAGCCATCCCACCTGGATTCAAAGACTTTCAGTCAGGAAAACTACTATCTCCCAAAGCAGACATTCCTCTCATGGTCAGCTCTTATTGGTGAGATGTTCTTAACATCATTGCTTTCCTTTCCTTATACTTGAAGACATGTATTGTGTGCCCCCAAGCCTGGCATATTTAGGCATTTAATAACCTCGTGAAGCCTTCTCTTTTTCATGCTTAAGAAGTTTTCATCCATTACACAAATTTTTCTTTTTTTTCCTTTTAAATAATCTATTTTTCTTTTCTTTTCTTTTTACTGAGGCAGTTGGGGTTAAGCGACTAGCCCAGGATCACACAGCTGGGAAGTTTTAAGTGTCTGAGACACCTGAGACTCAGGTCCTCCTGGCTTCAAGGCTGGTGCTCTAACCACTGCACCAACTAGCTGCCCCTACCTTTCTTTTTAAAAATCACATTATCCATGAAACTGTCCCAAATCCAAAATCCCTGTTGGAATTTTTTCCCATCTCTAGTTTTTAGCATTCATATAATAAGCAATTATTGTTGAACATCAGCAATGGGGAAAAGGATCCTGTTATACTTCTATTGGATTAAGCACCTACTATGTGCCATCCATTGTGCAGGGTGCTGGGAATCTCTGTCCAAAATCTAGAAAGTAGTTTATGTGCACAAAGATCTGGAGGTTTTAGTGACTGCCTCCTCAACCAAAGTTAGCTGTCAGCTATAGCTCTCCCCAGAGCCAACAAGTCCTAGTCTGCCAAGTGAGGGAGGGCCCAGCACTGAGAGGCAGTGAGGGTCCTGCTACTCCGCTCTGCTCTGATTGCCGATTGGATGAGGGAACTGAGACTATTTAGCCTGGAGAAGAAAGGGCTCAGGGGGCACATGATAGCTATCTTCAAGTATTTGAAGGATTCTCGTGTAAAAAAAAAAAGAATTAGATGTGTTCTTCTCAATCCAAAAGGACATGTGTGAAACATTTTTCGATCAAAATGAGTAAACATTTCTAATCTCAACTGGCCCCAAATGCCTGAGCAGCTTGGCAAGCAGAGGGTTCCCAGGCACAGAAGGTTGGAGGCAAGTTTGGGTCATGAGTTTTCCTTGGGCATTTTGTAGATTGGCTTTTTCTTTGGGCTTGCAACTGGACCAAATACATTCTGAGGTCTCTTTTCTGGAGTTCTTGGATTCTGTGTATATTTATGTGTATGCAACACAGGACTCATGGAGGAGAACACTTCACTGATTAGAAGTTCAAGGGACCTAAAGAACGAGCATTTTGGGGTAAATCCCTGAGGGTCCAATAATGTCCACTCTAACTTTCCATTTTTCTAATGGCTCTATAAATGCCAAATTGGGATGGAGCAAGTAATTTGATTTGAATAGAACCAATAAAAATCTTAGAAAAACAGGGCGGAGTCAGATGGCCCAAGTTCCAATTCCTCTCTGACACTTTATATCAGTTGACCCTGAGCAAATAACAACTTTCCTGGGCTTTGGTTTTCTGGTCTGTAAAACAAGAGGATTGGTTTGGATGGTCTGGGAAGTCTCCTTTCCATCTTGAGATCTTTGAATCCCCATCAACAATGGATTCTTTTGCAAATCAACTGTTGAGTGATGCTTGGATATAGTTAGTTGGGAGAGGGGCATAGGGAAGTATAGAAAGGTTCAACAACAGCCAGCTAAGGCTTTGTGTCTAAGCATGTAAACACAAATGAGAGTCTATAAAATTAATTTTTTAAAAAATTCTGGTTTAAAGTCAGCCAATTGGGCCTGTATCCCTCCCCGTCTCCATAGGAGACAAAGCCATTGGATATTTTGATTGTCACTTAATTTAGAATTGAGATCTTTCCCCCTCCCCTCAAAGGGCTGCTTTCAATTGTTTAAATTCACGTGGAATGGTGGCTGAGATAATCCCCAATCTGGCTCACCAATCCCTGTGAAGGGAACACAGGATTCTGGCCTTGGGACAGTGATGAGGTTTAAATAGGAAGCTGCTAACTATGCAGGAGGAGGAGCGCCTGTTTCTAAGACATATCCGCTGCCTGATTGACATAGATTGAATATGGTTTTCATGAGAAACTCTCGGCATCCTCAGAGTAATCAACAGATTGATTGGAGTCATTTGGAACTAAACAAAGACATTTCTGTCTGTTCATGATGAGAAGAATCTATCAAGCCTTCCCGGTTCCTGATTTCTGCTGGTTGTGCTTCAGACACACTAATGAGATCTGACTGTCAGAATGCAATAATAAACACTGGAGTGATAAAGAGGACATGAGAATATGGACTCAAAGCCCACCTGCCGCTTTCCATCCTGTGACTTTCAGGAAGAATCATTTAACTTTTCTGTGCCTCAGTTTCCCTTTCTGTTAAATGAGAGACTCGACTAGATAACCTTTGAAGTCCCTTCCTTCCTATCCTATGTCTTTGGGAGTACACTTTCCCTTCAAAAAAACTTTTCAAGTCATGTTCATATATTCCTATACAAAGGTTATATGGATATTCTGGCAAACAAACAAACAGAAAAAGAAAACACCATTTCTTTATTGTCATCAGGCCTTTCCCCCACTCCCCCCCTTCACTCAGCCCCACACCCAAAACACAAACACGCACATATCTTACACACAATTGATACCCTGGCAAATCTCCTAATAGCCGGAGTTCCCAAGCAGGGGATTAGATTAGAAGGCTTATCTATCCTGGAAAAAGTCTGGGATTTTTGGAAGCACTCGGGGCCATGCTCAGTAAGGAGCCTGTCGAGGATGCCCCTGTATCTGACAGGAACCTCAGATACCCTATCTAATGATCCACTCGAAGGATTACAAGCCTCCCCCCAGTGCCTTTGTGGGAAACCTCCGTGACCCACGTTAAGAGAAAAAAAAAAGTGAGAATTCTTACCGGGCTGCGCCTCTGTGATCAGCAAAAAGGGAGAGAGAACAGATACCTGGTCAGAGAGTGACAGATCAGTAAACAGATTGGGGCAGCATTAAGTTTCACAGTCACCCGAGCAGATCCCCAGTGAATGGGCCCCCCGCTCTCCCACAGGAACTGTCCCAGCTGGGGTATAATGGAGAGGTTTCTAGGTGTACAATAGGTAGAGCTCGATGGCATGAGCCCCTCCTTCAATGGAGGCTTAGGAAGTACTCTTCTCCTGTCCTCCAGCTATAGAGGCAGAGAGTATTTAGGGCTCAGCCGAGGAGTGAGGGTGATGGAGGATGCTATCGTGCCCAATGGAAAGCCTCCTGTTGAGGCTGATGTTAACTGGTTGCTAAGCCCAGATGTTTATAACGCCCACCTAGGTCTCTGAGTTTGTTGGGGCTCTCAGTGTCAGCACCCAGGGTAAATCCCTAGTGACTCCTCTTTTGTTAGGGCTCCAATAAAAACCTGATGAGAGTTGAGTGACTGGAGGCTGTTAAACTAAGCCAGCTTTTCAGGTCATTATGAGTATAGGTCATTGGTTTCCCAGGGGGGGAAACTCTCTGTTCAATGCAGGGTAGTCTCTTCTCTGCATGAAAGCCTTCCAGAGTTGCATGAGAAGTAAGTGACTTGCTCATATCTCTAGGATCTGTCAGAGGAGGGACTAGAGTTAGAAGCCAGACAGGCAGCTTTGGTTTCTTGGGTGAATCAGTTCCCTTGTGCTCGCTGTTTTTCCTTTCTGGGCTTGTTTCTTCTGTAAAGTGACTGGGCTTTATAGTCAAGACCTTTTCCAGCTTTGAATGCAGAACCCTATGATCCCACAGATTTAGTTCCCCCAAATCCATAGCATGTGCAGCTACTAATAAAGAAATAAAGAACTTCTCACTCCTCCAGGGAAGAATCTGAGAGCAAACCTTTCAAAAATGGAAGCTAATTATGCTGTGCCTCCTTTTCTGCTCTCCAAGGGCAGCTGGGATTGTGAGGAAACTGCCTGGATGGTGGTAACTGTGGACAGCTCAATCCTCTGTACCTAGAGAATGGGGGGGGTGCTTTGTTGTTTAGACTGGAGCCATTTCTTCCTGCAACTCCTCCTCTGCTCTGGAGCTCTCTCTCCCACTCTATCCCTCTTTCTCTCCAAGGTCAGTTTGCCAAATGATTGGAGCAAGAAAAAGGAGATGGGAAGGACTGGCTGCTTAGAAGTCCCCATCACCTATTTAAGGAAACTTGATCCAAGCAGGGGAGGTACTTGCTAGTATCACAAAATGGGGTGATGCAATGGCTATTATATGCCTGGAGGAACCAATCTCTCCCAAAGGCAGGCTACAAAGAAATCCTGTGCAGCATTGTCGAGTCAATAGCATTTCTGTACCACTATTCCAATTCCACATGCAATGCTTTTTGTGAGGTAATGGGGAAACAAAGACATAAATGAAAAATTGTCCCTGTTCTTACGGAGCTTACTTGTTTTGCCACTATGATCTTGTTTGAGGTTAAACTCATTAGAAGTTATTTTTGTACTTTTAGAAAGAGTTTAAAATTGTTGCACCTTTGAGCCCTTCCTCTCCCATCTTCTCCAGCATGTTTCCCTACATCATTCCTTCTCTTTCTCCTTTTCAATCACTCATGATTTACTGTCTCCATTCCTGCTGCTTGCCAACACCCCCATGTTTCCCTATTCCTTAGGAAATCTTTACTCAGTCCAATCATCCCATTTCTTACATCTTCCTTTCCTTTAACAGGTAAACTTCTCCATAAGGTGCTTCCATTTCTCTTTCTCTCACTCTTTTAAATCTTTTGCCTTTTGGCTTCCTGTCTCATTAATCAACAAAACCACTCTCCAAAGTTACCAGTGATTCCTTAACTGTGAAAATTAATGCTCTTGTGTCTAAACTTTCTGAAGTCTGGCTTATGCAAATTTAAAATTTGACTGATTCTTCCTTCTTCCAAGTTAATAATAATCTTTTAATTTCCATCTCAAGCAGCTTTTTCTTGATTCTTGTGCCTTCATTGACCTCAGCAACATTCAGCCTCACTGATCACCAGCTCCTCTTGGATATTCACTCCTTTTTAGGGCTTTTGGACATTGTCTTCTTGCTGTTGGACTGCTCAATATGCATCCCTTTAACTGTATATTCCTCTAGGTCATAGACACCCACTGTGAGTGTCCTGCAGTGCTGTCCTTGGTCCTCTTTTTCTTCTCTTTCTATACTCTTAGCATCTCATGAACTGCCACAAGTTCACTTATGCTTCTGCATTTAAGCTTTCTTTCTTTCCTAGCTGTTAGTGCCTTTTCTCTAACTTCAGATTACCATCTATTTATTTTGTGTTTAAGCACCTTGAGGGCAGGGACTGGCCCACTTTTATCATTCTCTTCCCCATTACTGTGACAAGTACACAGTGGGCAATTGCTAAATGCTAGGTGGTACTGCAGTGGACAGAGAATGGGTGCTGGAGTCAGGAAAGACTCATCTTCCTGAATCCAAATATAGCCTCAGCTATTCACTAGCTGTGTGAACCTGAGCAGGATGCTTCATCATTTGCTTCAGTTTCCTTATCTGTAAAACAAGCTGCAGAAGTAAATAGCAAACTGCTCCGGTATCTTTGTCAAGAAAACCCAAATGGATCATGAAGGGGTTGTTGAAGAATCTCCTCTTGGAAGAACAGTTCCAATCAGTGTCCTTCCAAGAACTTAGTGGTCAGAACTGCACTGAAGAATACAGAATACAGAAGAATGATAGGTGACAGTGGATCTATTCTTACTTTTTTATTTCTGGATACTTTGCTTCCTTTGATGCCATTTAAGATGGCATCAGTTTTTTTGGCTGCCATATAACACTGTAGACTCATAATGAGCTTGACATTTTCGAATGTTCTCCCAGTCTTTCTTATATAAACGGATGTCTAATATTATTTCTCTCATCTTTCACTTATGAAGTTGATTTTTTGAACCTATGAGTGACTTTACATTTACTCCTCTTAAATTTTATCAGCCTCCCCCAGTTATCATTGACAAGGCAACTTGGACATTTGATCAAATTGTGAAATGAAAAGAGAAATAAAAGATAAAGGAAAATGGTTTGTTGTAGTTCTTCAATCATTTCAGTCACACCTGCATCTTCATGGCTCCATTTGGGGTTTTCTTGGCCAAGATTCTGGAATAGTTTTCCATTCTCTTCTTCAGCTCATTTTATAGATGAGGAAACTTCACTTTCAAATAGGACAAATAAATTTAACTGATTTGCCTAGGGTCACAGAACATTTGAGACTGAATGTGAATTAAATCTTTCTAACTCCAAGCCCAGGGCTCTATTCACTGTGATACCTTGCTTCTACCCAAAAGGAAAATATACTCTCCCTTAAAAGCATATAAAAATAAAAGTATGAAAAAGGTATTAGTCTGTGGACAAGGACTTAGGGGAGGAGAATCTCCTCCATGGACAAAACCAAACCCAATATGTCAAAAGTTCTGTCCAAATTTAAAGTTGGTCAACTTGGGCAGTCTAATATAAAGTTAAGCAGGTAAGAATGGCTAAAAGAAATCATTGGTAAATTCCATAAAAATGACAAATGATCAAAACACAAGGTCTATTCTAATGTCCTTCTTCAGGAAATGCACAATTGATTCTGTTACTCTCTGATGGGCCTCCAGTGTAACTGGGACACACAAGGTTTTCCTCCTCCCTATGGACTTTGCCTACTTTTAGTAATCCCACTGAGCAGCCCAAGCCCCGTGGTCCTGATGGGAGAAATAAGAGTTTCTTTTTTCCCTTTTCAAGGCAGATGATTCTTTTCTGCTTGCCCAGCCCAGAAATTTCTTCTCACCACAAGGTTTTCCATCAGATCTTCAGTTTTAACCACAAAGTTAGTGACTTATAAACATGTATACACACACACACACATACACACATATAATATAAATATATTATGTATATGCATGCATACACATATACTTATATACATATATATGTGTCTATGTGTAATATATACATGCTCGTTAGTCAGACTGAGTGGAAGCTGTCCCAATCTGAAAGGAGCAGAGAGGTTTAAACTGGAGAAGAGTTGAGCTGGGGAAGGGAAGGCACAATCATGGTCTTCAAACATTTGAAGAGCTGTCTTAGGAACAGGCAATAGGCTTCTTCTGATTGGGCAAAGCAAGGAATAGGTGGAATTTATAAAGAGCCTAATTTAGGGCTGAGATGAGGAAAACCTTCCCACCAAGGACATAAGAGCCAAAAAAAAAGGATGTGTCCAGTGGCAGTAGAAGTCTTAGAAGCTTTCATGCAAAGGTTAGAGAATCATTTCTTGTGCATATTATACTGGAGGGTTCCTTTTGTGTATGAGATGGACAAAATATCTACTGAGAGCCCATCCAACTCTCAAATTCCATTATTTTATAATTCTCTGAAGTGGTGGATGGCTTTGAATGTGAATTTATGGAAGATATGGACTGATTTTTTTTGTCTATCACCACTCAGTATGGTGTCTGGCACATAGTAGGTACTTTATAAATTCTAATGGGCTCATCTTATCTTTTGATAGCACCTAGAAGGGGGCCTTGTACATAGTAGGCACTTAAAAAGTACTTGTTGAATGAGTGAATAAATATCTTAGTACCTAAAGTGCACATTGGATTAGTAGCCTGGAACTGGAGGAAAAGCTATGTCAAGATCGCCCCCATTTCTCAACTTAGGCTGTGAGAGCTCATCCCAGTTCAATCAATAGCAAAGTCTTTCCAAATAACTTAACAAATACCTTCCTCTTTCACTTTTTTATACAATAATTAGACTCTCTCCTGTCCACCGTTGTTTCATTTAAATGTTTGTTCCTTGGATGAGACTGTATTATCAGCAGGTTAGAATAGATGAGTTTTCCAAGAGTCCAATTCATAGTCAATGTCACCCAATTCATTATAAGAATCACAGAATCTCAGCTTTTGTAGGGACCAGGATTGTAGAGGCCATAATGTCCAACCTCTATTGACCAAGAGCTGCCCTCTGTGATGTTTCTGACATGAGTCCTATAGTTTTCAGTTGAAGCCCCCAGTCTAGGCAGCCCAGTCCATCCTGCTTATGAATAATTCTGATTGGTAGGAGACTTGTTTCTTCCATCAAAACTCAACAGTCCTCCATGACCTCTGTCTGTTGCTCCTAGTTTTTCTTCCTGGAGCCAAATGGAACAGATCTAATTCCTTTTCCATATGAAGACAATGATCATTTTCCTTTCTATTTGAACTTCTTTGTTTTATGTTAATACTATTTTTCAAACAATCCCAAATAGCATGAATTGGAGACCCTTCACCATTCAGATTATCCTCCTCCCGATACCCTCTCCGGCACAGTATTAATCTCCATAACACTGAGGGTGTTATGATTCTACTATACAACCCTCTCAATATCTAATGAAAAGGAGAGAAAATAATTTAGCTGATTTTCACTGATTAAAAAGGGGGAAAAAGAGAATGTTAGCTCTTACCGGACTTTTCCTCTAAAAGTGCAAGC